>NC_133325.1:469575226-469899394 GCF_042186555.1 Aquarana catesbeiana
TATCCTGGCGTAGGACTGGTGCGGGGCAGAGTAATGGGTATGGTCTTTGGTATGGGGGTTGAGTTCCCTCCAAATGTCTACTAGTCTTGAGTCGTAGAGGAGTTTGGCAATTTTTATACTTTGTTTGGGGGGTTTCCTAGAGTGGGGTAGGCCTGATCCCGATTTGTCAAGAGCAAGATCAAACACTATGTTCGAGTCCCCTCCTAGAATGATGATTCCCTCTAACTGGGGTGTGAGAGAATGCATCATTGAGGCAAAGAATTTGTCTTGAGTCTTATTTGGGGAGTAGTACGAAACAAAGTAATATAGCTTTCCATCTATGGTGCCCTTTACCAGAACATTTCTACCTAATGGGTCCTTGGTGACATGCGTCATAGCAAAATGTAAATGTTTAGAAAAACAGACGGCTACTCCTTTTGTTTTATTCTCTGCGTTGGAGAGATAAAATTGGGGGAAGTGGTGGTGGATAAATGATGGGTTGTAGGATTTGGGAAAGTGGGTCTCCTGAAGCAGGAGGATATCAGATCTTTGGGACTGATAAATCTTGAACAGTTTTCTTCGTTTTACTGGAGAGTTAATGCCCTGCACATTATGTGATAATATGTGTATTTCCGGTGGTATCGTCAGTAGTGTATTTAGGTTTTGTGCTGCCCTAGGCCTGACTAAACCCGTAAGCCCCTAATTTAAATATGACCCACCCCTTCCTGTCAAGGCCACACCCCTTGCTGTTTAAGACCCGCCCTGAAATTTTCGAGTGGCAACACTAGTTCTGAGGGCCTGGGGGGGGGGAGAGCAATGGATTCCTTTAATTAGCATAGATTTCCTCTCACTTCCTGTTTGGCTATGGGACAGGAAGTATAGGGAAATCTCTGAAATGGGACAGGGATGGTAAAAAAATAAACTGACAGGGGCTATAACCCTCCCTTACTCTATCCAAAATTTAAAAAAAAAGTGTTGCCTATAGTTCTATTTAAGCACAAATTTCTGATAATTTTATGGAGAGGACTAAGAAGATATAACCATGCCAATGGTGCAGCAGTAAATATATAGCACAGTGAGGAAGTTGCGGAATGCCGGCCGCCCACATACCGGAATCTAGACTAATTTGCCTCTCAGCCCAGCCCATAAGACTGGCACCACACTAATGCCCCGTACACACGGTCGGATTTTCCGATGGACAATGTCCGATCGGAGCGTGTTGTCGGAAATTCCGACCGTGTGTGGGCGCCATCAGACATTTTCCATCGGATTTTCCGACACACAAAGTTGGACAGCAGGAGATAAAATTTTCCGACAACAAAATCCGATCGCGTCAATTCCGACCGTGTGTGGCCTGTTCCGACGCACAAAGTGCCACGCATGCTCAGAAGAAATTCCGACACGGGACAGCTCGTTCTGGTAAACTTAGCGTTCGCAATGGATACAGCACTTTCGTCACGCTGCAATGTAAAAAATGGTTTAATACAGCGCACTCTCTTCTTCTTTATAATGTGACAAGAATTAAGTAGTTTTGCTGCTCATATTCACACACACTTCTCACAAACTTTTATTTGTGTTTTTTTAGTGGGATTCCCTCAATATATTGTTATTAGTTGTCACATCTGACAGTTTTATATTTTTTATGTTTGTTTTATTTTGTTTTTAAGCCTTTTTTTTTCTTTAATGTTTGGATTTTTTCCAAGGCTGATCTTTGTTCAATGTTATTTTTATTTTTACTCCAGAATATTTTTGTGTGTGTTTTGTGTGGCAAGTTACCCCAACACCATTGATATCTTTTATTATTTAATCTCCAGGAGATTGTTTGTTGTTGGTGTCCCTTGTTCATTTCACATTGTATATTAGAAATGTACCTGAATCCTCACAAACAAACTGTCCTTTTTGAAGTAAAACACATAGGAGAGTATAATTCAAAACAAAAATCCTTTATTAAGGGATCAGAACCAAACAAAGAGGGAGGCAACACTGGATCAACAGGAGAAATTAGCGAAGCCTGGGACCCCCACGGCAGACATCAATTCTTCAACATCAAAATTGGTGGCCTGAGGAGTCCATATGTAAGGGAGGGCAGTCTGGTCCGGGATTCGCAGAGATCCGGATAGCAGCAGATGACATCTGTGTCCCCAGGCTGTGGTACCACAAGAGGCTGCATTTTTTGGCCGACCAGACTGGACCCAGGGCAATCACTGTCTGGTCTTCCTTTCACACTTCCTTCCGGGCTGTGGCTGTGCAGTTGGAGATGTGGCAGGAGGAGGAGTAGGACCTGGAGGAGGAGGAGGACTGGGGGGACCTGGAGGAGGACTGGGAGGACCTGGAGGAGGACTGGGAGGACCTGGAGGAGAGGGAGGAGGAGGAGGACCATCCCAAAGCTGTGTGTGAGGTGTAATTTGGCCCCTCATACCTTTCTCCAGAGCCTCTGATATGAGGGCCTCACACATGGCTTTTTGGCCCTCCTCCATCCTCTGCATTTTATATGCTATGAAGGCAGCAATATTCTCCTGCCTGGTGTGTGGTGCTCCCAGGACCTCTGTAGCCCTTCAAAAGAATCTGATAGCCGCCTCCTCTAGGGCACTCGTCCTACTGCCACTTTCTCTTTTCAGGGGGGGTGGAGGGACCTGCAGATCAGCCAGCCAGCTCGGCCCGGCCACCTCCTGGCTGAGACTTCCCTGTGTATGAAAAAGGGACATAGTTGTAATGTTTTGCATCATCAATCACAATCCTAAATTAGTACTCCAAACTAACATCTAGGTAACATCATTGATTGGACAAGCAGAAATATTTAGAGGAATGCTATACCTGGCTCAATCTGGGCTCCGCCACATGCGGCCTGGAAGGCCCAGGTTGGGCGTCAGAAGCCTCAGCCGGGGGGGGAAGGAAGCGTGGAAGGAAGACTGGAGAGGGATGGCCTGGGTTCAGTCTGGCCTGCCAGAAAGTGCAGCCTGTCGTAGTACAACATCCTGGGGACATAGATGTCACCTGCTGCTCCGGATCTCTGTGAATCCAGGACTTTCTTGCGCTCCCTCAGATATGTGCTCCTCAGGCCACCAATGAAAATCTTTAAATAAGTGATGTCTGCCGTGGGGATCACCTGCTTCACAATTTCACACAATTGCTCCAGTGCTGCCTTCCTCTTTGCTTGGTTCTTGAAATGGGGGTGGGTAATCTCCCACAGACAGGGCAGCTCACTTAGCATATCAATGAATAGTGACATGAAGTCAGTATCTCTCATTAAGATATCCATGTTCACTGCAAGACACAACACAAGACAAAGCCTAATGTCAGACAAAACTCTCCTAATCTTGTTACAATATAGGCCTCAATCTAGAAGCAGTATAGGCACAAGTTTGTCTCTTACCTTCGTTCTTACGATCGGCGCGTCCAATGCTCCTTCCTCCGCTCACAGATCGTACGTAATACGCACGCGTGTTATGCTTTATACACACTGCGCATGCGTGTAACTCCGCCCGCCCCTGACTTTTTTCTAGTGTATTCCCCGCCCCTTTTCGTTCGGCGCAGTGGGTGAAGAGCATGATGGCAGAGTTACAGCAGGTGCGGGCTAATTATAGCAACGAGGAGGAGGAGGAGGAAAGGCCGGATCCAGGCACGTCCCGATCCAGAAGGAGACGTTTTAAGGCCACAAATATGTCGTTTGGGGAGATGTTGGAGATGGTACACATCATGAGGAAGTCCGACTATGACGGAAAATATGGGCCTTACCCCAACCCCAACATCCGAAAGGCAAAAATCATTGGTAAAGTGGTCAGGAGTCTAGAGCGGAATTTCGGGGTACGAAGGTCTAAAGATCAGCTCAGGAAGCGGTGGTCGGACCTGAAGTTGAGAGAGCCAGAGCAGTACCGAAAGATCCGGAGAGTGCTGCAAAAAAGTAAGTAGTTGTGCTGTGTTCCTATTCTTTCTGTCTTTATTACGTTCGTTCTGCTCCATATGCTTTTATTAATTGTAACGTTTAAAAGGGCAACTTTAATGTTCATGGGCCCATTATTCGTTCGTATCAAACATTTTTATTTCGGCCTCTAGAACACCATTGTTTAGGCCATATGCATTTTCACACATTTTTTGGGGCCTACTTGGATGCCAAAGATTTGTTTGTGTAGATGGGTTTGTTACTAGAATGAAATGACAACTAGATTGTGTGTAAAGAGAGGACACTGAGCAGCTGTTTTCACATCTGGACACTGGAGCACTAGTTTGGGACCCCAGAACACCATTTTTATTAGGGGGGCACACAGGTGCTCCAGTGTATACTATAGGGGGGGCTACATCTATGAAGCTTGTACCAAACATGTAAAGTATTGCAGCTTGACAAAGGGCAATAAAAAAAATATACATCTTGGAACTCGGCTAAAATAGACAATTGTACCCCACTTCCAAGCAATGTTTCCTATTTCTAGTTCTGCCATCAAATATCTGTGTGCTAATTATACCATTTTTGTTTTACATAGGGGAGAAAAGACTCGGAGGACAGCCCTCATCCGAGGAGACCACAGACCCCCCACCTATGGAAGAAGGTGAAATACCCCCAAACGAAGAAGAAGAGCAGGAGGAAGAAGAAGACGTGGTGGAGATTGGCACCACAACAGGTGAGTGTCTGTGACCACAGGCTCAGGTAAAAGAGATGGATGGTGGCAGATTTTTGAGACCTTTTTTTTGTTCTTTATCTCTTTTTAGGTGATCGTGATGTGAGGGATCCTGAACGCTTTACTTCAGAAAGTGCCCAGATACTTATCGGGGAGATCATGGGGTGTAATCTCCAATTGCAAAACATCCAGAACCAAATCAGTGATGTTATTAAAAAAAATAATAACATCATTGATGTTTTGGGGCGAATTTAAACCCCACAAAATCACCTGTTTTATTAATGTGGTCCAATCTTCCAAAAATTTTTAAAATGTTTAGAAAAGCCAAATTTGGAGGATGCACACAGTGTGCCAACATGTGCTATCTGCCATCACGGGAGATCAATGGACGCGTTTTGGGGGTGCAACACCTTCCTCAATTATAAAGTCGCATTGAGGAAAGGCTTTCTCCCCCAAAACACGTCCCTTGATCCCCCCTGATGGCAGATAGCACATGTTGCCATTCGTAAATTGGTGTGCATCTTCCAAATTTGGCTTTTCCAGGGGTGATTTCCCCCCATCTGAACGCTATATCAAACCCAGTTCCTAAATACTGATGTCTGATCTAGCCTTCAGGTTTTACCTAATGTGAACTTTGTAAGTTCAAGTTTTTTGGCTTTCTTGTTGGTTTTACACAGGCCTGTTTTATCTGAAATGGATATTTTGATTTTTCATAATGCTACTGCAAACATTGTTATACAACAAACATGTTGGTTTGTTTTAAAAACCTTTGGTAAATGCGCATGTGATTGTGCAGGTATAAAAAAGTGCCTTACTCAAGAATGTGTGGATTATTGTCTCAACACTACAACACTTTTGGGGTGATGTAATTGTTGTTTTATGCACAAATGGGGGTTATTTCCTAAGGGCAAATCCTCTTTGCACTACAAGTGCAGGTTCAGTGCAGTTGCAAGTGCACTTGTAGTGAAATGTGTTTTTGCATTTAGGAAGTACCAGCCAACACTGTTTTTTATAAGGTTACCCAATCACGACATTTTCTGCACTCAACACATTTCTGTCAGGGTCAGCTAAAACAAACACAAGCAGTAAATGTCCACCAAGAATTTCTTTTGGTTGTTTTTTATTTGAAAAAGGTGTCACAGATTGTCTGGCATATTGATAGCCCCCCTACCCGCAAAGAACTCCAGGTATCGTAACCGGACATCACGGGCATTCAGGGAGGGCAAGCCAGGACGGCCGCTTTCAAGTGCCGTCATTGTTGATGTATTTGGGATTCCGGCCTCAGGCCCAACTGAGCCAGCATAGTTGGCTGAATGTTTTTGTAGAAAATTAAGGAGAACACAGCAGGCAAGTATTATATGGTTCAGTTTATACTCCGCCATATGGATGGGTGTCATAAATAATCGGAACCGGCTGGCCAGGATTCCAAATGTGTTCTCCACCACTCTTCGGGCTCTGGCCAGCCGGTAATTAAAAACCCTCTGTTCCGGGGTGAGGGTCCTCATCGGGAATGGCCGCATCAGGTGGTCCCCCAGTGCAAATGCTTCATCAGCAACGAACACAAATGGGAGACCTTCAACATTGTCCTCTGGAGGTGGCAAGTCCAAGCTGCCATTCTGGAGATGCCTGTAGAACTCCGTCTGGGCGATGACTCCACCATCGGACATCCGGCCATTCTTCCCCACGTCCACATACAAGAAGTCGTAATTAGCCGACACCACCGCCAACATCACTATACTACTAAACCCCTTGTAATTATAATAGTACGACCCCGAGTTGGGTGGTGGGACGATGTGGACGTGTTTCCCATCAATTGCCCCTCCGCAGTTAGGAAAGTCCCACCGCTGGGCAAAGTGGGAGGCCACAGTCTGCCATTCCTGTGGCGTGGAAGGAAACTGTTGAGGAAAAAACAATAAACATTACTATTTTTTCACAGAAACCTGGCAAGCAGATTAGACACAAACATTATGGGTCAACCTCCAGATAGCATTTATTAAGGGGAATTTAACAACAACAAAGTATAAGGTACACCTATCATATTCCCCCTCCCCCCCTCATGGGCCATTTCTAACATTATAGGGGGGGGGGAACTCTTGGACAGGTAACCCTCTTCACTTCATTGAGAGATGAATGCCTAAATACAGGGTATTACTTGGAACAGCCCCTCCTTAGTTACACTATTGGCAGCCCACTGGACAGGTAAGAAGTGTCATAATACAAAGCTATAAATACACACTGTACACATTTGAGCACATTTGGACATTCTGCTATTACCTATCAAGATCATAATAGGATACAAGAACTTTAAACAGTACCATTGGAAAGTATACAGGCAGGCCCTTGCACTACATGCTTTGGGGAATTAATCCATAAATCTGAGCACTAAAGAGATGGGTATAGTGTGTATGGGTTTGGCAAAGTCAGCAGATAGATGATTGAAGATAGAGAATTGTGATCAGCTGACTTAGCAGTTGGGGGAGGGAGGGTTACCAAAAATTTGGGGAAACCACAAAAAAAAGCCTCTGCCACTCTGCCTGAATTTAAATCAAAAATAACATTTCAAAACATTTTAGGGGGTGTTTGGGGTAAAGCACTACTATGGAGCTGATAAAATACATTGTTAAGTGACTACATGAGGTGAATATAGGGCAGGAGACACCATGCTGGGGAGGTTATTGAAGGGCAAATATGTATGAAGGACCTAAAATAATAATTACATAAAAAACCAGCATGCATGAGGACAAAGGGGACATTCACAGCATATTACAATCATGGTAATTAGGGAATGAGGAAAGAAATACAATATATTATCAAACATTCAATACAATAAAATGTGATATAAAAGGATAAAAATCTTACCTTCATATACTCCTTCTGCAGGACCTGTATGATGGCAGAACAGGTCTCTGGGATAATGATCCCCAGAGCCTGGGGGGAGATGCCTGTCGAGAACTTCAAGTCCTGCAGACTTCTCCCTGTGGCCAAATACCGCAAGGTAGCGATCAACCTCTGCTCCAGAGTGATGGCTTGCCTCATGCAGGTATCCTGCCTGCTAATATAGGGGGTCAGTGAAGCCAACAAACGGTGAAATACGGGGTCCGTCATCCTGAGAAAGTTCCTGAAATCATCAGGATTATTCTCACGGATCTCACGGAGCAAAGGCATATGACAGAACTGGTCACACTGAAGCAACCAATTCTTGGTCCATGAACTCCTCCCCACCCTGTTCATGGACTGTACTTATGTCAAGGTCAGGACCCCAACACCAAGCCCCCGCACAGCACGAACTCTACGAGGAGTACGCATACGAAACATGGCTAGAAAACGGTCGGCTGCTCAGAACGAAGTAACAGAACGCACTGAAGAACAGCAAGGCCTGTGAAGAGCGACCTGAAAAACAGCAACGAGCGGACAAGATCGCACAGAAAACTCCAATACGAACTGACTGCACGCACTGAAGAGCAGATACAAACCCACAAGCACAAACTGAACGGCAGAAAACGATCTGAAAGCCACGAGTATGAAAAAGCGTGAATCGTCTCTCACCAAACTTTTACTAACACGAGATTAGCAAAAGGAGCCCAAAGGGTGCCGCGCTTGGTTCTGAACCGGCCTTTTCTAGTCTCGTCGTACGTGCTTGACGTCACCGCGTTCTTGGCGATCGGAAATTCCGACAACTTTGTGCGACCGTGTGTAGGCAAAACAAGTTTGAGCCAACATCCGTCGGAAAAAATCCAAGGATTTTGTTGTCGGAATGTCCGAACAAAGTCCGACCGTGTGTACGGGGCATAACAGTGTAGTGCAAGCTGGCGGGGACTCTTTTGGTGCTGCCCCCCTGCAACATGCTGCCCTAGGCCTGGGCCTTGTTGGCCTAGGCCAGGATACAGCATTGGGTATCGTATCATTTACATGCATGAATCAGAGTAGGGGGTATCTACCATGAATGAGTGGGACATACCTTGTGTGGAGCAGCGGATAAGCTCCAATTTGGGAAGGAGCGGAAGTTTAGGTGACCTTCCAGGGAGAAAAGAAAATGGAGTGAAGATTGTAGGGGGAAGAGGTGGACCATCTAGGAGGAAGCATGAGAAAAGTAACATGTTAACATCGAGAAACAGACAGTAAAAATTTTCCCGACTCCCAATGGTGTGTGGGAACCCATTCCCGCACACCATCATCCCTTTTCCCACTAACGACAGTGAACAAGCCCCCCCCAAGGTCAGGGGGAGCCAGCAGCCACCAACTGGAAAGAGAAAGAGAACCCCTTCCCAGTTAGAGACAGGCGGAGGTGCAGGGCATCTCCAGCTATCAAAATGCTTTCGTGTATGTGGGCAGAGCCCCTAATAGTATAAAGGTTTCCCGATGGGAGAGGTCCTCTCAGACCACCGAACCGGCCAAGGTCCCTTTAGTGGGGGCCATACTGGAACAGCTCAGGGGCCAGGGAGGAGCCCGCCTCGCTCGGGAAGGACAGGGCAGCAGGTTAAATACATTTTCGGGGGGAGTAACAACTCCCTTAAGCTATTTTCTTGCGCATTATGATTTCCCTGCTGTTTTAAGACACACCGTACACATAGCCGCGTTCTACATAGAAGTAGGTGTCTATATGTATGGCAGCATGTTAACAAAACCAGAGTAACTAAAAATTTTGAGAAGTCAAACAGAACAGGAACAGTTTCTTGGACCTAAAACAATCAAAGAAGAGAGATATAGGACCAATAGAATCGCATGAGTGCAATTGTTCTGTGCATCCCAACTATGGAGTCGGGGTATGGAGTGCTACGTCTGGGGTAGCCACCAGGTTATGGTGAAAAAGTGTTCCTCTTCGAATTGGATCAGAGCAGGTCCAGGTGGTACCCGGGCCTTAAGCTTTGGTTAGGGGACCTGGATTCTTTGGATTTTTTGGAAAGGACAAATAGGGGCGATGGGGCTGGAAGGAGGTGGTCTCTTGTAGTGGTTTCAGGGATCTCCTTTTCTGTATAGTAAAGGGACTCTGTGGAGGTGGGAGACAAGCAGCTATGAGTGTGTGTACTCACTGTGGGGCCTGCCAGCCCTGATGAGCACACATCCTGGTCTGCTATGGAGTCTTCCTTCTCCAGCTCCGTCTCCTGCTTGCCTCCTCGTGTGGCGGCGTCCGGCGCCATCTTGGCTGAGGCCGCGGGTCCCGGTCTGGAGGCTAGAGCTCGGGATAGGTCTCTCCTGGCTGTTCCCCCTACCATCCTGGGGCTCCTTGAAGTGTCCCCTGTCCGCAGAGACCGTTCGCGGCTGGGGCTCTGTGCTGTGAGCGGCGCTGGAGTGATTATATGGAGTTCTCAGATCAGGCGTCCATCCGACGAGCTGCCGCACATGCTCCTCTGCCTCCGCCCCCTAGCTATTTAAGAACTGTCAGGCAGCAGATGGTGAGAGCCTTCAGCACTAGCTGAGCAGACGGAAGGAGCCTTCGGCATGAGCTGAGCTTTTTTTTTGCTCTTTTTCGGGCCAGCGGTGCCGGTGGGCATCATGATTGAAAATGCATCTACACCTGGGCATATTGTTTTTGTTTCTTTAATAAAGGAATTGTCAAAAACTGTCTGTGTGTTTCTATTTTTTTTTACATTTTTTTGGTGAATAAGTATGGGTACAATGGACCCATATTGATTGACATGGGGGGGCAAATTCTGGGGCCCCCCTTGTTAAAGGGGTCTTTCAGATTCTGTTAAGCCCCCTGCCCGCAGACACCCACAACCACCAGCCAGGGTTATGGGGAAGAGGCCTTTGTCTCCATCAACATGGGGACAAGGTGCCCCAAAGCACCCCCCCATATTCAGGGCATGTGGCCTGGTATGGTTCAGAAGGGGGGGTGCTCGCTCATCCCTCCCTTTTGTGGCCTGCCAGGCTGCATGCTCAGATAAGGGTCTGGTATGGATTTCGGAGGGAACCCCATGCTGTTTTTTTTTTAATTCTGGAGTGGGGTTTCCCCTTTAAAATCTATACCAGACCTAAGGGTCAGTTATGAATTTAAGGGGGCCCTTAAATTGGTATGGATTGTGAGGATCTTCATTTTCGCTTGTCTGCCTGTATCAAGTATTACATATGTGAGTGTTTCTATTTTATACATTGAACAAAGAGTTTACCAAACGGAGAGCACTATCCTTTTGCCACTTTTATTTTATATGGCCGTATTGGAGTGTCTTGTACCTGGTCCTTGACTGATATGCTGCATACCTATTGGTTTATGAAAAAGGTGTTTTCTGACCCTCTATAATCAAAGGGTCCACTACATCAGAGTTTACCAAACGGAGAGCACTATCCTTTTGCCACTTTTATTTTATATGGCCGTATTGGAGTGTCTTCTACCTGGTCCTTGACTGATATGCTGCATACCTATTGGTTTATGAAAAAGGCGTTTTCTGACCCTCTATAATCAAAGGGTCCACTACATCAGGTGAGAGGCCATTTGTTACCGTGGTGGTGGGCTCCTGGAATCACCGTTTTTGCAAGCATGCATGTTTCCACACTTTGAAGATTTATGTGGACCGGATATATGGACTGATTATTCACATACTGTGGTGGATTGTATTGTGCTTTTTTCCTTTCTTATCATTCATTTACTAGCGCTGCACTTTCTGTTTTGTTATGTCTGCTGAGGGATTTGAATTTTGACCCTGGTGTTCAGCTGCTGCTCTTGTTATATACTATTTCGCGCTGATTCATTTTTTATTATTATTATTAACCACTTGCTGCCCGCCCACAAATGATGGCTGTGCGGTGCACCGGCTCTCATTCTGGGTGAACGTCATATGACGGCTTCCCAAAACGTCCGCTCTCGCGTGCCCGTGGGGTGCGCAGCACGGCAATCGTGACCGCGGCTCTTTAACCATGTGATCGGCTGTGTCCAATCACAGCCGGTCACATGTAAACATGGAGATGCCGTAATCGGCGCTTCTTGCCTCACACTGACAGAGTGTGAGGAGAGGAGAGCCGATCAGTGGCATCTGCTCGCAGAGGACATCTAGGTATGTAATCAGGGCACTGATCATCAGTGCCCTGATTACAATAAAACCCCAACAGTGCCAGCAATAAGTGCCCACCAGTGCCAGCAATGAGTGCCCACCAGTGCCAGCAATCATTGCCCACAAGTACCAGCAATCAGTGCCCACAAGTGCCAGCAATCAATGGTCATTAGTGCTGGCTATCAGTTCTGCCCATCATTGTCCATCACTTCTGCCGATCAATGCCCATCAGAGCCCGTCAGTGCCAATCAGTGCTGCCTATCTGTGCCCACCAGTGCCACCTATCAGTACCCCCCATTGCCACCCAGTGCCGCCTATCAGTGCTCATCAGTACCACATATCAGTGTCACATATCAGTGCCCATCAGTGCTGCCTCATCAGTGCCCACCAGTGAAGGAGAAAAATTACTTATTTACAAAATTTACTGACAGAAACTAAGAAAAACTTTTTTTTTCAAAATTTTTGGCCTTTTTTTTTTTTTTTTTTAGGAAAGGGGGTGTAAATGCCCTGTATTGAGGTGGTTAAAATGCTTGATGGAATTTAAATATTTAGGGATAGTAATTTCACGACAAATTTGTGATTTTGCGTCGCGTAATCGAACCCCAATAGTTCAGGAGGTTAGGAAAAAATTTAACAGAAAAAAGAAGGTTTCCCCACCTTGGGGTTTTTAGGCAGCGCAATAATGGATATAGACTCAGTTGTATGAAAAAAGTATAACAATTTTTATTGAGTAATATTAGACCATCAAAGTTAAAAACTGTGATGGTCTATTATTACTCAATAAAAATTGTTATACTTTTTTCATACAACTGAGTCTATATCCATTATTGCGCTGCCTAAAAACCCCAAGGTGGGGAAACCTTCTTTTTTCTGTTCTAGCTTTTAAGGGGTAAGCAGCAACTTTCTTCTCCCTAGTGTCCCCTTCATTCTTTTGCAGGAAAAAATTTAAAGCATGGGAGAACCTACCTCTGTCGTTACTAGGGCAGATACATTTAATAAAAATGAAGATCCTGCCAAAATTTTTATATGTATTTTGAAATTGTCCCCAGTGGCTGCCAAAATCTTTCTTTACACAACTTCATAGTATTTTTACTTAATTTCTATGGAGGAACCAGTCACCTAGTTATAAACTTACCACACTTGTGTGTCCTCTGGAGCAAGGAGGATTGGCCTTTCCAGACTTCCATAAATATTATTTGGCAGCACAGCTGCTAACGGCAGTAGGATGGTAAATCCAGATAAATATAATCCTTCTATAATGTTAGAGGTGGCGATGGTTTATTCCATTGAGGCACTTCAAGCATTGTTGTTTCGAGGCTTGAAAGCCCCGTATAATTTGACTCCCTTAATGGTAGCAACTATCAGGGCATGGAGAATCGGGCTAGCTTGTGAAAAATATCCAGGAATGACTATGTCCCCGAAAACCCCCTTATGGGGAGAATCCCCAGTTGCCCCAATTGAGCTCTATTCAAGATCCAGGAGCCCGAGTAAATGTAAGGTTAAAATTATAGACCAGGTAGTGCAGGGAAGAAACGTTAAACCCTTTATAAGATTAATGGAACAGTGGAATAATCCAGATAGCTATTTTTTTGCTATATGCAACTTTTTCACGCCCTTTCTGCCCAATTTCCACAAGGTCTCCCACAACTTATAGAGTCCGGGTTAGAGCAAGTAGTTAGGATGAAATTAATAAAGAAGCCCATATCAGCTCTACACACTCACCTTTTAAAAGCATCTTTATTAGAAATGAGGGAGCTCCAGTCGAGATGGAAGAGGGATATCCCAGAGTTAGAGGAAGAGGATTGGAAAGACATATGGGGACTCCCCTTTCAGACACTGGTCTCCGAGATAAACTCATACAATTCAAGATAACACATAGAGCTTATTAACTTAACCATATAGGCTACATAAAATAAACCCATCAAACTCTCAGAACTGCTGGAAATATGGGCAAGTTCCAGGGGATTTTATCCATATATTCTAGACCTACCCGGCTATTGTCATGTTCTGGGCAGGAGTCATAGATGTGATTATGGCAGTTACAACTGTCACTCTAGAACAGAACGTGGTGATTTACCTCTTAGGATTAGTGGAAAAAAAATCTCTACAGTGGCTAAGAGAACACAAATAAGCTTACATACTTTTCTACTCAAGAAAGGCAATTATATATAAAAAAAGGGCTCCACCTTCAATAGCCTTTTGGAAATATCTAGTAAACAATAATTTACCTTTATATAAAGATACATATTGTAATAGAGGAAAATCAAAAAAATATGAGAAAGTATGGTCTAGTTGGATAGCAGATCCTACAACAGCATTTGAACAGTCTATGGACTAAACGTGAAGGAATAGAAATGTGGCAAGGGGGATGGACGGAGGTGTGGGAAGTCTAGAGAGTAATAACACAAAGCAATTTAAGATAAGAAAGTGAAGGGGTATACAAACCACACCAAGGTAAGAGTTTACTGGGGAGAATGAGACTCTTTATGTAATGCAAATGTTGATACAATAAAGAATATGTAGAAACTCCTGCATTAGATCAAAATAGAGTCTGAATGTATGTGTTTTATACGTACGGTATATTGAAAAAAGCAATAAAGAAATAAAAAAATTAAAATAAAAAAAGTATTATCTCCCAAAATAACAAATTAACACGTTAAGATGAATATAGCTGTCCTCTGAAGTTCAAATGATTTGAAAACAACAAATATACTAACCCCATCCGAATATAGAAAACGAATTCCAAAAATGAATCATTCTAACATAACGAATAAGATAAAACAAAATTGTTAACTTAATGGATGAATCCTAAAAGCATGTTTCTATTGTGCACATCTCTAAGGCTAACTTGGTTATTAGAAAATAAGCAGCAGGAAATGTGTGATAACATTGTTCAATAAAGAAATGTGAATGACAGCATAAGGTGTGGTACATGCTTCAATCAAATCTTTTGGATGGCTGCATAGATAATTTTGGGATACATTTTTTAATTTAAATTATTTGTCTATTACCCTCAATATGGCTTGTTCCCTATACTTGTGAAATCATTATGTTAAAAGATAAAAATGCTGAAAAAAGACATTAAACTTTTCTGATAAAGTAAACTGTATGCTAGATTACATTTAAAATGTAAATGTATGTATGTTAAATTAAATTTACAATATTCAATTCAGAACATGAATAAGGAACAGAATGTAAAAATGGTAGTGGTTTAAGTGTACTGTTTAATAAACCTGAAAAATAGTACTAAGAAAATATGTAGGCTTCCAGTGCTAGGAAAATGCTAATTGTCTTTGGCTTCACTATTTTCCCAGTCAGTGACCCAGAATAAGCAAGGGAAGTCGGGTAATTTGTATAGTTTTTTAGATTTACTAAAACTGGTGCACACAGAATCTGATGTAGCTGTGGATAGTAACCATTTAGCTTCTAGGTTTTGTTGTCAAAGCTTAATTGATCAAGCTGAAGTTAGAAGCTGATTGGTTACTATGTACAGCTGTACCAGTTTCTGTGTGCACCAGTTTTAGTAAATTCCCCACAATATGTAAGTAACCCAAAAACATTAAAGTCACTGGATTGGTCTGAGATACAGAAAACTAGCTTTACCTGAGAAAGATCTAAGTAATTGTAGCCTATATATTTTTCTCTGTATAGGTTTTCTTTTAAACATGTCAAAGACAAGCTAAGGGTAGGCAGTGCAGGAGGTTGCACCTTCAACTGTGGACTGCACTTTGACAAATATAAAATATAACTGTCAATTTTGTAAATACAAGCAATTTGTTAATCACTGTCTAGCTTAAATGAATCTAAATTGAGCATTTTGGGAATTGCCATTGATGAAAAAAGGAAAAGATCAATACAATCTACACCAGTGTTTCTCAACCTTTTTTTCAGCCAAGGCACCCTTTAAAATTAAAGACAATCTCAAAGCATCCTTTAAAATTATAGATAATTTCAAGGCACCCTTTACAATTATGGACAGACTCGAGGCACCCCATTCTAAAATTTAAGAAAACAATTAATTAATAGTTTTAAATAATGCAGCAACATCCACACATGTAGGATACCCAACGTTAGAGGTGATTTTTTCTTTCAAAGCAAATATACTTTTGCACACTGGTACTGATTAGTATTCCAATGATTCTCTTCTCCCTCAATTTCTCTCCCCCAGTCAGCTAATGTGACCTCGGTGCTAACGGAGAGGGGCGTGGAGGGGAAAACAAGGATGCCACAGGCTAATCGCCTCCATTCCATACCACATTGATGCAGTAATTCAGGCAAAAGGAGCCCCAACCAAGTATTGAGTTCATACTATACTGTACATGGGCATACTTTTCAGTAAGCCAACATTTCTGTATTAAAAATCCTTTTTTTATTGGTCTTATGTATGTAGCAAACTGGAGTTTAGTCAGGGTTGCTCCTTGAAATTTACTTGACAGGAATAGTCATCTTGGCTAATTGTTAGAGATCCATTGATTTCTCCCTAAGTTTGGCCTGGTTGCACTTTTCTCTTCTACCACTAGATAGCTGGGTACTTGGTGGTACTAGATATGAGAAGGGCAACGCAAGGTCAGAGTATGGGTATATGGAGCATCTCAGCCAATGGGCAGGGTTTTTTCTGGCCTGCTGGGAGAACCTATATATTTGGGTTGAGTCAGGTGATCTGTGTTCTATGCCACCTGGATGGCTGTCTGGGTGAACGTATGTGGTATTCCCCAGGCTGCTAGGCTGGAAATTGGGCCTATCCCAGGCATATTTGGCTGCTAGGCTGTCTGAGGGCCTATCCAGAAGCAAGAGAGCAGCGCAGGGTTGGGATTGCGGCTTGCAGTCCAACCAAAAGTGACGGTTCTGCCGACCAGAGGTCGTGGTCGGAGGTAAAAGGGAAGCTGTCGTCAGTAAGGGACTATCCGCCTAATTACCAGGGACCACAGTGAGTAACTGAAGAAAGTACTGGAGCAGCATTCTCACCAACCGGGGACGGTAAAGAATCTGGAAACTTCAGTGGGTATCAAGCCAGGGACCCAGCCAGGGGAGGTGAGCCTTGTGTGTGAAGACAGGGACTGAGCAGGCCAGTGGGGTGAAGCTTGAGAGGTATATTGAGTGCCAAGCTAGGGACCCAGCAGAGAGGCGGGGGTGACGTTTGAGGAAGATACCACCGTGAAGACTGGAGGAGCTCAAGGGATTCAGTGGGTCTAGTGAGAGACCGGGAGCTCAGTGGGCTGAAAAACTACAAGGAGCAATTGTAATGAAAGTGAAAGAACTGTTACGCTTTGTGTTAGGAACTGTTAAAGACTGTTGCCATAGGAGACAGCATTCCTGCACATGCAGATGTGGCGTCTTGCTGGATGCCTTTCCTTGCATGGCTGTCCTTCTATTGAAGTCTCTAAGTCTGCCAATTAATCTTGCAAATACCTAAGGGCATCCTGGCCCTAACCCTGGCCCTTCCCCCCGAACAATTGTTAAGAGAAATAAACTTTCTTTTGCATTTAGGAAGTGTCTGGTGCCCAATAACTTTAACTACTCTGCATCCACCATGCCTCACAACCCACTACATACAGAAGCATGTCAACTATCCCTGGAGGCTCTCATTAGATCAAAGGAGCCCTGGGACCTTGCTACATGTAATATTATAATTTTCTGAGACACTGAATTTTGGGTTTTCACTAGCTGTAAACTATAATCATCAAAATAAAAAGGAAGAAATGCTTGAAATATATCACTCTGTATGTAACGGATCTATATAAAATATATGAGTTTCACTTTTTGATTTTAATTACTGAAATAAATTACCTTTTTGATGATATTCTAATTGTATGAGATGCACCTATATATTGGTATTGTTTTCCCATCCATTTTTGGACTGCCATAGCTAAACATATACCTAGCATCACATGTGTCCTGAATAAGCTCACAGCAGAACAAGCTCTACTAAGTGTCAACTTAGACCTTTATCCAGCCTCCTGCTGCATGGTTGTTATTCACTTTGCATAGAAGCAACAAAACAGAAACCCTCTGGCGAGACTTTGAAAGGCAATGGCTCCACAAATTGTATGTATAGACGATAGATTTGAAAATTAATAATACAAATTCTAAATACATAGATACATGGGAAATTTGTATCACGAGTTTACAAGTCCAATGGTATGTATCCACATGAAATCATAGAAGACCACCTATTTTACATCACTCTTGTACAAATATACAGAGTGAAACTCTACGTGTTTCAAGATTATGCGTCATTGCTCTTCATCAATAGCAAGTGGTATAGAGGTTTGATATCTACAATTCAAAAAATACAATGAGTACAAAATATATGTTTATGGACAATTTTACTGCGGCAGGTTGGCACGATCCCGCGAACCGTCATAGCTATATGTCGGCTTAGGGATAGGGATAGCAGGCACACGCACGTGCCCGCTGCACTGCGATGGTCACAATGACTGCCAGCCACGAGCGATCGCGAGCATGAGGGACAGAACACGGAAGTGTGTGTGTAAACACACAAATCCATGTTCTGTTCTGAGAGGAGTGACAGATCATGTGTTCCCATTAGCTTGGAACCATGATCCGTCACTTCCTCTAGTCTGTCCCCTCCCCCTTCAGTTAGAATAATCTCCCAGGGAACACAGTTATCCCCTTGATCGCCCCCTAGTGTTAACCCCTTCCCTGCCAGTGACATTTTTACAGTAATTCATGCATTTTTATAGCACTGATCGCTGAATAAATGCCAATGGTCCCAAAATAGTGTCAAAAGTGTCCGATGTGTCCGCCATAATGTCACAGTCCCAATAAAAATGGCAGATCTCCGTCATTACTAGTAAAAAAAAATAATAATAAAAATGCTATAAATCTATCCCTTATTTTGTAGACACTATAACTTTTGTATATAAAAAAACCCAAAGGGTAAAAACTGCGCTCAGATACCAAAAACAAAAAACAAATAAATAACAAAAAGGAGCTGCCAGCACTCAAAAGTCCAGTATCCAACTCCAAACATACAGTGTAAATATATAAAGTGCAGCGCTAAAGATATATGTGAAAAAATTAGGGCCTTATGGGAAAATGGGATCCCACGAGGTAAATATCATAAAAATTACAGTGAACAAAATATCAAACAATGAAATCAACATATGTAGCAAATACATGTGAAACAGAAGGGGAATCTGAAAAAAAGTCCATGCAGAGATGCTCAATCCAAAAGTAAATACAAAAAAGCACCCATCCGTGAGAGATGTAAGGAATAAACGTCAATAAGATAATCCACCCTGAAGTGAGTATGTAGATTCTGCTTACCAGATGGCGATGACTGCTATTACGGCAGAATCGCCCAGCATAGGGATTAGGGTCTCCCAAAACCAAAGGACACAATACAGGAACAACGGAACATCCAAAAGCCTAGGACTGGGAAGTCTTCATGCTTTTGGATGGGCTTACGAGTGTAGGAAGTGAATCGCGGCACACGGAGACGACGTCCTATTGTGACAAAACGCGTAGGGAGGAGCCTACGACAGTGACGTCATCACGCTTTTGGATGGGCTTACGAGTGTAGGAAGTGAATCGTGGCACACGGAGACACCGCTGCTTTATGATATCCCTTACGCTTCATGTTATCTACAACATTGTAAGTGCGATTCTTTTTATTGCAATAAATCCTCTTTGTTATACGTTTTTACACTATGGGAGCATTTTGTTTTATATTTCCGGAAACGACCCACTGCTAAAGCCGTTGTTCCTGTATTGTGTCCTTTGGTTTTGGGAGACCCTAATCCCTATGCTGGGCGAGTCTGCCGTAATAGCAGTCATCGCCATCTGGTAAGCAGAATCTACATACTCACTTCAGGGTGGATTATCTTATTGACGTTTATTCCTTACATCTCTCACGGATGGGTGCTTTTTTGTATTTACTTTTGGATTGAGCAACTCTGCATGGACTTTTTTTCAGATTCCTCTTCTGTTTCACTATAACTTTTGTGCAAACCAATCAATATATGCTTATTGCGATTTTTTTTACTAAAAATATGTAGAAGAATACATATTGGTATAAACTGAGAAAAAAATGGCTTTTTTAAACAAAATGGGGATATTTATTATAGCAAAAAGTACAAAATATTGTGTTTTTTTCAAAATTGTTGCTCCTTTTTTGTTTATAGCGCAAAAAATAAAAACTGCAGAGGCGATTAAATACCACCAAAAAAAGCTCTATTTGTGGGAAAAAAAGGACATTAATTTTGTTTGGGTGCAGCATCGCATGACCGCGCAATTGTCAGTTAAAATGATGCAGTGCCGAATCGCAAAAAATGGCCTGGTTATTCAGCAGCCAAATCTTCCGGGGCTGAAGTGGTTAATTTAACAAACTGGCACTAAATTACAGTTTTATAACCATGTCTACTGACCAGAAATGTGAAAGCAGGTGTCTTGGATACAAGAAAAAAGTTGAGGGTAGAAGACAACAAACAAAGGGAAAAGTTTGGCTGCGCTGACCCCAATGATAACCCAGCTGGCGGGAGCAAGGAAGGCCAGAAAACAATGGAGATCAAGAGACACAATCTGACCATCCGTGGCAGGGGTTTGAATAGCCCAAATCTGGATAATCCTATAAAGAGCATAAATAAAGTAAAAAACTACACTCAAGCTATATAGAAAGAGACATAGTTTACCGATATTGGTGCAAAAACACCCTTATTTTGGCAGCAGTTAGTAAATATCTAATTAATTAATAGTAATGATGGTGATCTGTGATTTTTATCGGGACTGTGACATTATGGCGGACACTTTTGACACTATTTTGGACCATTGGCATTTATACAGCGATCAGTGCTATTAAAATGCACTGATTACTGTAAAAATGTAACTGGCAGGGAAGGAGTTAACACTAGGGGGCGATCAAGGGGTTAACTGTGTTCCCTGGGAAGTGATGCTAACTGAAGGGGGAGGGGACTGACTAATCGTGGTTCCTAGATAATAGGAACAAACAATCTGTCACTCCTCTCAGAACAGAACAGGGATTCGTGTGTTTACAGACACACTTCCGAGTTCTGTCCCTCATGCTCGCGATCGCTCATGGCCAGCGGTCATTACGACCATTGGCCATGAGCATCGGCACCCCCGCGGTGCAGCGGACACGTGCACGCGCCTGCTATCTTGATCCCACAAGCCGACATATAGCTACGACGGTTCGTGGGATCGTGCCGACCTGCCGCCGTAAAATGACGGCGGCTGGTCGGCAAGTGGTTAAGGAATTGTCTGTACACACATATTTTGTATCATTGTATTTTTTGAATTGTAGGTATCATAAACCTCTATACCACTTTCTCCTGATGAAGAGGAATGAGGCATAATCTTGAAATGCGTAGAGTTTCACTCTGTATATTTGTACAAGAGTGATGTAAAATAGGTGGTTTTCTATGATTTCATGTGGATACATACCATTGAACTTGTAAACTTGTGATACAAATTTCCCATGTATCTATGTTTTTAGAATTTGTATTATTAAACATATGAATTTTCACATCTATTGTCTATACATACAACTTTTGGAGCCATTGGCTTTCAAAGTCTCGCAAGAGGGTTTCTGTTTTGTTGTTTCTATGTTTTATTAGGGATGTGGGCAATGTCTTCAACTCCCCACTAGAATTGAGCTATTCCATATACATTATTTATTTTGCAGCACGCTTATTAATGGAAATGGAAATCAACTTCAGTACCCACTATGGGGAAGTGCTGCGCCTAATTGTGGAGTTACATGGATACAAACAACTGATGGCTTATAAAGAGGGTAGTGAGGTTAAATTTCATGCTAAATGTTCCTTCTGGGAAGCATTTCTTTCTAACTGGAAATTCATCCTAAGTATCGTCCACTAATCGAAATAAACGTAATGATTGTCTGTTTTAATTGGGACTGCAAAATTTTAGAATTATTGGTACTTCAAGAAACCTTGGAGATGCTCAACTCTATTCTTCCTATATAATAATTAATGTATGAGCTTTGTTTTCCTTTTTATTCTATACATTGCAGCAGCCTTTTTACAATGCCATATCTACATGTTACTCTGATGAGAATGCATACCGCCTTTAAAAAAGTCTTTGGGGTATTTTAATGCACTGTCTCTGATACAGTATTACTGAATGTACACAAATTACTATGTACCTCTCCTATTTTGAATATGGAATTGTACAAGATGTATACTTCTATATTGGTTAGGTCACTAATCCCCATTTAGTTTCAATGCTGTTATTGTTCATGTATTTTCTGAAAATCTCAATAAATGTTATTAGGAAAAAAACCCCACTAACTAGCTGCACCATCTTTAGCTCAAATTCCCTGCACCACACTTTTTTTTAACCTAAAGCTCAAATTCTGAAGTCAGATAGGCCCAGCCTGTGAAAGAAGAGGATACGTTCAAAACTTTTGGGTGTGTAAATAACTAAACTTCCTGCCATATGCCATGGTTCTTCTCACTGGTTTGTATGTCATTACAGGATGTATGAGTTGGTGGGAGGAACTACATTTTGTGGAGGGGTGAAGCAACTATTAACCCACTGGATAAGTCGATTACCCATAGTGGCCAGGGTTCAACAGCATGGTGGCATTTCCACACAGAGGCTGGAAAGAGAAGCATATAGGCAGCAAAATTATATGGTAAGCGATCCCCTTTCCATGAGAGCCATCAGTTTTTCCATTGGAGTACATGTTCCATGTTTGTTCCAAATAATAAGGTAATGCATGAAATAAATGCTTTGGATAGAATAAAATGCCCATTTTAAATATATCCTCTTACAACCTCAGAACACCCAATAAGGAGACAGTATGCGACCGTTATAAACTACGTGGCATGTTCACCACTGCCTGGAGTCTGGTGGACAAGATGGGAGAACTGGAGCTACTGTTGTACGAGGAGGATTTAGATTTTGTAGGAATTTCAGAGACTTGGTTCAACAGCTCTCATGATTGGATGGCAACCTTTCAAGGGTATTCCCTATATCGCAGGGATAGAGAGGGTAAGAAAGGGGAAGGGGTATGCCTGTATATCAAAAATGATGTACAAGTGAATGTGAGATATTACATCACTAAGGGAGCAAGGGAGGAGGTGGAATCGTTATGGGTAGAGCTGTAAAGGGATGAAACTAAGGGGAAAGTAATACTGGGAGTATACTATAGGCATATCACAATTTGGATTAGCGGCAAGGATGGGAAGTGTCATCATAATGGGGGATTTTAATTATCCAGACTGGGTGGAAGGAACCGCGCATTCAGGCGCGCCAGTTCCAAAATGTCCTGCAGGTCAATTTCATGGGTCAGATGTAAATGAGCCAACTAGAAACAATGCGTTGCTAGATCTACTGACTACCAACAATACAGACCTGATCACGGATGTGGAAATACGGGGCAATTTAGGAAACAGAGATCACAGGTCACTTTGTTTCAGTATAAATCACACTAATAGGAAACATAAGGGGAATACAAAGACACTGAATTTCAAAAGAGCCAACTTCCTTAAGCTGTGAGCCTTGCTAGAAGATACAAATTAGGATAAAATTTTAGGAACAAAGAACACGGAGGAGAAATGGATATGCTTTAAGAGCATATTACATAAAGGCATTAGCCAGTGCATCCCAATGGGAAATAAATTTAAAAGAGCTAATAAAAGTCCTGGGTGGCTTAACTCCAACGTAAAAATGCATATAAAAGCAAAAGAGAAGGCCTTCAAAAAATATAAGGCTGAGGGATCATCATCAGCTTTCCTACTTTACAAAGAATGCAACAACAAATGTAAGGGTGCAATCAGGGTGGCTAAGATGGAACACAAAAGGCACATAGTGGAGAAGAGTAAGAAAAAGCACAAGAAAGTACATAAATAGTAAGAAAGAGAGGTCAGATCATATTGGTTCCATAAAGAATGATGAAGGTAATCTGGTTACTAAGGATGGAGAGATGGCAAAGGTATTGAATTTATTCTTCTCCTCAGTTTTCACAAGGGAATCGGTGGGCTTCAGTAACCAAAACTGCAATGTTTATCCTCATGACACGTCACAGGAAGCACCCTCATGGCTAACAAAGGACAGAATTAGAAATAGACTTGAAAAACGTATCATTAATAAGTCACTGGGACCAGATGGCTTGCACCCGAGGGTCCGTAAGGAACTCAGTCAAGTAATTGCCAGACCATTATGTTCCTAATTTTTACGAATAGTCTACTGACTGGAATGGTACCAACTGATTGGAGAAAAGCCATTATAGCATCAATAATTAAAAAAGGGCTGAGATACATCCCTGGGAATTACAGACCAGTTAGCCCAACATTGATTGTATGTAAGCTCTTGGAGGGGATGACAAGGGACTATGTACAAGATTTTAGTAATGACAACAGTATCAATAGCAGCAATCAGCATGGATTCATGAAGAATCATTCTTGCCAAACCAATCTATTAACCTTCTATGAGGAGGTGAGCTGCCATCTAGATAAAGGAAGGCCCGTAGACGTAGTGTATCTGGATTTTGCAAAAGCATTTGATACAGTTCCCCATAAATGTTTACTGTACAAAGTAAGGTCAGTTGTCATGGACCATAGGGTGAGTACATGGATTGAAAACTGGCTACAGGGGTGAGTTCATAGGGTAGTGATAAATGGGGAGTACTCGGAATGGGCAGGGTGGAAAGTGGGGTTCCTTAGGGTTCTGTCCTGGGACCAATCCTATTTAATTTATTCATAAACAACCTGGAGGACGGGATAAACAGGTTAATCTCTGTATTTGTGGATGATACTAAGCTAAGCAGGGCAATAACTTCTCCGCATGATATGGAAACCTTGCAAGAAGATCTGAGCAAATTAATGGGGGGGGGGGCAACTACATGGCAAATGAGGTTTAATGTGGAAAAATGTAAAATAATGCATTTGGGTGGCAAAAATATGAATGCAATCTTCTCACTGTGGAGAGAACCTCTGGGGTAATCTAGGATGGAAAAGGACCTGGGGGTCCTGGTAGGTGACAGGCTCCGCAATGGCATGCAAGCTGCTGCAAACAAAGCAAACAGAATATTAGAAAATATATAGAGCCGCGCCAATAGTCCAAAGTGATACATGCAAAAGTCCTTGAAGACAAGCATAAATACATAGGTAGCATGGATCTGGACATTGATGGAGAAGTGAAGATCGCTCTCTTGATAAACACCACAGTGATTCACATCATAAAAAGTGCACTGCCACCTTAAGAAAGACTTGCTTACCAGAAAGCAAGCAAAACAGGCATATGGCTATAGCCCAGCCAAGGCCTTTATGCTTGTGTGGATGCCTGTAAAGGAAATTAATCGTGGGATGGATCGCTGTAGCTGGATCTCATACTCCTTGCAACCACCATGAAGGCCGATCAGAAGAGTCCCCAGTCCCTCAGCTGCTCTCAGTCCATCTTCTTGTAGCTGTGCTAGTCCCAGATTGCAGGGACTGTCAACTCCCTTCCTTCCCTCTCTGCAATTCAATGCTATAGCCATGTGCCTGTTTTCCTTGCTTTCTGGTAAGCAAGTCTTTCCTAAAGGGGTTGTAAACCCTTGTTTTTTCACAACTTAATGCATCCTATGCATTACTTCTGACACTGAGCAGCCCCCCCGTTTTACTCACCTGAGCCCGTTCGTACCCTCGGTGGAGACGTGCTCTACCTCTCTGCCCATTGTCTCGGCTCTTGATTGGATAGATTGATAGCAGCGCAGTCATTGGCTCCTGTTGCTGTCAATCAAATCCAATGATGCGGGCGCCGGGGGGCAGGGCCAAGTCCTGCATTCTGTGTGAATGTACACAGAAGCAGGACTCGGGAGCGCGCCCGCACGGGTGTCATCCTTAGGAGAACCTTCCGCAACATGGGCACTCGATGTGGGGAGGAGCTTCCAGCACTGCCGGGGGGCCCCAGAATTCGAGGATCGGGGCCACTCTGTGCAAAACTAACTGCACAGTGGAGGTAAGTATGACATGTTTGTTATTTTAAAAAAAAATTAGGGTTTACAACCCCTTTAAAGTGGCAGGGCACTTTTTATGATGTGAATCACTGTGGTGTTTATCAAGAGAGCAATCTTCACTTCACCATCAATGTCCAGATCCATGCTGCCTATGTATTTATGTTTGTCTTCAAGGACTTTTGCATTAATCACTTTGGACTATTAGCGCAACTCTATACATTTTCTAATTTCCTTTGTTTTGTGTATCCCACATTGAGCTGCAGCTTTTTTATTAGTGTTTTTTCATTAGTGTTTTTTATTAGGGAGTTTACATTAGCGTGTTATTAGCCCCCCTTGTTTTTCAAATAGAATATTGGCATGCATTAAAAAGGGGATTAACTCCAGAGATAAAACAATAATTCTCTCTCTCTACAAGACTCTGGTCAGGCCGCACCTGGTGTATGCTGTCCAGTCCTGGGCACCAGTCCTCAGGAATGGTTTGCTGGAACTGGAGAGAGTCCAGAGGAGGGCAACAATACTAATAAAGGGACTGGAGGACATTAGTTACGAGGAAAGGTTACAAGCACTGAACTTGTTCTCTCTGGAGAAGAGACGCTTGAGAGGGGATATGTTTTCAATGTACAAATACCGTACTGGTGACCCCACAATAGGGATAAAACTTTTTTGCATAATGAAATTTAATAAGACAAACATTCACTAAGATTAGAAGAAAAGCGGTTTAACCTTAAACTGCGTAGAGGGTTCTTTACTGTAATGCCCGTACACACGGTCGGATTTTCCGACGGAAAATGTGCGATCGGAGTGTGTTGTCGGACATTCAAACCGTGTGTGGGCTCCATCGGACTTTTTCCATCGGATTTTCCGACACACAAAGTTTGAGAGCAGGCTATAAAATTTTCTGACAACAAAATCCGATCGCGTCAATTCCGACTGTGTGTGGCCAGTTCCGACGCACAAAGTGCCACGCATGCTCAGAAGAAATTCCGAGATGGAACAGCTCGGTCTGGTAAAATTAGCGTTCGGAATGGATACAGCACTTTTGTCACGCTGCAATGTTTTAAATTGTTTAATACAGCGCACTCTCTTCTTCTTTATAATGTGAGAAGAATGAAGTAGTTTTGCTGCTCATATTCACACAGACTTCTCATAAACTTATTTCTTTATTATTTATTGGGATTCCCTCAATATATTTTGATTTGTCACATCTGACTAAATTTCTATTTTGTTGTTTTATGTTTGTTTTGTATTGTTTTCAAGGCTGTTTTTTTTTGGGGGGGGGGGTTGTCTTTTTTTCAAGGCTGTTTTTATTTTGTGTTTTTTTGTGTTTTACTCCAGAATATTTTTGTATGTGTTTTGTGTGTCAAGTTACCACAACACCATTATTATCTTGTATTATTTAATCTCAAGGAGATTGTTTGGTGTTGGTGTCTCTTGTTAATTTCACATTGTATATTCGAAATGTACCTGCCTCCTCACAAACAAACTGTCCTTTTTGAAGGAAAACACACATAGGCAAGTGTAATTAAACTAAAAATTCCTTTATTAAGGGCTCACAACCAAAGAGGGAGGCAACGCTGGAGAAACAGCAGAAATTGGTGAAGCCTTTGGCCCCCAGGGCAGACATCAATTATTTCCAGGCAAAATTGGTGGCCTGAGGAGTCCATATCTAAGGGAGTGCAGTCTGGTCCAGAAGTCCCAGAGATCCGGAAAGCAGCAGATGACATCTGTGTCCCCAGGCTGTGGTCATACAAGAGACTGCATCTTTGGCCAGACCAGACTGAACCCAGGCCATCACTCTCTGGTCTTCCTTCCACGCTTCGTCCCACGCTGTGGCTCTGGTGTTGGAGATGTGGCAGCAGCAGGAGGAGGAGGGGGATGGGCCAACTCACTCAGGTGGGTATTGGGTGTGATTTCGCCACTCACCCCCTTAGTTAGGACTTTATACAGAAGGTCCTCACACAGCTTGTGTTGACCCTCCTGCATGCCCTGCAGTTTGGTGGAAGCCATGCAGACAAAGGCCTCTTCAGGAGTGAGGGGGGGCTCTGAGGGATGCAGAAGCCTCCTGAATGAGCCTGAGCGCTGAATCCTGAAAGTGACTCCCCTTCCTCTGTCTTTTGTATGGAAGGCAGAGGGGAGGAACCTACGATTCGGTTAGGCTCCTACTGGTCCCAGGCTTCTCCTGGCTGCCACTTAGCCCCGCCTCCTACTGGCTGCCACATTCTACAGCCTCCTCCTGGCTGCCACATTCCACAGCCTCCTCCTGGCTGAGGTCTTCCTGTGTATGAAAAAGGGACATTGTTTTAGTTTTTAATTCATCAATCACACACAATTTGCACCACATGATTGTTGTAAATTGAATGTTAACAAATATAAAAGACTATCATTCTGAGCCCAGCATTTTTCAGTCTTGTCCCAATTATTTTTCAAAACTACTGTCTATTGATATGTAAAACACTTTCTTAAATCAGCAATTAGTGATCAATACTAACATCTAGTAAACATCATTTCTTTATTGACCAGAAATCTGGAGAACAATGCTATACCTGACTCCATTTGGGCTCCTCCACTTCTTCCTGGCTGGAAGTCCCAGGTTGGACATCGGAAGCCTCAGCTGAGGTGGAAGGAAGAGTGGAAGGAAGGTGTTAGAAGATTTTAAGTTCATTATTATTTTAAGTGATAAAAGTTTCTGAAAAAATATATGAAACACATAAATGTTATACGTAATTAGTGATGGTTTCTGAAGGTTAACAGGATGGAGGATGGAGGATAGAGGACAGAGGAGTGGTTTAGCTGGGTAGATATTTCTATTTTGAGTTGCTATCAGGACAATGGGTGGAGTAATGTTGCTTATCTTTAGACTATAGCCATTTAAAGTATATATGCAAATATGGGTGTTACTAGGATATGCTGACATAACATTTTGAAACAGTAGTATAAGAATGGATGAGATTTATGGTAGAATAGGAATGGAGTAGGGTTTAAGAGAGAGAAGTAACCCTACACTTTGGAGAATGTAACATCAAGATGTCCCCTCCTCCTTCTGAGACCATCACCATGTCAAATGTTACCAGAAGTCAGTCTAGTCTTTGCTTATCTTTCTGAACAAATAAACAACCTTTCTGGAAGCATCGTATGAACGAAGGATTCTTCAATTTCTACTAAGAAACGAATTCCTAAAAGTAAGTTGGAAATGCGGCCTTGGACAAAGTACAGAAACATATCTCCTATACACTTTACCCTCTAGGAGAGAGGTCACTGATATATAAAACATATAACACAAAGACATTGCTATACATCCAGAAACGCCCCTGAGAATGAGAATAATAATATTTAGAATTATTAGATATTAATAATATTCTTCAATGGCGAGCAAGTTAAAGTGGTCAATTTTTTTTCCCACTCCTTGACAAAGGGGGGAGATGAACACAATTTTGTGATTGATCAAGTATCGGGAAAAAACGATCAAAGAACCTAGAAGGAGGCATTTATGTCAGATGTGGACAACAGTTCAGTAAAGTCGAGGGTTTTTCTTTGTCTGTTTTCTCACCTCTAGCCACCAAAGTTTGAAAAAAAAAAAAAAAAAAAAAAAAAAAGGAAGACCCAGCCTACGAAGTTGATTGACAAGGCCAGATGGATGGTATGCTTCAAGCTATTTTTGGAAATCCAAGACTTTGTTTGTGAAAACGTAACGTTACGTACGTGAAGATTTCTGCCAAGGTTAGTTCCTAAGAAGGTGAGAAAGTCTCACATAAGAAAATATTGGGTAGTTGCCCAATAAGAAAAGACTGTTGAATCAGGAACTGAGACTTCACGTTATTTGAAAAAGCTACTATTGAAGTACAACAGGCAGATGTATGTACTCTTTGGGTAAGCTAAGATGAAAGTCGGATTTTGATGTTTGAAAATGGAAAGTCCAAGAAAAAGGCAAAGAAAAATCAACAGGCAAGCACACTACAGCACACTACAGCACACAATACAAGGAACAAGGCAAAAAAGCTACAAGAAAATTATTCTTCAAAGAAAGAAGAAGTAACGAACGAAAGAAAAAGCAACAAACGAAAAAAAGCAGCAAATGGAAGAAAAAGCAACAAACAAAAGAAAAGGCAACAAACAACAAATTTAAAGGACATTATTCATCTCTTGTTTTTTTTTAAGTGAGTGTGTTTGTTTATATAGAAGGGTAACATGGGATGGTTAACATCTCAAGGCTCAGAAGTATTTTCCTGTACCATCAGGAATACATGCAGTAGTAAGGTAATTAATTAATGCCAGAGTGTAAAGAAGTTTTTGAATAAGGAAATTAAGTTTAATGCTGCATGTAAATGTTCATGAATATTTTAGCCCTGAACAACAGAAAACGTGTGTTATTACATGTGGTCATTCTATAACACATATATAGGGGGCAGAAAAACATTTTCAGAGAAAAAAGTATTGATTAAGTTTGTGGAAAGAACTGTATGAAATTGAGATAATGGAAAAAACATGGTGTTTAGTGTTTTACAAAAATCCTACAGATTTGGATGTAGGAAATAATAAGTTAAGGATTGAACAATTTTTACAAAAATTCCAAACTTAGATTTGGTTATTAAATTAAAAGTAGTAGATTGTTCTAATTTATTTAAGACTACCCAGAGAAAATATTAAAATATGAAAGTTTTGTTCAATCTAAAAAAATTGTAAAAATAACAACAACAATAAAAGTCTTTGTAAATGAGTATTTCTGGTAAAAGTAAGGACTTTGATTGATGGAGGAGTTTTCTCGGGGATATGGCCAATCGCAGTTTTTGGGCAGGACCCAATCTGTGAGTTTCACGAGATTGTCCTCTAAACAATTTTTTTGTCATTACTATAATCAGGAAAGTCATATAATGTAGTGTACATGATTTTTTGCAGATGTACAAACAAAATATGTTTAAAAAGTGGTAAAAAGGTTAAACATTTTAAAAACGAAAAACGAGATTGTTACCGAATTGTACAGTGTATTGTATACAAAGCATGTTAGCTAAGACTGACAGTAACAGATCATTCTCTGAAGAGTTTGTGACATGTGAGGAGTGTATTACCAACAGAGAAATGCAGATCAAGTTACACAGACTAGTCAGACATGCCATGACATTTTTCACTTTTGTGGATCAAACCACAACACATTTTTGTGTTAAGTCTTCCAATTATCTAAAAGAGGATTCATTGATGAGAAAAATGTATTTTTAAAAGGTATTATTACTTACTAAAGTAATTGTTTTTAAAAAATACGTTTTTTGGGCCTTAATAACTTTTCTTAAGAGTTCATTGAGATTTTTGTAGACAAAGTATCTGTCTGAGTAAATTTTAATGAATTATATAGGCTTAATGTAGGGCAAATATTTTTTAATAACAAAATATAACATAATACAATAATTTGAAGATCTAAAGAAAGCCCTTATTAATTTAGTATTTTTGATTAATATAGAGATCTCTCTCAGCCATTTTACATTTAAGTGTATATGGGTGATGAGACAATTTCATTGGTATTTATAAAAAAATGTGTTAGGAGTGCATTGTCCAATGCTACAGATCTGAAACACTGTAGGTTTTGCACCATTTGTTTTGAAAACATCTTATGTTACGCTAAGGGTGTTATTACAAGGAAAACAGAAGGTGTCAACACACACAGCTTTGTCTAGTGGCAACTGGATGTTAAAAAGATCAGTTGTAGTGGTATATAAATACATGGTGACTAAAAAGACTAAAAATTATGCAGTGTGATAGAGCCACAGTTCTGTAAGTTAATCATGAAAAAGTCACTTTTTCGACTTTTAGTGGACATTTATTGGGAAAGAATTTCCTGTGTTTATATAGATAGCGCTAAATATATTGGCACAATGGAATGACAATATTAAACTTTCTGTATATGTGTCTGCATTGAAAGCTGATCTTAAGACTGCCATGTGTTTAGCAGTCAGAGTGGCAGGCATGTGTGGCTCATTCAATCATATTGTATGAGAGGAATGTTTTTAGTTCTGAAAAGAAACTTCAACATGATCAAATTTCTTTCAGAAATAGAATATTTAGGAAAGCCCAACCTAAATTGTCAGTGTAAAGGAAAAAAATACAATAATCTGGTAAGATTATTCTTTTACAAGATTTAATATTAGTCACAGGATAAAGAGGGGGGATATGACACTTTGTCTTAGTTAGGGTCAGTACAGATTATGGAGATAAAATTTATTGTAAAAAAATAATTGATTCCAACAATAATGAATAGAGTTATTTTTAAATGAAAATATTTCTTTTTGCATATCCAGGTACCCGACTGACTGATTGATTGATTGATTTTTTTGTTTAAGCTAATGAAAGAAATTCTGAACCACTCATTTTAGAACACTTTGTCATCAAACTTCTGAATATTGTTTTATTTGTTTATAGAACAATTCAAAAGGAAAGAGTAACCTGATACTACAAAGTATTGAGGAATCTGGCAAATCTATATAGATTGATTATATTAGTTTTTTTTCCACCTGCTAAAGGAGGATATTAGGATGTTGTTGTTTTTTTAGTTAATGTTTCTTTTTGATAAATTAATTGAGATAATTCTAGAAAAAATAATATTTTTAACAAAAGATAAGCTGTTGTGAACTTATGTCATATTCCATTGGGGTTGGATTTCAAACCATGGAATCAGATTATGATTTAAAATTGTATAGGACACGTAAGCAATTTTAGGTATTTGGCAAAGTTTTTGTTTCTTATCATCTTAAGTACTCAGGTATTGTAGAACGTATGATTAGTATTATAAAATCTAAATAGGGTAAGATGATTCAAGAATAAGGTAAAGATTGGGTAACTTATTTACCTGCTACAGTTTTAGTTTAAAAACTTCATTATTTTCTAAACATAGGGTTTGTTAACTTTTTGAGTTAATGACAGGATGTCTTTTGAGATTAGCATACTCCGTTGTTTTTATATAATCTGTTGTATAGAAAGAAGTGTGGTTACAAACATTGCAAACAGGTACAGGTATTTCAGAAGTTTGTTCACAAATTATGGCTAGGCCTTTGCTAAATTTAAATAGAAATTATGTCTTGAATGAGATTTCTACTTCTAATGAGTATGTTTAGTAATTTATTCCAGTAGCTAAAGTTATGGTTAAGAATTATAGATCTGAATGTACCAGGGATGCCAACAGAGATGTCAACTAAGATATCAATTGGAAAGATTATTTTGTTATTTTTAAAGTACATTGGAATTATATTTTTTTGTTTCTAAAGAATTGGTAATAAAATAAATAAAAATAATTGGTAAAAATAAGAATAAAATGGGTAAACACAGAAAGAAGTATCAGTCTAGAATGATTTATATTAAATAATGAAAATTACTTAGGAAAACATATTTATTTTTATAAGAATTTCATACTTGTTTTCATTTTCTTTTATAGATATGTCTTTCATTTCTAAATTTAAAGAACATGATTAGATAGATAAATAGAAAAAACAATAGAAAGATGGATAGAATATATAAAATATGACAATAAAATAATGGGAAAGTTTTATGTTTTTTTATGTATCTACAGACAAGTAGATTATTTGTTATGTTTATAATTGTTCAGTGTCAAGGATAATGTATACAAACTTACATTGTAGAAGTTATTTAGTTATTGAAATTTCCAGGAATTGAAGAAATTTTATTTATTAATTAATAATTTATTTTATAAAGCAATATAATTTGATTTTTTCAAAGATATTTATTTTTTCTTTATATTAAAAAAGTCAAATTATATGGTTAAAGTCTTAAGAGTTTCACAGGAAGTTAAATAAATTTATGAAGTTGAAGGAAGAAAATCTTTAATATTACATGATTTAGATGGAGATTTAAAATTAATAAATAATATAATAATTTAAATTTTCTCAATGGAATGAAATAGTTAAATATTTTTCATAGGGGTATCTGAGTTTTGGAAAATGTTTATGTACAATATCTGATACACTAAATTGTATTACTGTTTATTGTATTGTATTAATGTTTATTGTATTGTATTAATGTTTATTGTATTGTTTGTATTGAAAAAGTGGATCAGAGACATTTATTATTTAAGATGAATGCACTTATATCTGTTGATTATAGTGCATTGAGGGGGAATTGTTAGAAGATTTTAAGTTCATTATTATTTTAAGTGATAAAAGTTTCTGAAAAAATATATGAAACACATAAATGTTATACGTAATTAGTGATGGTTTCTGAAGGTTAACAGGATGGAGGATAGAGGACAGAGGAGTGGTTTAGCTGGGTAGATATTTCTATTTTGAGTTGCTATGTCAGGACAATGGGTGGAGTAATGTTGCTTATCTTTAGACTATAGCCATTTAAAGTATATATGCAAATATGGGTGTTACTAGGATATGCTGACATAACATTTTGAAACAGTAGTATAAGAATGGATGCGATTTATGGTAGAATAGGAATGGAGTAGGGTTGAAGAGAGAGAAGTAGCCCTACACTTTGGAGAATGTAACATCAAGATGTCCCCTCCTCCTCCTCCTTCTGAGACCATCACCATGTCAAATGTTACCAGAAGTCAGTCTAGTCTTTGCTTATCTTTCTGAACAAATAAACAACCTTTCTGGAAGCATCGTATGAATGAAGGATTCTTCAATTTATACTAAGAAACGAATTCCTAAAAGTAAGTTGGAAATGCGGCCTTGGACAAAGTACAGAAACAAATCTCCTATACACTTTACCCTCTAGGAGAGAGGTCACTGATATATATAACATATAACACAAAGACATTGCTATACATCCAGAAACGCCCCTGAGAATGAGAATAATAATATTTAGAATTATTAAATATTAATAATATTCTTCAGAAGGGTTGAGAGGGATTCCCTGACTCCAGTCTGGTCTGACAGAAATTGCAGTCTCTCATAGTACCAGAGCCTGGGGACATAAACGTCATCTGCTGCAGCTCCGGATCTCTGGGAATCTGTGACCTTCTTGTGCTCCCTTAGATAAGTGCTCCTCAGGCCACCAATTTTGGCTTTTAAATAGGGGATGGTTGCTGTGGGGACCACTGGCGTCACCAACTCCAGCAGTTTCTCCAGCGCTGCCTGCCTCTTTTGTTTATGATTATAATGTGGGTGTTTGACCTGCCACAGACAGGGCAGCTCCCTGTATTTGTCTATGAACAGGGGGAGGAAGTTGTGGTCATTGAAGCCATCCATTTTATCTGCAAGACACAACACGAGACAAACCCTAATGTCAGGCAAAACTCTCCTAATCTTGTTACAATATAGGCCTCAATGTAGAAGCAGTATAGGCCCAAGTTTAGATCTTACCTTCGTTATCACGATCGGCGCCTCCGATACTCCTTCCTCCGCTCACAGATTGTACGTACTACATGCGCGTGTTACGCTTTATACACACTGCGCATGCATGTAACTCCGCCCGCCCTTGACATTCTTTCTAGTCTATTCCCCGCCCCTTTTCGTTCGGCACAGTGGGGGAAGAGCACATGGTGGAGACACAGCAGGTGTGTGCTAATTACAGCAATGAGGAGGAGGGGGAGGAAAGCCTGGAGCCAGAAACATCTGGATCCAGAAGGAGAAGATTTAAGGCATCAAATATGCCCTTTGGGGAGATGTTGGAGATGGTCGACATCCTGAAGAAGGCCGACTATGATGGGAAGTATGGACCTTACCCCAACCCCAATGTCAGAAAGGCCAAGATCATGGCGAAAGTGGTCAAGAGTTTGCACCGGAATTTCGGGGTACGACGATCGAAAGATCAGCTCAGGAAGCGGTGGTCAGACCTCAAATTAAGAGAGCATGAGCAGTACAGAAAGATCCGGAGAGTCCTGCAAAAAAGTAAGTAGTTGTCCTGTGTTCCTATTCTTTATTTTTATTATGTTCGTGCTTCTCCATGTGCTTTTCTTAACTGTTGTCCAGTTTAAAATGGCAACTTTCATGTTCATGGGCACATTATTTGTTCATATCAAACATTGTTCGTTCGGCCTAGAAAACACCATGGTTTTGGCCATATGTATTTGGCCACATTTTTTAGGGCCTACTTGTCTGAAACTAATTTGGTTGGGTAGATGGGTTTGTAACTAGAATGAAATGCAAACTAGATTCTGTGTGAGGAGAGGACACTCAGCAGCAGTTTTCACATCTGGACGCTGGAGCACTAGTGTGGGACACAAGAACACCCTTTTTATTAGGGGGCCCACACAGGTGTTCCAGTGTATACTATAGGGGTGTCTCCATCTGTGAAGCTTGTACAAGGCAGGTAAAGTATTCAAGCTTCAAAAAGGACAAGAAAAATGCTACATCTTGGAACTCTGCCCACAAAAAAAATTGTACCCCATTTCCAAACAATGTTTCATATTTATAGTTCTGCCATCAAATATCTGTGTGCTAAGTATACCATTTTTTTTTTACATAGGGGAGAAAAGACTCGGAGGACACCCCTCATCCAAGGAGACCAGAGACCCCCCACCTCTGGAAGAAGGGGAAATCCACCCAAGACAAACAGAGCAGGAGGAGGAAGACGTGGTGGAAATTGGCACCACAACAGGTGAGTGTCTGTGACCACAGGCTCAGGTAAGAGATGGATGCCGGCATATTTATAATACATGGGTTTTTTTGGTTTCTATCTTTTTAGGTGATTGTGATGTTGTGGATCCAGATCCTTTCACCTCGGAAAGTGCACAGATCCTGGTCAGGGAGATCATGGAGTGTAATATTGACTTGGAGAACATCAAGAAAAACATCAATGATGTTCTTTAAAAAAATAAGAACATCATTGGTGTTTTAGGGAGAGTTTAAAACCCCTCCAAATCCCTTTGTTTTTTGGTGTGCTACAATTTTTTAAAATTTTTTGACAAATTGGAGAAAAGCCAAATTTTGAAGATGCACACAGTGTGTCAACATATGCTATCTGCCATCACGGGAGATCAATGGATGCGTTTTGGTGGTGCAACCCCTTCCTCAATAATAAAGTTGCTGAGAGGAAGGTGTTGCACCCCCAAAACACGTCCCTTGATCCCCCATGTTGGCAGCTAGCACATGTTCGGCTATTTGTGTGCATCTTCAAAATTTGGCTTTTCCTGGGGTGACTTCACCCCATCTGAACGCAATATCAAACACAATTTGTAAATGCTCATGTCTGATTTTGCCTTCAAGTTCTACCAAATGTGAACTTTGTAAGTTCAAGCTTTGTGTCTTTCTTGTTGGTTTTAAACATGTCTGTTTTATCTTAAATGGACATTTCTACTTTTTCTAATGTAACCCCAAAAATTGTTATACAACAAACATGTTGGTTTGTTTTAAAAATCTTTTCTAAATGCACATGTGATTGTGCTGGTATTAAAAAGATTGTTAATCAAGAATGTGTGGATTATTGTCTCAACGCTACAACACTTTTGTGGTGCTCTAATTGCTGTTTTCTGTGACAATGGGTGTTATTTCCTAAGGGCAAATCCACTTTGCACTACAAGTGCAGTTTCAAGTGCACTTGTAGTGCAAAGTGTCTTTGCCTTTAGTAAATAACACCCAACAGTGCTTTGTAATGTTACACAATCACGCCATTTTCAGGACTCACCACATTTCTCTCAGGGTCAGCTAAAACAAACACAAGCAGTAAATGTCACCAAAGATTATTTGTTTTTTTTTATTTGAAAAAGGTTTTAGACATTGTCTGGCATATTGATTGCCCCCTTACCCGCAAAGAATTCAAGTTATCTTAGCCGGACATCACGGCACTTGGGGGGGCAAGCCAGGACGGCCACTTTCAAGCACCGTCAGGGTTGGTTCATTTTAAATTCTGGCCTCATACCCAACTGTTGCCGTAAAAAGTTGTGTAGAACACAGCACGCCAGGATAATGTGATTCAGTTTGTACTCCGCCATATGTATGGGTGTAAGAAATAGGCGGAACCGACTGGCCATGATTCCAAACGTGTTCTCCACCACTCTTCTGGCTCTGGCCAGCGGGTAATTAAAAACCCTCTGGTCCGGGGCGAGGGTCCTCATCGGGAATGGCCACATAAGATGGTCCCCCAGCGCAAATGCTTCATCTGCAACGAAGACGAATGGGAGTCCTTCCACGTTGTCTTCTGGAGGTGGCAAGTCCAAGCTGCCATTCTGGAGATGCCTGTAGAACTCGGTCTGGGCGATGACTTCACCATCGGACATCCGGCCATTCTTCCCCACGTCCACATACAGGAACTTATAAGTAGCCGACACCACCGCCAACATCACAATACTATTGAACCCCTTGTAGTTGTAATAGTATGACCCCGAGTTGGGTGGTGGGATGATGTGGACGTGTTTCCCATCAATTGCCCCTCCGCAGTTAGGAAAGTCCCACTGCTGGGAAAAGTGGGAGGCCACAGTCTGCCATTCCTGTGGCGTGGAAGGAAACTGTGGAGTCAAAATAAAAAAAAATTAGTCATTTTGCACATAAACAGGGAAAGCAGATTACACACAAACATTCTTGGCCAACATCAAGATAACATTTTTTGGAGGGAGTGTTTAAAGACCAAAGTATAAGGTACACCTATCATATCCCCCCCCCATGGGCCATTTCTAACATTATAGGGGGGGAACTCTTGGACAGGTAACTCTCTCCACTTCATTGAGAGATGAATGCCTAAATAATGGGTATTACTTTGACCAGCCCCTCCTTAGTTACACTATTGACAGCCCACTGGACAGGTAAGAAGTGTCATAAGACAAAGATATAAATACACACTGTACACATTTAAGCACATTTGGAAATTCTGCTATTACCTATCAAGATAATAATAGTATACAAAAACTTTAAACAGTACCATTTGAAAGTATACAGGCAGGCCCTTGCACTACATGCTTTGGGGAATTCATCCATAAATCTGACCACTAAAGAGGTGGGTATAGTGTGTATGGGCTTGGCAAAGTCAGCAGATAGATGATTGAGGATAGATAGAGAATTGTTATCAGCTGACTTAGCAGTTGGGGGGAGGGAGGGTTCCAAATGATTTGGGGAACTCCAAAAAAAAGCCTCTGGCACTCTGCCTGAATTTAAAGCACAAATCACATTTAAAAACATTTTAGGGGGTGTTTGGGGTAAAGCACTACTATGGAGCTGACAAAATACATTGTTAAATGACTACATGAGGTGAATATAGGGCCAGGAGAGCATGCTGGGGAGGTAAGTGAAGGCAAATATGCATGAAGGACAAAAAAAATAATGACATAAAAATCAAGCATGCATGAGGACAAAGGGGACATTCACAGCATATTACAATCATGGTAATTAGGGAATGAGGAAAGAAATACAAAATATTAGCAAACATTATATACAATAAAATGTGATATTAAAGGATAAAAATCTTACCTTAATATACTCCTTCTGCAGGACCTGTATGATGGCAGAACAGGTCTCTGGGGAGATGCCTATCGAGAACTTCAAGTCCTGCAGGCTTCTCCCCGTCGCCAAGTACCGCAGGGTGGCGACGAGCCTCTGCTCCGGAGTGATGGCTTGCCTCATGCAGGTATCCTGCCTGCTGATATAGGGGGCCAGCAAAGCCAACAAATGGTGAAATACGGGGTCTATCATCCGGAGAAAGTTCCTGAAATCATCAGGATTATTCTCACAGATCTCACGGAGCAAAGGCATATGACAGAACTGGTCACGCTGAAGCAACCAATTCTTGGTCCATGAACTCCTCCCCACCCTGTTCATGGACTGGACTTGTGTCAAGGTAAGGACTCCAACGCCAAGCCCCCTCACAGCAAGAACTCTACGAGGAGTACGTATATGCAACATGGCTAGAAAACGGTCGGCTGCTCAGAACGAAGTAACAGAACGCACTGAAGAACAGCAAAGCCTGTGAAGAGCGTCCTGAAAAACAGTAACGAATGAACAAGAACACAATGACTGAGTCACGCGTAGCTTGCTGCACGCACTGAAGAGCAGATACAAACCCACAAGCACGAACTAAACAGCAGAAAACAATCTGAAAACCACGAGTCTGAAAAAGCGCGAATCGTCTCTCACCAAACTTTTACTAACACGAGATTAGCAAAAGGAGCCCAAAGGGTGCCGCGCTTGGTTCTCAATTGGCCTTTTCTAGTCTTGTCGTACGTAGTGTACGTCACCGCGTTCTTAGCGAGCGGAAATTCCGACAACTTTGTGCGACCGTGTGTACGCAAAACAAGTTTGAGCCAACATCCGTCGGAAAAAATCCATGGATTTTGTTGTCGGAATGTCCGATCAATGTCCAATCAATGTCCGATCGTGTGTACGGGGCATAAGAACGGTAAGGGTGTGGAATTCCCTTCCACAGGTGGTGGTTTCAGCGGGGAGCATCGATAATTTAAAAAAAAACTATTAGATAAGCACCTGAACAACCACAATATTCAGGGATATACAATGTAATGGCGGGGGGAAGGAACACCACCCTTGGTCAAAATTGAGCAGGATATAACCCTGAAAACGAGGAGGAGGGGGCAACCCTGATCTCTCTCGCAGATAGGAGTGGGACTCCAGTGAGAAATTCCACATGGGTCAATCACCTCCAGTCGGGGCTCAGCCACATGCATCAGCCACATGCATCAACCCAATTTGACCAGGATAGATTTTCGCTAGCCTTTGTGGCATATAGTAAGCCCTGTGTATAAATTTTAATTGAATAAATCTACCCTGATAGCTGAAGTGTTTACTAGGGAAGTTTTAGGGTATCACATATGGTTCATTGGACACATATGCGCCCTTTTCCTTTGGGCCTGTGGCTAATGACACGCACCTGACACACTTTAAAAATATCTGCTATACACTTTAAGTTGTGGTTTGTGACTACTTGGTGGGCATCCTGCACAGTAGTTCTGGCACATATATAGTGAGACCACAACTCCCGGTTTATCCGAAGAGGCAACCGCTATATGTGTGTGTAGCCGACAGGTATTTATGTCTGTTCTCCTACCAGGCATGAATCCTGTCTGGTCTGGATGTATCAGGGCCGTAATCACTGTATTTAGTCTATAAGCCAGAATTTTAGAGAGAATTTTTGTGTCCACATTAAGGGGGGAAATGGGGCGGTAGGAAAAGCATAGAGTCCTTTCCTGGCTTGGGGATAACTACTATTACTGCCTCATGCATAGAGTCAGGAAGGTGGCCCTTTCCGAAGGACTTAGCTAATAGGGATTGAAGTCTAGGGGCCAGTTGTTCCGCATACATTTTATAAAATTCCACCGGGAAACCATCCGGTCCCGGTGTCTTACCTGTTTGCATCATTTTAAGTGCCTTCTGGATTTCTTCAATTTTAATAGGGTCATCTAATTTGTTGGCGTAAGTTGGGGTGAGGGTCGGTATATCAATATCCTCAAGATAGGCTAGCAATTCCTCCGTGTCATAGGCAACTTGGGAGCTATATAGTGTTTGGTAGTATGAGGCAAATTCACGGTTAATTCCCTCAGGAATGGAGGTGAAGGAGCCGTCAGTAGCCTGAATCTGACCTATGGACATTCTCACTGATTGCTCCTTGGAGAGCCAGGCCAGGAGGTGACCAGTCCTCTCCCCTTGTTCAAATATCCTCTGCGTTTGATGGAGGAGTCTCTTCTGCGTCAGAGTTGTCCTCAACAGAAGAACCTCTCCCAGAAGGGATTGCAGTCTGGTGTAAGTCTGTGGGTCTGGGGATCTAACGTATAAAGCCTCCTGTCTCTGTGCTTCTCCTTCGAGGGTTGTGAGATCTTTCCTACGTATCCGACGGACTTGCCCTATAATGGTTTGATACTGTCCCCTGGAGTAGGCCTTAAAAGCGTCCCAGACTGAGGAGGCCGAGGCTGAGTCAGGATTTATCCTCCAATATGACTCTAGCTCGTCCTTGTATTTCAGTTCCACGTCCGCATCCGAGACCCAGTATCTAGACAGTCGCCAAAGCTTATCTGACAGGGCCATTGAGATATCTAGTTCCAGGAGAACCGGAGCGTGGTCCGAAATACCCCGGGGAAGGATTGTGATATCCCGAACCCTAGGTAGAACTGATCCTCCCGCATAGACCAGGTCAATGCGGGAGAAGGTTCTGTGAGAGGCAGAGTGGCATGTGTATGCTGTGGCCTTTGGGTATTTTGATCTCCAAATATCATATAGACCGTAGGTGTCTGCCCAGTGCGCAAGCCCCTGTCGGGTCGTACCAGAAGGAAGAAGCCTATCTAGTCCTGCATCAGGAACCAGATTAAAGTCTTCTAGTATAAGTACATTTTCAGTGAAAAATTCAGCTATTTTGGCAGTTATTTGGTTCAATACTCGAAGGGAGGCCGGGGGAGGGAGGTATAGACCTACAATTACCCATGGCACATTGTATAATAACGCATGTATCACCACATACCTACCCTCTAGAGCCAAATCAAGGAGTCTAAAAGGGAGAGTTTTTAGAATTAAACTGCTTACCCCTCTGGAAAATGTAGAGTGGGTGGAGTGGTAGTGGTAACCCACCCATGGTTTTTTTAAACTAAAGGTCTTTTTCCCCACTAGGTGGGTCTCCTGGAACACACATATGTGAGGGTGGTAAGCTTTAACAAATTGGAATACCAGGGAGCATTTAATAGGAGAATTTAGGCCTCTCGTGTTCCAGGAAAGTATCTTAAGGGAGGACATTTATACTGTCCAGAAATGATGTAGGATGATAGGTGTGGGTCAGACTTCCCCCATCAGAGCTTCTAGGCCCGGAAGGGCACACAGGAGACATTAGCCACCATGTAATATTAGTCAAAGCAATCACCAGCAGTACTGTCATAAACCATAAAAACAATAAAAATGGTAACGCAGGGTCTGCAACGGCAGTCTAACATAACCAACTATCCTCTCCCCCCACCCCACCCATCCCCCAACCTAGCAGGAGGGCTTCCATTCCCAAACATAGGTCTGCCTTTCAGCCTAACATGAGGGCCATGTGCAAGAGGCGCTTAGCCTCCCACTTCAGACTTGGTTGAAAAACAAACAAACATTCTGCAGTCCAGCAAGGATATAGAGTGTAGATCTCCCGAATCCCCGGGGGCAAATGCTTCAGAGCACAGGGGTACATAACATAACCATCAACCCCGAAAACGTAAAAATTATTGGCTCATTACAGTTGTATGTCCTGTCCCTTCTGTGAGTGATATATCCAAGTATTTGTGGAGAGAGTAATCCCATTCTCTATCACCCTTGTTTTTCCCCCCTTGGTATAGTAGAGGGGGGAACGGATGAAGTAGGAAAGAAGGGGTATCCCTTCCAAGCCTCCCATTTGCAGCGGGGTGTCTCCAGGGAGGAGCAAGATAGGAGAGCTGTCATACGAAACATTGGGAGACTGTACCCGCAAGAATTACTACCTCCTGCAAGTTATTCAGTTTCTCTAAGGAGTCAACATCGTGGGGAAAGTATGCTTACGCTGGCTATAAGTGCAGGACTCCTAGGCAGTGCAATAGTGGGAGTAAACACTTCCCATCCCCCTGTTTTGAACTGCCGCTCCGTAGCTCAACCAGGGAAGGAAAGGAGTAGTCCCCACACCATCTTGAGATTTCTCCCGCCCGGGATCCCCCGGGTAGGAACATACAAGGAGAACAAAAAAAACCATGTGGGAGCAGCCATCACATAAAGGGGTGGGCTACGCAGGCCAGCGACTAGCAGCTCACAACCCCATATAGTTCAGCAGTGTTTCTGCTACACTCAACAGTGGTAATCAACAAGGGTAATGTCACAGTTCAGGAGGGTATACAGGGGTGCTCAAAAGAGCACTGGGCCAATGCGTAAAGGACAGCATATCTTAGAGGATCTAGTTGGGGAGTATTTCAGCCCATGCTGCAGCCTCTCTGGGTGAGGTGAAAAACTGAATCCTCTCCCTGTCCTGGACTCTCAGCTTGGCTGGAAAGAGCATACTGTACTTTACTCCCTTCTGACGTAGCAGGCCTCTGACATGATCGAAAGCTTTCCGTTGGCACTGGGTCTCCACCGTTTAGTCCGGGAATATGAAGAGCTTTGCATTTTCAAATTTAAGATCACCTTGCTGTCTAGCCGCTCGCAGCACTATGTCACGGTCCTGGTAATGTAGCAGTTTAAATATGAAAGTGTGCGGGGGGGCTCCCTGAGGACCCCTTGACGCTGGGATTCGATGAGCCCTTTCGATAGAGAAGTGGGGGGAGAACTTAGCTCTGGGCAATAAGGATGGTAGTAGCCCCTCCATGAATGCGACCGGGTCATTACCTTCAGCACCTTCCGGAAGACCAAGAACTCGCAGGTTATTGTGCCTGCTCTGGTTCTCGGCATCTTCAGCTCTTGTTTCCAAGTTTTTGACTTTTAATTTGAGGGCCTGAATGTCTGTATGGTGTTCCCTCTGAATGTCCTCCGTCTCAGGGACCCATCGCTCTACCTCCACTCGGTCGCGGATTTTGTCCATGTCCCTATGGATAAGAGTCGTTTCAGTCTGCACATGGTCAATTTTCGTGGTCAGCGTGGCCTGGCATGTTGTGATCACCAGCAATAGGGCGTCAAAGGCCGCCAAGCCGGCCTGAATGACTCCGTCAGGTGGGGGTTCTGTCTGAGTCTCCATGTGATGAGCTGCGTGTACTTTAGGCCGCAGCGCAGGAAGCGTACTCACAGGGGTCACGGTGTTCCTCTTTTGGCCGTATCTTCTGCCCACTGGCATCGCCCAATCCCCCCGCAGAGACTGCGCTGAAGGACAGCTATGTTTTAGTCCTCTAACACCAGGATTGTGGCAGGATAAAGAGCCGGAGATGGGAGCTCAGCTAACACACGTCCGCTCCCAGCGCCATCTTGGACACGCCCCCGTGCCTTAATATTTAGAATATAATTTAAGGTAGAACTGAGATTTATATTTATAGAATAATGAAAGCTAGTTTGCTGTCCCCACATATACAGTATGCAGCCTGCATTTATGTACCTTTCTTCAGGGCTTCTTTTATCAGGCAAAAGATGATTACTCTCTACTCATTTTGAGATTTTCTGTGTCATCAAGGAATGCATTTATTAAAGGACCACAGTGGTTTGCTGAGTATAGAAGGGACAGAGCACACAGTAATTATGTGTTTCTTTTTACCTGTCAAAGAGTGTCTGTAACAAGGCATGGTTACTGTGCCTCTATTGCTTTGCTCACCTAGCTACCATGGCTCTATAATAAAAACATTTACCTGTTCTATCACATGGCTCTGCTTCTTCATGGTTACCCTCTTTTAAACCTCATATGATCCAATTAAGACTGCACATCTACCCACCAAGCAATACCTGTCCTAAACCCCTCTCTCTCCACAGAGGGGAACATTTCTTCCCCTTTGTGGCTTACCTCTAATAGGATGAATAAGCTATACACGTATGTCATAGATACTTAATTTTGACGTTCATTCTACTTGATATATTTGATCTGAGAAATTATATGGTTCGCAGACATTACTCAAGGTTTAACTAGTTATTTCAAAGTTTTACATACACATATGTCTTACTTAAAATTTACCAATAAGAAATTCTCTGGGGAAAAGAAAAGATAGAAAAGAGAAAGATGGTTGGCTATGCCCCCACCCGGACACAGTTTGCTCCCAATAGGGATGTTCGGTTGTTTTGGGGCACGGCCAACATCATCATCAGTTTGTTGCAGAGCTCCCAATACGCGTTGTTCTTTTTGCTTGGTTTTACATATACTTTACTGTGCGCATTGACTATGCTTAGCTAGACATCAATGTCTTTTCTTTACATTTTCAAAAAATGGATTAAGTCCTAGATGACTGTTTGTAAACCCTTTCTCTCTAAAAAAAAACCTCAATAAAAACATTGTTAAAAACAAAAAAACATTTACCTGTTAATCTTCTTAAAGTAGTTGTAAACCTCAGACATGAAATATGAACAAAGCATATCTCTTTACAGTGTGTGCTTGTCTCAATTAAGAGCACCAAGTGTAATTTCTGACTGCTGCTTCATTCCTCTGCTAACAGTATGGATCACTTCTGACAAGTTTTCCTGACACCAAGAGAAAAATATTGACAGTCTCAGTTCTATTTCTGTGAGCTGTTTGGAAGAGGTGTGTCCCTTCCTTCCAATCAGCTCTCAGAACTCTCCTCACTTAACTCTGCAGAGTATGACTTCAGCTCTCCGCCCCCTTTTTTCTGAACTCTCACAAGCTTTAAAAAACTGGGACCCAAAAGACCTGTATCATGTGCTGCTCAAGCTCACTGAAGGGGCTACTAGTATACTAGTATTAAGTAAATTCCTAAATGTCCACCACTGGGAGTGTTGGTTGTAGGGATGAGCCGAACAAACACCGGTTTGGTTCGCACCAGAACATGTGAACTGACAAAAAAATTTGTGCGAACATCTGAACACTGTTAAAGTCTATGGGACACAAACGTGAAAAAGTGTTCATTTTAAAGGCTTATATGCAAGTTATTGCCATAAAAAGTGTATGGGAAATTGGGCACTGCCCCAGGGGTAAAAAAAGGTTTTAAAATGGCCATTTTGTCAGGAGCAGTGATTTTAATAATGCTTAAAGTGAAACAATAAAAATGAAATATTCCTTTAAATATCCTGCCTGGGGGTCCCTTAGTCTGTCTGTAAAGTAGCGCATCTTTCCAATGTTTATAACAGCCCCGCAGCAAAATTACATTTCTAAAGGAAAAAACGTCATTTAAAATTGCTTGAGGCTGTAATGTATTCCCGGATCCCGGCAATATACATAATAAAAATTGAAAAAAATGGCGTGGGTCGCCCCTCCCCAGAATATTAACAGGAACTTCACACCAAAATGTAAAAAGAAAATTGCGTGGGGCCCCCCAAAATCCATACCAGGCCCTTCAGGTCTGGTATGGATTCTAAGGGGAAACCTGTGTCAAAATTTAACTGCCCTCTACATGGGGAGGGTGCTTTGGGGGGACCCATGTTGATGTGGTTCCCCATCGTTGTGCCCCATCATTGATGTCATTGGGAGAAATTGTGCCCCATCATTGTTGTTATTGGGAGGCATTGTGTCCCTTCTTTGGTGTCAGTGGGAGGAATTGTACCCCTGCTTTGGCGATTTTGGGAGAAATTGTGTTCCTTCGTTGGTGTCTGTGGGAGGAATTGTACCCCATCATTATTGTCATTGGTAGGCATTGTGCCTCGTTGTTGGTGTCAGTGGGAGGAATTGTGCCCCATCGTTGTTGTCAGTGGGAAGAATTGTGTCCCATTGTTGGTGTCAGTGAGAGGAATTGTGCCCTATCACTGTTGTCATTGGGAGGAATTGTGCCTCATTGTTGGTGTCAGTGGGAGGAATTGTGCCCCATCATTGGTGTCAGTGGGAGGAATTGTGCCCCATTGTTGGTGTAATTGGGAGGAATTGTGTCCCTTCGTTGGTGTCAGTGGGAGGAATTTTACCCCATCATTAGTGTCGGTGGGAGGAATTGTGCCCCATCGTTGGTGTCATTTGAAGGAATTGTGCCCCATCGTTGATGTCATTGGGAGAAATTGTGCATCATCATTGGTGTAATTGGGAGGAATTGTGCCCCATCTTTGATGTCATTGGGAGGAATTTTGCCCCACCGTCGGCATGCACATCGGCTCCCGAGTGATACGGTGGGCGCGCGTGCTCGCCCCCTAGATGGCCAGGAATCCAAAGACATCATATGATGCCCGCCCAGGATGGGAGATCCCTCCTGCAAACGTCATTTGACTATGGGCAGGGAAGCAAGTGGTTAAAGGCACTACCAAAAAACAATGAAATATATAAAAACTATATTTGTTTGTTAAAAGGAAATTATGAACAAGATACTGAACATGGAAATGAATACTGGAGAATCAAGGTATACAACAAATGGAGATACAATATCCTATACCCGATGTGTTTCAGAGCTAATTGTTGTCTCTTTCATCAGGGATTAACAGGATGTATGTAGTCTATAAAATTCAAATGCAAACAGTCAACAGTAAATTGATGCATCTATCCAATAACATACAGACATGGGAAAGCCATATATACTTAGCAACTCACATCTAATTCAGTTGTACATGCATATAAAATCCATGTTCACATTTAAAAATACTTTCACATAGCCCCGGGAACCCTGCCTGCAGTGTAGCTGTTGCAAATAAACATCTTTGATGTAAGTGCCTCAATATAAACAAATACAAAAAGATGAAATAATGAAGGAACTGCACCCCACCCCAAAGGAAAAAGGCGGGGGTTCGAGGTTGTGAAAAAGGTCCCTAAAAGGAAAAAGCCACGGACACTGAGGCCTGACGAGGGAGTCCTGGAAAGAGAGCAGATTAACACATAAATACACAAATGTATATCTGTAGTACAATATAGCCATGCAGACAATAAGCCCTTGGCTATATAACAGCTGTCATTGCAAAAAGACAGCAGTTGGCGGGACACCTCCCATGGGGTTGGAGCATTTTTTTTTTCTCTATTTTTCGGGTCTGTCAGCACCATGATTGAAGAAGGATGGACATTGCGGGACACTTTATTTATTTTTTAATAAAGGAATTGTCAAAAACTGTCTCCTGTCATTTTTACTTTTTTGACACTTTTTTGGTGAATAGGTAGGGGTACAATGTACCCCTACCCATTCACATAGGGGGGCCGGGATCTGGGGGCCCCCTTGCTAAAGGGGGCTTCCAGATTCCAATAAGCCCCCCCGCAGACCCCCACAACCACTGGGCAAGGTTATGGGGATGAGGCCCTTGTTCCCATCAACATGGGGCCAAGGTGCTTTGGGGGACCCCAAAGCACCCTCCCCATGTTGAGGGAATGTGGCCTGGTATGGTTCAGGAGGGGCGCTATCTCGCCCCCCCTTTTCCTGCGTCCTGCCAGGTTGCATGCTCAGTTAAGGGTCTGGTATGGATTTTGGGGGGGACCCCCACACCTTTTTTTTATTTTGGCACAGGGTTCCCCTTAAAATCCATACCAGACCTGAAGGGCCTGGTATGGATTTTGGGGGGACCCCCACACCATTTAAAAAAAATTTGGCGCAGGGTTCCCCTTAACCACTTCAATACACTGTATTATATAGACTAGACTGCCTGGCTCTCTCAGCAGAGTGCTCTGTGATTGGCCACAGCATGCAGGTCAGGTGCATGCTTTGGCCAATCATCATACAGCAACGCACTGCAATCTCGCAGTGCATTATGGGGCGTTCTGTGGCACTCGAATTTCCCACGAATGCCCCATATGTTTTGATCCCTTTTAGAACAAACGAACACCCGATGTTCGAGTCGAACTTACGTTCGACTCATACCAGGGGCTCATCCCTAGTTCGTTGGGAGGGAGCTCATCCCGGCTCCTAAGATCGCTCAGTATAAAGGAAGGTATCCCTGTGACCGCACATCCATGTTATTCCAAAGTGCAGAAATGAAACAAATCTTTCTACATAAGTTCTACCTGTCTATCTGCAGTCTTCTCTCCTCTGCATCTGTTCAAAGTCCAGTTTTTTAAAGGAAGGACTCCCTGTGACTCCACATCCATGTCATCCCAAAGTACAATGGTAAGTGGCAGCCTCAGCTTGGACTCCAGCCCGGCCATGCCCCCCAAAGCGTTTCGCTCTGCCCCTCGGAGCTTAGTCATGGGGATCTCCATGACTAAGCTCCGAGGGGTGGATCAAAACACATTGGGGGGCATGGCCTGGCTGGAGTCCAGGCTAAGGTTGTCACTTACCATTGCACTTTGGGATGACATAGATGTGCAGTCACAGGGATTCCTTCCTTAAAAAAAACTGGACTTTGAACAGATCTAAAGAAGACAAGACTGTAGATAGACAGGTACAACTTGTGTAGAAAGATTTGTTTCATTTCTGCGTATCACCTGAGGCCAGTCACTTCACTGGGTATGTGCAAGGGTTTACAACCCCTTTAAGAAACATATCTTAGATTTTAATATACCTCTAACATGTGTATGGAATCTGAGAGTTCTCTCTGTACTGAAACAGCCAATCAGAGGCAAGTGGTGGATCCACAATACCTCCTTAAACTGAAGAGGGGAGGGATATCAGCGAAGATACTGTACCTCAGTTTTCAAGTCCTACTAGCTACTAGCCAGGCCTCAAGGGTTACTCGCCATCAGTTGCCCCACCCAACCCCTACCCTGCCCCACCCCTAATTCCACCCCTTAACACACCCTCATAAATTATCTCATGAAATGACACTTAAATGTTTTATGCAGAATTAAGTTATAAAAATAAATATTAACAACAACTTTATCAGTGTCCATCAGTGCAGCCTCACCTGTGCCCAACAATGCAGCCTACCTGTAACCATCAATGCTGCTTCACCTGTACCCAACAATGCAGCCTACCTGTGACTAGGGATGAGCCGAACACCCCCCTGTTCGGTTCGCACCAGAACATGCGAACAGGAAAAAAGTTCGCTCGAACACGCGAACACCGTTAAAGTCTATGGGACACGAACATGAATAATCAAAAGTGCTAATTTTAAAGGCTTATATGCAAGTTATTGTCATAAAAAGTGTTTGGGGACCTGGGTCCTGCCCCAGGGGACATGGATCAATGCAAAAAAAAGTTTTAAAAACGGCCGTTTTTTCAGGAGCAGTGATTTTAATAATGCTTAAAGTCAAACAATAAAAGTGTAATATCCCTTTAAATTTCGTACCTGGGGGGTGTCTATAGTATGCCTGTAAAGGGGCGCATGTTTCCTGTGTTTAGAACAGTCTGACAGCAAAATGACATTTGGAAGGAAAAAACACATTTAAAACTACCCGCGGCTATTGCATTGCCGACAATACACATAGAAGTTCATTGATAAAAACGGCATGGAAATTCCCCCCAGGGAAACCCCGAACCAAAATTAAAAAAAAAAAAAATGACATGGGGGGGTCCCCCTAAATTCCATACCAGGCCCTTCAGGTCTGGTATGGATATTAAGGGGAACCCCGGCCAAAATTAAAAAAAAAAATGACGTGGGGTTCCCCCTAAATTCCATACCAGACCCTTCAGGTCTGGTATGGATTTTAAGGGGAACCCCGCGCCAAAAAAAAAAAAAAAAACGGCGTGGGGTTCCCCCAAAAATCCATACCAGACCCTTATCCGAGCACGCAACCTGGCAGGCCGCAGGAAAAGAGGGGGGGACGAGAGTGCGGCCCCCCCCTCCTGAACCGTACCAGGCCACATGCCCTCAACATTGGGAGGGTGCTTTGGGGTAGCCCCCCAAAACACCTTGTCCCCATGTTGATGAGGACAAGGGCCTCATCCCCACAACCGTGGCCGGTGGTTGTGGGGGTCTGCGGGCGGGGGGCTTATCGGAATCTGGAAGCCCCCTTTAACAAGGGGACCCCCAGATCCCGGCCCCCCCCTGTGTGAAATGGTAAGGGGGTACTTACCCCTACCATTTCACTAAAAAACTGTCAAAATAGTTAAAAATGACAAGAGACAGTTTTTGACAATTCCTTTATTTAAATGCTTCTTCTATCTTCCTTCATCTTCTTCTTCTTCTGGTTCTTCTGACTCTTCTGGTTCTTCCTCCGGCGTTCTCGTCCAGCATCTTCTCCGCGGCGTCTTCTATCTTCTTCTCCTCGGGCCGCTCCGCACCCATGGCATGAGGGGAGGCTCCCGCTCTTCTCTTCATCTTCTTCTTCATCCTCTTCTCTTCTTCATCTTCTTCATCTTCATCTTCTCTTCTTTTCTTCTGCGGGCCGCTCCGCATCCATGCATGGAGGGAGGCTCCCGCTGTGTGACGGCGTCTCCTCGTCTGACGGTTCTTAAATAACGGGGGCGGGGCCACCCGGTGACCCCGCCCCCCTCTGACGCACGGTGACTTGACGGGACTTCCCTGTGACGTCACGGGGAATGCCACAGGGAAGTCCCGTCATGTCCCGTGCGTCAGAGGGGGGCGGGGTCACCGGGTGGCCCCGCCCCCCGTTATTTAAGAACCGTCAGACGAGGAGACGCCGTCACACAGCGGGAGCCTCCCTCCATGCATGGATGCGGAGCAGCCCGCAGAAGAAAAGAAGAGAAGATGAAGATGAAGAAGATGAAGAAGAGAAGAGGATGAAGAAGAAGATGAAGAGAAGAGCGGGAGCCTCCCCTCATGCCATGGGTGCGGAGCGGCCCGAGGAGAAGAAGATAGAAGACGCCGCGGAGAAGATGCTGGACGAGAACGCCGGAGGAAGAACCAGAAGAGCCAGAAGAACCAGAAGAAGATGAAGGAAGATAGAAGAAGCATTTAAATAAAGGAATTGTCAAAAACTGTCTCTTGTCATTTTTAACTATTTTGACAGTTTTTTAGTGAAATGGTAGGGGTAAGTACCCCCTTACCATTTCACACAGGGGGGGGCCGGGATCTGGGGGTCCCCTTGTTAAAGGGGGCTTCCAGATTCCAATAAGCCCCCCGCCCGCAGACCCCCACAACCACCGGCCACGGTTGTGGGGATGAGGCCCTTGTCCTCATCAACATGGGGACAAGGTGTTTTGGGGGGCTACCCCAAAGCACCCTCCCAATGTTGAGGGCATGTGGCCTGGTACGGTTCAGGGGGGGGGGGCCGCACTCTCGTCCCCCCCTCTTTTCCTGCGGCCTGCCAGGTTGCGTGCTCGGATAAGGGTCTGGTATGGATTTTTGGGGGAACCCCACGCCGTTTTTTTTTTTTTTTTTTGGCGCGGGGTTCCCCTTAAAATCCATACCAGACCTGAAGGGTCTGGTATGGAATTTAGGGGGAACCCCGCGTCATTTTTTTTTTTTAATTTTGGCCGGGGTTCCCCTTAATATCCATACCAGACCTGAAGGGCCTGGTATGGAATTTAGGGGGACCCCCCCACGTCATTTTTTTTTTTTTTAATTTTGGTTCAGGGTTTCCCTGGGGGGAATTCCCATGCCATTTTTATCAATGAACTTCTATGTGTATTGTCGGCAATGCAATAGCCGCGGGTAGTTTTAAATGTGTTTTTTCCTTCCAAATGTCATTTTGCTGTCAGACTGTTCTAAACACGGGAAACATGCGCCCCTTTACAGGCATACTATAGACACCCCCCAGGTACGAAATTTAAAGGGATATTACACTTTTATTGTTTGACTTTAAGCATTATTAAAATCACTGCTCCTGAAAAAACGTCCGTTTTTAAAACTTTTTTTTGCATTGATACATGTCCCCTGGGGCAGGACCCGGGTCCCCAAACACTTTTTATGACAATAACTTGCATATAAGCCTTTAAAATTAGCACTTTTGATTTCTCCCATAGACTTTTAAAGGGTGTTCCGCGGCATTCGAATTTGCCGCGAACACCCCAAATTGTTCGGTGTTCGGCGAACTTGCGAACAGCTAATGTTCGAGTCGAACATGAGTTCGACTCGAACTCGAAGCTCATCCCTACCTGTGACCATCAAAGCAGCCTCACCTGTGCCCAACAATACAGCCTACCTGTAACCATCAATGCTGCTTTTACTGTGCATGGGAAGAGGGGAGAGGAAGAGGATTCTACCAAGGTAGATTGGAACTTTAGAGGTTTATTTGCAACATTATGTATTTCTTTAAATTTTTTTCTGCAGTTCTTTACTTTGCTTTGTCTTTCTAACCCTATTCATATTATCAAGTATTGTTGGTTGCTGTAGATATTCATTTGTGTCCACAGACAAAATAGCTGCTAGAATCACTGTAAATTGATTGTAACTTCCAGTCATGCAGAGTCTATAACAGATTTCCTCAACTCGTGGTATACAGTACATACCTCCAGCAGCGTACTTTTGTCTGTCATATTAAACCCAATATGTTGTTTTTTTGTTTTAGTAAATAATAATAAATCTTACACAAACACATTTTAGCCATTTAAAAACATAATTTCTATTGATAGCCTACTGGTAAAATTTAGGACAATCCAAAGGGAAAGGGGGCAAATATTTTCGGTTATAAAAGTAGAACAAAATATACTAATGTATCTAATAAAAAATAGAAGCATATACATCACATAAACCTCAGTGAAGAGACAGTTAATGCAGGAAATGTTTTCTCTTTTAATTTCTATTCATATGATGAACAAATCCATGTACCTTGAGGTACGTTATTAAATATAAGATATATAGGACATTTAGCATATACTTGTATCCGAAAAAAATTTATTAGCACAGACTTTTTTTATTTGACATTATATACACAAGTTGTAGCTTACAACTTCCAAAGCAGGGCTTCCACAATATACATGATAAAAGACATATGACAATCAAGTGCCCACCTAGGGTGTTAGCAGAGTTATACTTGCACAGTCGACCTACAAGCTATCAGGCAACAAATTAAAACACAGGGAGTCAATTAAAAAGAATACGGTCAAATAAACAATTATGATGGAGCATGGAGTGTGAGAAAGTGGGATAAATAGTCCTTAGTAATTGCAGTTTTGCAATTAAACTGTAATTATTGACGAGGTATAGACAGTGTCTTGAAAAAAATGTAATGCGGTAGTAGATTTTTTACCTTAAAGTGTCTGTAAGAATCAAAATTTAATTTATTGCAGCTTACTAGTCCTTAGATGTGATGGCTGCTTTTTTGTTTACCTTTTCAGCCTATTTTTCCTCTTTATTTTCCCCTAGTGATCCTGCCAGTAACATACTTTGTGTCACAGGGTGACAATACTCACTGTACTATTGTATTTCTGTAAAAGAAGTGTTGTCAACACAGGACAGAACTAATGAACATCTTCCCCTCTCCTCTTCTGCACAACATAGTGGGAAGGTGTTCTGCTGTACACAGAGGTGAACAGGGAACAATGCTAACTGCAGGGGGCAGGATAACAGAGTCAGCTTTCAGCTCACAGGATTTCTCTCTAAATCAACAGGTTTTTTGTTTTGTTTTTTTGCACTTTCAGATATAACAAAATGCTTTCGATGGCATAATTAACAGACCAAAAGTAACAAATGAAAGAAGTTCATTGTTATGGTTTGCATACACTTAAGCTGGCCATACATGGTTCATTTTTTTCCCTTCAGCCAGTGGGCTAAATGAAACAACTGACTCAAATCCCCCTGTTGTCAGAATACACAGATCAGTGATGCAGCACTAATCAAGCAGCTTTTATCCGACAGGGAGGTTAAAAACAGAAGTCGATCTGTGGATTAGTTAAAGGGTACCACTTAAATTCCAAACATTTTATGCTATGAAATACCCAAGGCATTAAATTTGTCATGGCTTCCAAGAAATCTAAAGCTAATGCTTTTGCTGATTTAGCCGGGAGCGGACTACTGTAACTTGATGTAGCAGACTCAATCTCCACTTCTTCAGACTATTCCTGTTTCCCCCTAGTGCTGGACTCAGATCGATTGCATCACACCCCTGAGCCAGTGAGAAGAGAATTGTGGGAATTGTAGTCCTCTGCGCAGCCATCACTGTACTGCTGAATCCTTAGCAGACTAGATCCCCCAACAATCCACCCTCTCCAGGGGAGAATTATGGGAGAAGCTAAAAGAAGAATCTCCCAGCAGGCCTGCGCTCTTTTCTTCCTGGGACCCATCATGTGAGTATCAGCCTCACCACTCCACTGTGGGATTGAAGCCTACCATGGCGCCAGAGTTCACTGCTGTTTCTGCCCACATGGATCTGCTGTGCCGCACCGCGCTAAAGACCTCCTGCAACTTCTGCCAGTGACAGGGAGACAGCGCAGTGGGTGACAGCCCAGACCGATGAATCCATTCGACCGATCCATCGCATCCAGTTCTTGCTGATCGGGGTACAGACTCTGCATCGCTTCCTGTGTGTGTGTCAGCCATCTTCAGGATCTGTTGAGCAGGCTCATGCCCAAATCATCTACAGTCTGTCAGTAAATAGTGATATACTGACACTGCATGCAGACAACATAACATGGATTACCAAGGGATATGACACAGTGTCATACCTCTGCTGAATATTAACCCCTTATGTTACAGACTGGGGATTTCCTGTTCACATCTGAGCTCCAACACTGCCGGTGAAGACCACCCTAATGCCCCGTACACACGGTCGGACATTGATCGGACATTCCGACAACAAAATCCTAGGATTTTTTCAGACGGATGTTGGCTCAAACTTGTCTTGCATACACACGGTCGCACAAAGTTGTCGGAAAATCCGATCATTCTGAACGCGGTGACGTAAAACACATACGTCGGGACTATAAACGGGGCAGTAGCCAATAGCTTTCATCTCTTTATTTATTCTGAGCATGCGTGGCACTTTGTGCGTCGGATTTGTGTACACATGATCGGAAACGGATTTTGTTGTCTGAAAATTTTATAGCCTGCTCTCAAACTTTGTGTGTCGGAAAATCCGATAGAAAATGTGTGATGGAGCCTACACACGGTCGGAATTTCCGACAACAAGGTCCTATCACACATTTTCCGTCAGAAAATCCGACCGTGTGTACGGGGTATTAGGCCTAACATTTGGACTACTATCACTTTCTTGCTTTCAAAGGGTAGAGTGACTGGTTCCAATATAGCTCAGCCCCCTCATTAGCATCAGAGTCTTTTTAGGCTTTTTCCCTTTTAGTGGTAGCAAAATCAGCTACAGTCAGTTCCATAAATATTAGGACAGCGACACAATTCTAATCTTTTTGGCTCTATACACCACCACAATAGATTTGAAATGAAACAAGATGTGCTTTAACTGCAGACTTTCAGCTTTAATTTGAGGGTATTTACATCCAAATCAGGTGAATGGTAGGGATGAGCTTCGAGTTCGAGTCGAACTCATGTTCGACTCGAACATTGGCTGTTCGCAAGTTCGCCGAACAGCGAACAATTTGGGGTGTTCGCGGCAAATTCGAATGCCGCCGAACACCCTTTAAAAGTCTATGGGAGAAATCAAAAGTGCTAATTTTAAAGGCTAATATGCAAGTTATTGTCATAAAAAGTGTTTGGGGACCCAGGTCCTGCCCCAGGGGACATGGATCAATGCAAAAAAAAGTTTTAAAAACGGCCGTTTTTTCAGGAGCAGTGATTTTAATAATGCTTAAAGTCAAACAATAAAAGTGTAATATCCCTTTAAATTTCGTACCTGGGGGGTGTCTATAGTATGCCTGTAAAGGGGCGCATGTTTCCTGTGTTTAGAACAGTCTGACAGCAAAATGACATTTTGAAGGAAAAAACTCATTTAAAACTACCCGCGGCTATTAATGCATTGCCGACAATACACATAGAAGTTCATTGATAAAAACGGCATGGGAATTCCCCAAAGGGGAACCCCGAACCAAAATTTAAAAAAAAAAATGACGTGGGAGTCCCCCTAAATTCCATACCAGGCCCTTCAGGTCTGGTATGGATATTAAGGGGAACCCCGGCCAAAATTTTAAAAAAAAATGACGTGGGGTTCCCCCTAAATTCCATACCAGACCCTTCAGGTCTGGTATGGATTTTAAGGGGAACCCCGCGCCAAAAAAAAAAAAAAAAAACGGCGTGGGGTCCCCCCAAAAACACATAACAGACCCTTATCCGAGCACGCAACCTGGCAGGCCGCAGGAAAAGAGGGGGGGACGAGAGTGCGGCCCCCCCCTCCTCCTGAACCGTACCAGGCCACATGCCCTCAACATTGGGAGGGTGCTTTGGGGTAGCCCCCCAAAACACCTTGTCCCCATGTTGATGAGGACAAGGGCCTCATCCCCACAACCCTGGCCGGTGGTTGTGGGGGTCTGCGGGCGGGGGGCTTATCGGAATCTGGAAGCCCCCTTTAACAAGGGGACCCCCAGATCCCGGCCCCCCCCCTGTGTGAAATGGTAAGGGGGTACAAAAGTACCCCTACCATTTCACTAAAAAACCGTCAAAAATGTTAAAAATGACGAGAGACAGTTTTTGACAATTCCTTTATTTAAATACTTCTTCTTTCTTCTATCTTCCTTCATCTTCTGGTTCTTCTGGTTCTTCTGGCTCTTCTGGTTCTTCCTCCGGCGTTCTCGTCCAGCATCTCCTCCGCGGCGTCTTCTATCTTCTTCTCCTCGGGCCGCTCCGCACCCATGGCATGGGGGGAGGCTCCTGCTCTTCTCTTCTTCTTCATCTTCTTCTCTTCTTCTCTTCTTCTTTTCTTCTCTTCTTCATTTTCTTCTCCGGGCTGCTCCGCACCCATGCTGGCATGGAGGGAGGCTCCCGCTGTGTGACGTCGCTCCTCGTCTGACAGTTCTTAAATAACGGGGGTCGGGGCCACCTGGTGACCCCGCCCCCCTCTGACGCACGGTGACTTGACGGGACTTCCCTGTGACGTCACGGGGAATGCCACAGGGAAGTCCCGTCATGTCCCATGCGTCAGAGGGGGGCGGGGTCACCGGGTGGCCCCGCCCCCGTTATTTAAGAACTGTTAGACGAGGAGCGCCGTCACACAGCGGGAGCCTCCCTCCATGCCAACATGGGTGCGGGGCGGCCCGGAGAAGAAAATGAAGAAGAGAAGAAGAGAAGAAAAGAAGAAGAGAAGAAGATGAAGAAGATGAAGAGAAGAGCGGGAGCCTCCCCCCATGCCATGGGTGCGGAGTGGCCCGAGGAGAAGAAGATAGAAGACGCCGTGGAGGAGATGCTGGATGAGAACGCCGGAGGAAGAACCAGAAGAGCCAGAAGAACCAGAAGAAACAGAAGATGAAGGAAGATAGAAGAAAGAAGAAGTATTTAAATAAAGGAATTGTCAAAAACTGTCTCTTGTCATTTTTAACATTTTTGACAGTTTTTTAGTGAAATGGTAGGGGTACAAGTACCCCCTTACCATTTCACACAGGGGGGGGTCGGAATCTGGGGGTCCCCTTGTTAAAGGGGGCTTCCAGATTCCGATAAGCCCCCCGCCCGCAGACCCCCACAACCACCGGCCAGGGTTGTGGGGATGAGGCCCTTGTCCTCATCAACATGGGGACAAGGTGTTTTGGGGGGCTACCCCAAAGCACCCTCCCAATGTTGAGGGCATGTGGCCTGGTACGGTTCAGGAGGGGGGGGCCGCACTCTCGTCCCCTCCTCTTTTCCTGCGGCCTGCCAGGTTGCGTGCTCGGATAAGGGTCTGGTATGGATTTTTGGGGGGACCCCACGCCGTTTTTTTTTTTTTTTTTTTTTTTTTTGGCGCGGGGTTCCCCTTAAAATCCACACCAGACCTGAAGGGTCTGGTATGGAATTTAGGGGGAACCCCACGTCATTTTTTTTTTTTAATTTTGGCCGGGGTTCCCCTTAATATCCATACCAGACCTGAAGGGCCTGGTATGGAATTTAGGGGGACTCCCACGTCATTTTTTTTTTTTAATTTTGGTTCGGGGTTCCCCTTTGGGGAATTCCCATGCCGTTTTTATCAATGAACTTCTATGTGTATTGTCGGCAATGCATTAATAGCCGCGGGTAGTTTTAAATGAGTTTTTTCCTTCAAAATGTCATTTTGCTGTCAGACTGTTCTAAACACAGGAAACATGCGCCCCTTTACAGGCATACTATAGACACCCCCCAGGTACGAAATTTAAAGGGATATTACACTTTTATTGTTTGACTTTAAGCATTATTAAAATCACTGCTCCTGAAAAAACGGCCGTTTTTAAAACTTTTTTTTGCATTGATCCATGTCCCCTGGGGCAGGACCCAGGTCCCCAAACACTTTTTATGACAATAACTTGCATATTAGCCTTTAAAATTAGCACTTTTGATTATTCATGTTCGTGTCCCATAGACTTTAATGGTGTTCGCTTGTTCGAACGAACTTTTTTCCTGTTCGCATGTTCTGGTGCGAACCGAACAGGGGGGTGTTCGGCTCATCCCTAGTGAACGGTGTAGGAATGACAACAGTTTGTATATGTGCTTCCCACTTTTTAAGGGACCAAAAGTAATGGGACAGATTAACAATCATCCATCAAACTTTCACTTTTTAATACTTGGTTTGCAAATCCTTTGCAGTTAATTACAGCCTGAAGTCTGGAATGCATAGACATCACCAGACGCTGGGTTTCATCCTTGGTGATGCTCTGCCAGGCCTCTACTGCAACTGTCTTCAGTTCCTGCTTGTTCTTGGGGCTTGTTCATTTTCCCTTCAGTTTTGTCTTCAGCAAGTGAAATGCTTAATCGGATTCAGGTCAGGTGATTGACTTGGTCATTGCATAACATTCCACTTCTTTCCCTTAAAAAACTCTTTGGTTGCTTTTGCAGTATGCTTCGGGTCATTGTCCATCTGCACCGTGAAGCGCCGTCCAATGAGTTCTGAAGCATTTTGCTGAATATGAGCAGATAATATTGCCCGAAACACTTCAGAATTCATCCTGCTGCTTTTGTCAGCAGTCACATCATCATTAAATACAAGAGAACCAGTTCCATTGGCAGCCATACATGCCCAGGCCATGACACTACCATCACCATTTCTAAAAAATTTGTATCACCACAGAGTGGTACTGTGGATACGGCACATAGTTATTGCCACGTATTGGAAATCATTGGAAAGGAATTTAAAGTGACGGACTTTATAGGCATAACACAGAAGGGTTTTTTTTTAAAAAATTGAAATATTTATTACAAAAAATAAAGCTAAAAAACACATACATAGACTTGCATATATTCGCAGATAATACCTATGAGCATGTTAAGTACACCATCTACATACTTAGTACATGTTTAAACAAGATTCAGATATTCGATCATTTTACTTGTACAATCGTAACAGATTTCAAAAGAGACAGTGTATCAAAATAGCTTGACTTGCTCTACATATTACGTGTTCAGTAGCGCTTCCTCAGGAGATTTTGGCATATTCTATGAACAAAAGAATAGACATAAATTCACTGCATTCTACATTAATAAAATAATTTAGCATATGTTCATATATAATATGGTGTTTCCGCCCCTGTGATATTGGCAGTTAGAAACATGTCTCTAGGCCAGAACCCAGAACCTCTATTAACATGTAGAGGTATAGAGGGAGCCTAAAGAGGAACAGAACAGGGAAACCAAAAAAGAGGGAAACGGAGACAAAAGAAAAAGGAGAGAGAGCAAGAACAGAGAAAAAAAAAGAGAAAGAGAGGGCTGGGGTGTGCGATATGGGGACTATTGGGACGAATATATCATATAAATGATTTAAAAACCGGGCAATGGGAGTGGGCTTATCAATATAGGATTATAAATGTATAATCATAACCAGATGTCTACTTACATTTTCCACAAAAAGGAAAGAAAAAAGTAATAACATAGAGTGAGCAGGGAAAGAATATGTATGGATGTGATAGTAATCATCTCACCTTGTAAGGCCAAATTGAACCAAATACAGCAAGAAATTAGTAGTAGGCTAGTACCGAAAGTAATATTGTCCAAGGTGACCAGATAGAGGCTGGGTCAGTCTAGGACATCCCATCATAGAAAAGCCAGCACTTGAAAGGTTGCTAGATAATCCCTGACAGGTGCCTATTAGGGGAATATAGAGGAGAAACCTTCTCATTAATATACACAAGATCAAAGGATAACTCTGACTATTTTTCTTGTGGCAGTTACAAATTGGCAAATAGGGATAGGGTAATTACCTTGGACGCACTGGATTCTGGAGCTCCCCACTCTGATGACAGCACCATGCCGGGTGTAAGCAGCTGTGAGAGACGCCAGTCCAGGGCATCTCTTTGTAGATCCGTCCCGGTAGTGACGTCAGTCCGTAAGTCAGAAATGCCGGCCGGACTCTAATGCGCATGCTCTCGGCCTGGGAGATGCTGCCCCGCATCCAATAGGAGCGGGGGGTGGACCCAGTGTTGGCACAGCTGCAGAGCATAGCACCAGGAAGGGACGGAAGTCTCCCTCCCGGGGCTGAAAGCGCTGCTGCTAGCTATAGGCTATATAGTACATAGTACACCATAGTGCTGAACCAGCTAATAATGAAAAAAAGAGGACATTAGATTAGTGATGATAGTTGGAGGGAGACAGACTTGACAGTGAAGAAAATTGTAGGGCAGTTATAGACATTGCAACAAAACGTCTCACAGGGGACTGCATAATAACAGCATAAACAAAATTTATATTCCTAAAAATATAATTATTGAAAATATAATTACAGAATAAAAATGGCATAATTCATAATTGTCGAATCAGACCTACAGTAGTTTAAAATTCTAAAGAACTATCAATACAAGTTTTGAGAGGAGAAAAAGAAAAAATTGGATGAAAAAAGGAAGAAAATTGGAAAACTAAAAAAGAGGAAGGACTGACATGCAGTAATATTGTAGTATTATTAATGGACAAAGTGTCATTACAAAAAGGGCCTGTATGACTGTGTCTCAATAATGCCTGGGGAGTTACTAGCGTTCAAACTCCCCATCCATAATGTTTCTTTTTGTAGGATCACCTTTTTCCAATTGCCTCCATGTGGATCCATAGGGATTACCATTAAGGCAATGAAGGAGGCACATGTCGCATCAAAGCCATGGTAAAGATCAAGATGTCTACTGACCGGAGTCAGCATTTTGCCATTTGTTGAACGCGTAACATGTAAAGCAAGTTGAGCTATTATGATACACTGTCTCTTTTGAAACCTGTTACAATTGAACAAGTAAATTGATCGAATATCTGAATCTTGTTTAAACATGTACTAAGTATGTAGATGGTGTACTTAACATGCTCATAGGTATTATCTGTGAATATATGCAAGTCTATGTATGTGTTTTTTAGCTCTATTTTTTGTAATAAATATTTAAATTCTTTTTAAAAAAAAAACCTTCTGTGGTATGCCTATAAAGTCCATCACTTCAAATTCCTTTCCAATGACTACCACCACCATGCTTCACTGATGAGGTGGTATGCTTTGGATCATGAGCAGTTCCTTTCCTTCTCCATATTCTTCTCTTCCCATCACTCTGGTACAAGTTGATCTTGGTCTCATCTGTCCATAGGCTGTTGTTCCAGAACTGTGAAGGCTTTTTTAGATGTTGTTTGGCAAACTCTAATCTGGCCTTCCTGTTTTTGAGGCTCACCAATGGTTTACATCTTGTGGTGAACCCTCTGTATTCACTCTGGTGAAGACTTCTCTTGATTGTTGACACATACACCTACCTCCTGGAGAGTGTTCTTGATCTGGCCAACTGTTGTGAAGTGTGTTTTCTTCACCAGGGAAAGAATTCTTCGGTCATCCACCACAGTTGTTTTCCGTGGTCTTCCGGGTCTTTGGTGTTGCTGAGCTCACTGGTGCATTCTTCCTTTTTAAGGCTGTTCCAAACAGTTGATTTGGCCACACCTAATGTTTTTGCTATCTCTCTGATGGGTTTGTTTTGTTTTTTCAGCCTAATGATGGCTTGCTTCACTGATAGTGACAGCTCTTTGGACCTCATATTGAGAGTTGACAGCAACAGATTCCAAATGCAAATAGCACACTTGAAATGAACTCTGGACCTTTTATCTGCTCCTTGTAAATGGGATAATGAGGGAATAACACACACCTGGCCATGGAACAGTTGAACAGCCAATTGTCCCATTACTTTTGGTCCCTTAAAAAGTGGGAGGCACATATACAAACTGTTGTAATTCCTATACCATTCACCTGATTTGGATGTAAATACCCTCAAATTAAAGATGAAAGTCTGCAGTTAAAGCCCATTGTGGTGGTGTATAGAGCCAAAAAGATTAGAATTGTGTTGATGTCCCAATATTTATGGACCTGACTGTAAGTCACTCTGATAATCTCATTGCTAAGTGTCTATATTGTTTTGTACAGTACATTGGAGTGATGCTGTCATCCACCATTATTGATATTTGTACATATCAGACTGCTGAGTGTTCAATTCAACTGGATTTTTAGGTGCTTTCCCAGGATTTGGCAGATTGAAGCTCTTATAACTCCCTTTTTGCTGTCTAGTTATTACAAGTACTGTTGAACTCTGTTTGCATTGTGCTTGTGTTTTGTTTAAAGGAGTATACACTATGTCAGAAAATAGAGTGTCAGTGGGGCTGGGAAGTTCCCAGGGTCAGGGCAGCACAAGAGTAGAAGAAATATCTAGCTGCCCTAACGGGGGGGGGGGGGGGGTCGGGGGGCTCTACACTAATAATTTTTTTTATAGAACCTCTATTGATAGGTTACTAATTTTTCATCTTTCTTAAATATGAAGTTTAGGTGCCAAAAGGTTGACCGCTTTAGTTTGTTACTAGCCTTCCTTATCTTGTGCATCTTGTATTCAAATGGGAATACATCGATCAAGACAGAGATAATTTCCCCAAGTATTCTACTTAATAATTCACTAATTTTATCTCAGAGACATTACATAGTCAGGTAAGTTTACTAGTATGTTACCAGTCACTTTAAAGCAGAGTTTAGAGCCTTGTGGGTACCATTTATGTAAAATACTGTGTACAAGATATCCTCTATGGAGCAATGAAAATAATGATTCTAATAAAGAAGTCTGATGACTCTTCTTTGTAATTGTCTCATAACACTGTGACCATTTATTCTCTGTGAAAGTAATTTGACATTTTTTTTTTCAACACAAGTTTTAACATAAAGCCCAACTCCGACCAGCACTTTTTTTAAAGTTTTGGACAGAGTAGGAAAGGGTTAGTTATTAGGTTTGCAGGAGATGTCTCAGGAGATGACTGCATAGAAGTCAACAAGAGCACACTAGCCATGCGCGACTTGCACAGCAGACGGTTTTGGTGAAAAAAAATGTAAACATTGCTGTATCTCAGAGTTAGTTGTGACTGTGTAGCAAACGTGGCGTTATTCATGTGGACTTTCCACTGTATTTTGCCACTATCAACAGTGAATATTACTGTCATGTTCTGAGTGATGTGCATACGCATCTGCGGAACAAAAACGGCCTGCTTTGATCACTAAAGACAATGCACAAGCTCATACTGCTCACCGCACTACGTGCATATTATAGCAACTTGACTGGGAGGTATTGCCACCTCCCCCTTAGAGCCTGGGCCTTGCTTTGAGTGGTTTCCACCTGTTTGGACCCCACCTGTTTGGAGTTCTTCAGAGGTCAGCATTTCAGCACTGATGATGAAGTGAAGCAGGCTGTCCTAGGATGGTTCTGGCGTACTGACAATTTCCACACATTAGTTAAATGCTGGAATAAGTGTATAAATTTAGCAGGGGAGTATGTTGAAAAATAAATGCAGTTTCCAGTCCTTGAAATATATTCTTTTATTATACTCAAATTTCCAGGTTTCACATGAACGCCCTTCATGTACATATACTGTATGCGTATATATATATATATATATATATATATATATACACATATATACATATACATATATACAGTGGGGCAAAAAAGTATTTAGTCAGCCACCAATTGTGCAAGTTCTCCCAATTAAAAAGATGAGAGAGGCCTGTAATTGTCATCATAGGTTTACCTCAACTATGAGAGACAAGATGTGGAAACAAATCCAGACAATCACATGTCTGATTTTTGAAAGAATTTATTTGCAAATTATGGTGGGAAATAAGTATTTGGTCACCTACAAACAAGCAAGATTTCTGGCTTACAGACCTGCATCTTCTTCTTTAAGAGGCTCCTCTGTCCTTCACTCATTACCTGTATTAATGGCACCTGTTTGAACTTGTTATCAGTATAAAAGACACCTGTCCACAACCTCAAACAGTCACACTCCAAACTCCACTATGGTGAAGACCAAAGAGCTGTCAAAGGATACCAGAAACAAAATTGTAGACCTGCACCAGGCTAGGAAGACTGAATCTGCAATAGGCAAGCAGTTTGGTGTGAAGAAATCAACTGTGGGAGCAATGATTAGAAAATGGAAGACATACAAGACCACTGATAATCTCCCTCGATCTGGGGCTCCACACAAGATCTCACCCCGTGGGGTCAAAATGATCACAAGAACGGTGAGCAAAAATCCCAGAACCACACAAGGAGACCTAGTGAATGGCCTGCAGAGAGCTGGGACCAACGTAACAAAGGCTACCATCAGTAACACACTACGCCGCCAGGGACCCAGATCCTGCAGTGCCAGACGTGTCCCCCTGCATAAGCCAGTACATGTCCGGGCCCGTCTGAGGTTTGCTAGAGAGCATTTGGATGATCCAGAAGAGGACTGGGAGAATGTCATATGGTCAGATGAGACCAAAGTAGAACTGTTTCGTGGAAACAAAACTCGTTGTGTTTGGAGGAGAGAGAATGCTGAGTTGCAACCAAAGAACACCATACCTACTGTGAAGCATGGGGGTGGCAACATCATGCTTTGGGGCTGTTTCTCTGCAAAGGGAAAAGGACGACTGATCCGTGTACTGGAAGAATGAATGGGGCCATGTATCGTGAGATTTTGAGTGCAAACCTCCTCCCATCAGCAAGGGAATTGAAGATGAAACATGGCTGGGTCTTTCAGCATGACAATGATCCCAAACACACCGCCCGGGCAATGAAGGAGTGGATTCGTAAGAAGCATTTTGAGGTCCTGGAGTGGCCTAGCCAGTCTCCAGATCTCAACCCCATAGAAAACCTTTGGAGTTAGTTGAAAGTCTGTGTTGCCCAGCGACAGCCCCAAAACATCACTGCTCTAGAAGAGATCTGCATGGAGGAATGGGCCAACATACAGTACCTGACCGCGAGATTGTGTTTCCAGCGCGATACCATCGCGCTGGTTCTCGGCGACAGGGTACTGTGCATGTCGTGCTGGCTCGCTCATCGGGAAAGGAAAACTTTTTTCCTTTCGCGATGAGTGACAGGCAGTGCTGACAGCTGTCTGGTAAGAATCCTGAGGGGGAACGCCGCGCCAAATTTTAAATAAAAAAACGGCGTCGGTTCCCCCCCAGGGGTATACCAGGCCCTTAGGTATGGTATGGATTGTAAGGGGAATCCCCTACGCTGAAACATCGGCGTGGGGGTCCCCCCCAAAATCCATACCAGACCCTTATCCGAGCACGCAGCCCGGCCGGCCAGGAAAGGGGGTGGGGACAAGCGAGCCATACCAGGCCGCATGCCCTCCACATGAGGGGGTGGGTGCCTTGGGGGAGGGGGGCGCCCTGCGGCCCCCCCACCCCAAAGCACCTTGTCCCCATGTTGATGAGGACAAGGGCCTCTTCCCGACAACCCTGGCCATTGGTTGTCGGGGTCTGCGGGCGGGGACTTATCGGAATCTGGGAGCCCCCTTTAATAAGGGGGCCCCCAGATCCCGGCCCCCCACCCTATGTGAATGAGTATGGGGTACATGGTACCCCTACCCATTCACCTAGGGAAAAAAGTGTCAATAAAAAAAAACACAGTACACAGATTTTAAGAGTAATTTATTAGGCAGCTCTGGGGTCTTCTTCCGACTTGGGAGGGTCTCCTTCTGACTTCTCCCGGTGTTCCGCCTCTTCTCTTGGTGTTCCGCCTCTTCTCCCGGGCCCCTCCGCTATCTTCTTCCAGCTCTTTTGCCAGCGGGGGCCCAGTCTGCTGCCACTGTCTTGTCGCCGCTGTCTCGTCGCTTCTGCTCCTGGGCCCCTCCGCTATCTTCTTCCAGCTCTTTTGCCAGCGGGGGCTCGGTCTGCTACCGCTGTCTTGTCGCCGCTGTCTCGCCGCTGTCTCGCCGCTTCTTCTCTTCTTCTCTTCTTCTGATGTTGACACGACGCTCTCTCCGCTGGAATGCTGTGTGCGAGCTGTGGAGCCATTTATATAGGCGGGGACCCCGCCCCCTTGTGATGTCACGGTCCCAGCATGGGCAGGGACTCTGGCGACATAAGGGAGCCTAAAAGCAAAACGCTATGTGTGGCGGAAAACTAATACTGCACATCACCATGAGCACACCATTCCCACCGTGAAACATGGTGGTGGCAGCATCATGTTGTGGGGATGCTTTTCTTCAGCAGGAACAGGGAAGCTGGTCATAGTTGATGGAGCCAAAATGCAGGGCAATCTTAGAAGAAAACCTGTTATGCCCCGTACACACGGTCGGATTTTCCGACAGAAAATGTGTGATAGGACCTTGTTGTCAGAAATTCCGACCGTGTGTAGGCTCCATCACACATTTTCCATCGGATTTTCCGACACACAAAGTTTGAGAGCAGGATATAAAATTTTCCGACAACAAAATCTGTTGTCGGAAATTCCGATCGTGTGTACACAAATCCGACGGACAAAGTGCCACGCATGCTCAGAATAAATAAAGAGATGAAAGCTATTGGCCACTGCCCCGTTTATAGTCCCGACGTACGTGTTTTACGTCACCGCGTTTAGAACGATCGGATTTTCCGACAACTTTGTGTGACCGTGTGTATGCAAGACAAGTTTGAGCCAACATCCGTCGGAAAAAATCCTAGGATTTTGTTGTCAGAATGTCCGAACAAAGTCCGACCGTGTGTACGGGGCATTAGAGTCTGCAAATGACTTGAGACTGGGGCAGAGGTTCACCTTCCAGCAGGACAACGACCCTAAACATACAGCCAGAGCTACAATGGAATGGTTTAGATCAAAGCATATTCATGTCTTAGAATGGTCCAGTCAAAGTCCAGACCTAAATCCAAATTTAGAATCTGTGGCAAGACTTGAAAATTGCTGTTCACAGACGTCCAATCTAACAGAACTTGAGCTATTTTGCAAAGAAAAATGGGCAAACATTTCTCTCTCTAGATGTGCAAAGCTGGTAGAGACATACCCAAAAAGACTTGCAGCTGTAATTGCAGCGAAAGGTGGTTCTACAAAGTATTGAATACAAAGGCATGCCACACTTTTCAAATATTTATTTATAAAAAAAAAATTTAAACCATTTATCATTTTCCTTCCACTTCACGATTATGTGCCACTTTGTGTTGGTCTATCACATAAAATCCCAATAAAATACATTGCGTTTTTGGCTGTAACATGACAAAATATGGAAAATTTCAAGGGGTATGAATACTTTTTAAAGGCACGCCATTAATGTCTAAACCGCTGGCAACAAAAGTGAGTACACCCCTAAATGAAAATGTCCAAATTGGGCCCAATTAGCCATTTTCCCTCCCCGGTGTCATGTGACTCATTATTGTTACAAGGTCTCAGGTGTGAATGGGGAGCAGGTGTGTTAAATAGGTGTTATCACTCTCTCAAACTGGTCACTGGAAGTTCTACATGGCACCTCATGGTAAAGAACTCTGAGGATCTGAAAAAAAGGATTGTAGCTCTACAGAAAGATGGCCTAGGCTATAAGAAGATTGCCAAGATCCTGAAACTGAGCTGCAGCACGGTGGCCAAGAGCATACAGCAGTTGACAGGACAGGTTCCACTCAGAACACTTCACCATGGTCGACCAAAGAAGTTGAGTGCACGTGCACAGCATCATATCCAGAGGTTTTCTTTGGGAAATTGACATATGAGTGCTGCCAGCATTGCTGCAGAGGTTGAAGGGGTGGGGGGGTCAGCCTGTCAGTGCTTAGACCATACGACGCACACTACATCAAATTGGTCTGCATGGCTGTCGTTCTAGAAGGAAGCCTCTTCTAAAGATGATGCACAAGAAAGCCTGCAAACAGTTTGCTAAAGACAAGCAGACTAAGGACATGGATTACTGGAATCATGTCCTGTGATCTGATGAAACCAAGATTTGAATCAGATGGTTTCAAGCGTGTGTGGCAGCAACCAGGTGAGGTGTACAAAGACAAGTGTATCTTGCCTACAGTTAAGCATGGTGGTGGGAGTGTCATGGTCTGGGGCAGCATGAGTGCTGCCGGAACTGGGAAGCTACAGTTCATTGAGGGAACCATGAATGCCAACATGTACTGTGACATACTGAAGCAGAGCATGATCCTCTCCCTTCGGAGACTGGGCCGCAGGGCAGTATTCCAACATCATAATGGCCCCAAACACACCTCCAAGATGACCACTGCCTTGCTAACGAAGCAGAGGGTAAAGGTGATGGACTGACCAAGCATGTCTCCAGACCTAAACCCTATTGAGCATCTGTGGGGCATCCTTAAATGGAAGGTGGAGGAGCACAATGTCCTTAACATCCACCAGCTCGTGATGTCGTCATGGAGGAGTGCAAGAGTACTCCAGTGGCAACCTGTGAAGCTCTGGTGAACTCCATGCCCAAGAGGGTTAAGGCAGTGCTGGAAAATAATGGTGGCCACACAAAATATTGACACTTTGGGCCCAATTCCGACAGACATTTTCACTTAGGGGTGTACTCACTTTTGTTGCCAGTGGTTTAGACATTAATGGCTGTGTGTTGAGTTATTTTGAGGAGACAGCACATTTACACTGTTATACAAGATGTACACTACTTTACATTTTAGCAAAGTGTCATTTCTTCCGTGTTGTCAAAGATATAATAAAATATTTACAAAAATGTGAGGGGTGTACTCACTTTTGTGAGATACTGTATATATATACATAAACACACATATATAAATGGATGTAAATTTCTATTTTCATACTCTTCTTAATGGATAAGTGCACTTTAAGACAAAAAGCTGTAATGCCAAAAGAGTGAGAATTACAGTCCTGGATGTAAACAAACACCAGAAGCTACAGCCAGGTAAGTATGCATCTAACGAGGAAGAAGGTGAGTTAGGCTAGGTCACGGATAAATATGTGGCCTTTTTTATGTAATGATGTCACCCCCTGATCCCTGCCCCTTTGCTTACAGGGCTGGGGAATCCTAACTATGTAAATGAATAGGCCAGGTGAGTGGCTGGTAAGATGATGGGTGCAAGCACCTGCTACTTCCTTAACAACCATTGACAGCTGTTATGTTCACCCACACCAAACGCCCTAAATATTAAATGTTTGGAAGAACGTCTGAACAGCCAGTATTTGATCTGACGTTCCGTTCAGACCAAACACTGAGCTCATCCCTACCAGCAGTCAAAATAACCCTAACCTGACCCTAATCTCTTCCTATGCAATTGTTTCCAGTTTTCCCTCCATTTTCCCTGCAATGGCTTCTGATTGACTAACATTATGGCTCTGTGTCCCATTTTTATAGAGAGGAGTCTGGCTTAACAAAAAGCCCCCTGTCAGGGCTGGGCTCAGCCCTCCCTTCTCAATGCTGGCCGCTAAGCTGTCGGCTAATTGCCAGCTCCTTTCTCTCCACAGTGACTCACCTGTTGATGATATCCTGCTTGTCAGTCCTGCCTACTTAAGCCGTCCACCCCAGATGATCTCTGCCTTAGCCTTGGTCACCTCTCTAGAGATGCTCCCCTGTGTTCCTGTTAAGGACATGCTTGGCTGACATTCCTTCTGGCTTCAGATCCAGCTTGCTGTTCTACTACGATCATCTCTGGCTCCCTGACGTTTTGGCTTGTCTGACTATCCGTTCCAGTTCCTGAACACTGGCTATGTTTTGACTACGTTTACTCAGTTTACCTTTTTATTATTATTATTAAACAAGTGTGATTTAACTGTACTTCTGTCTCAGTCTGATTCATGGTTTCTGACATTAGGCGAAGGCCATGAATTCTGAAGATGCAGTGAATCCACTTGTTGGTAATATTTTTTCCAGATTGGATGAGCAGAATCACTGCATGGATCAGTTTACCATGGCGTTACAAATGCTCCTGAATCATACGGCTCACCTGGAATCTCCCACTGTGGCTGCTCCGGTACAACCTGTGTTGCAGGCCGTCCCTGCTGCTGCTCTCTGTGCAGGCACCCGCCTCAAGTATTACCTCTATAAGTAGGTATGTCTGGTTCTGCTCTGCTTCCCCAGCGATTTGGGGGTGATCCAGTCCAATGCAGAGGGTTTCTCAACCAGGTTGAGATATAATTTGAGATGCTGCCCCAGGAGTTTCCCACGGACAGAAGCAAAGTAGGTTTCGTGATATCTTTGTTTTCTGAGAGAGCCTTGGCCTGGGCAAACCCTCTAAGGGAGATGCAAAAACCTGTTGTCTTGAGTTACCCTGAGTTTGTGGCTTCTTTTAAAAGGGTATTTGATGGTCCCGCACGCTCCGCTTCTGCTGCCAAGTGCCTCACGTCCATCAAACAAAGTACGGGAACTATTGCAGATTATGCCATTGAATTCCGTACTCTGGCAGCAGAGGTTGCTTTGAACAATGAGGCCTTTGTGGATGCTTTTTCTCATTGTCTCTCGGATACCATCAAGGATGAGATAGCAGCCCGAGATATACCCACTGAGCTGGAGAAGTTGATCACGTTTGCCATACTCATTGACTCCAGACTCAAAGAAAGACTTTCTTTTTTCAGCGCTTGCGAAAGCCTCCTGTACATTTGTCTCCGAACTTTGCAGTTCCATCCTTGCCTCCCCCACCTCCCATGCTTCCTGGTACCAACTCGGTCTGTGAAGATGAACCCATGCACTCGGGCTTCACGTGTGTCATGACCTTGCAGTAATACATTCATGACCTGTCTGTCTCTTACCTGGTCTGTGTATCAGCCTTGAGGCTTGTACTCTCACACCTGCATGCTTAAGTAATCTTCCCTCTGTGTGGCTCCACCCTAGCCTCAACGGGAACCACTATTTAACACCGTATTCTCCAAGCCTGCCTTGCCGCGCAATATTGTGTGTTTGGCTTCCTGTTTGCCGTGTGCTCTAAGTTTGCCTCTGTCTCTGTTACCGATCTTGGCATGTTCCAGACTATCCCTGTCTGCTTGTGACCCAGACCTTTGGTGCGTTCTCAACTATCCCTGTTTGCCTATGACCCTGACTTTTGGCGAGTTCTCTGTTATCCTTGTCTGCTAGTCGCCCCGACATTTGGCCACCTCCTTACTATCCCTTGCTGTCCTGGGCTTCTGTTTCCTCTCCATCCTCCTGTAGCCTACCGTGAGCCTGAGCTGGGAGACCCTGGGGGCCGCGACCTGGAGCCAGTTGCAGCCCAGTCCATCCTCACCACTAGAGGCTCTGGTGAACACCTGCTGGCTCTTAGACTCCGCGCCCTGGGGAATCTATGCTCTAACTCACTGTGGGATCCGTGTTGGTGCTCCAGGGGACCTGCCTTCCTGAACCACCCTGAGTTCCATCTGCAGCAGTCAGCCTTAGGGTCCACTATCATAGCGGTGTACTACTGACCCTAACGGGGTGCATCTGTCACCTGGATACAGGTGACCTGACAACGTGTCTCTCTGCGGATGAGAGAACCCTTAGGAGGAGGGAGAAATTGTGCCTTTATTGTGGCCAGGCAGGTCACTTTTTGAAGTCTTGTCCTACCCATCCAGGAAATGCCCGAACCTTGAGGTCCTCTCATGGACAGACCTTAGATGGCGTTGTTTTGTCCCCAGTTATCCAGAAGGATAAGCCCCTGGTTTCTGTTACCCTTTCTTGGGCTTTGTCATCCATCGAGATACAGGCTCTAATCGACTCTGGGGCTGCAGGCCTGTTCATTGATGCTGCCTTTGTATCGAAGCACTCGATTCCGCTGTAGCTGCGTGATACTCCGCTTGCCATTGAGGCTCTTGACAGGAGACCTCTACAGCCTGCCCATGTGACTCATGAGACTGTTCCATTGTCCATGGCCATAGGGGCTCTTCACCATGAGATAATCCCATTCCAGCCATGAGATAATCCCATTCCAAGTTATTACCTCACCTAAGTTTCCGCTGGTTATTGGTTATCTTTGGTTACAGAGGCACAACCCCTCTTTTGATTGGCTCTGTGCTGAGGTTCTCTCCTGGTCGCCACAATGCAGTAAGTCATGCTTCCAGAAGGTAGCCAAGGTCCTGTGCACCTCTTCACTCTCCTCCCTGCCGGAGGAGTACCGCGATTTTAGCGATGTCTTTGACAAAGGTCAAGCCAGTAGTTCCTGCTGGTGCTGGTTTCTTCTTTGTGAAGAAGAAGAGTGGTAAACTGATAGCTTGTATTGATTATAGGGGTCTCCATCGTTTCATGATTAAGAATGCCTATCCGATTCCGTTGATTACGGAGTTATTTGACTGCCTCAGTTTTCACAAAGCTTGATTTGAGAAGGGCATACAATCTCGTGAGGATTAAGGAGGGAGATACCAGAACAGGCCATTATAAGTACCTCGTAATGCCTTTGGCCTTTGTAACTCCCCAGCAGTTTTCCAGGAATTTATTAACGATTTCCTTCGAGATTTGTTGCAGTTATGTGTGGAGGTTTATCTCAACGATATTCTCATATTTTCCAAGTCCCTCGAGAGCCACCACACAGATGTTTGTCATGTGCTTCAGAAACGAAGAGAGAACAATCTCTATTGTAAATTGGAGAAGTGCGAATTCCATTGTGAAAAGGTTAAATTCCTGGGCTCATTTCCACTGCTGGTTTTTCAATGGACCCAGAGAAACTTTCAGCAGCCCTCCAGTGGCCCTAACCCATGAGTTTACATCCTCTGCAGCGTTTTCTTGGCTTTGTCAACTATTATCGGAAGTTTATTCATAACTTCTCGTCTCTGGTCAAGCCCCTGACTGATATGACCAGAAAGGACGGTAACCCACAGAGTTGGTCTCCGGAGTCCATTAAGGCCTTTGAGAGTCTCAATGCTGCCTTTGTTTCTGCTCCTGTGTTGGCATATCCTGATCCTACATTACCTTTTATACTTGAAGTTGATGCTTCTGAGACTGGAGTTGGCGCCCTTCTGTTTCAACGTCCTACCTCTGAGAGCGCTATGCATCCTTGTGGCTACTTTTCCTGCGGTCACCTGCAGAGTGCAATTACGAGATTGGTGACAGAGAGCTGTTAGCGATCATTTTAGCCCTTAAAGAATGGAGACATCTCCTCGAAGGTACCACTGTGCTGGTTCTCATTCTTACTGACCATAAGAATCTCACATTCTTGTCTGAGGCTAAATGCCTCTCTCCCAGAAGGGCGCAATGGGTTCTTTTCTTGTCTAGTTTCAATGACATTGTCTTATTCTTACCCGGTACTAAGAATGTAAGGGCTGACTCTTTGTCACAAAAATTTTCCTCCACTTCCAAGATGGAGTCGGTTCAGGTTCCTGCGATTCCTCCTGATCGTATTCTGGCTACGGTTTGCACCAGTCTCACTTCTCCTTGACAAAGTTCTTGCCGCTCAGGTCCATGCTCCTCCTGAGAAACCCTGTAACCGCTGCTTTGTCCTAGAGAGTCTCCATACTGCCGTGCTCCAGACTTACCATTCTCCCAAGGCTGCTGGCCACCCTGGGAAGAATCAACACTTTTGGGCCATTTCCCAACAATTCTGGTGGCCTAGTCTACGTGCTGATGTAACCGCCTTCGTAGCTGCCTGTTCCGTGTGTGCTCAGTGTAAGACTCCACGACACCTTGCAGTGGGCTTCCTAAAACCCATACCCAATGGAGAGATGCCCTGGACCCACTTGTCTATGGATTTCATTGTGGAGTTACCCAACTCCCAGGACAACACAGTTATCCTTAATGTGGTTGACCGGTTCTCGAAAATGTCTCATTGTATTCCACTTAAGAAGTTGCCCACTTCTAAGGAACTGGCTTTCATTTTTGCTCGGGAGATCTTTCACTTACATGGGCTACCCAAGGTGATTGTCTAGGACAGGGTTAGTCAGTTTGTGTTCCGGTTCTGGTGAGCCGTTTGTGCACAGCTGGGAATTCAGCTTGCTTTCTCCTCTGCGTATCACCTGCAGGCTAATGGGGCAACAGAACGAGCCAATCAGTCCTTGGAGCAATTCCTACGTTGCTATATTTCTGACCATCATAACAACTTGTCAGACCTTTTACCGTGGACAGAGTTTGCTCACAATAGTGACTTGAATTCTGCTTCCCGATTTTCCCCCTTTATGGAGATCTATGGTTTTCAACCTTCCATGTTGCCTGACTTGTTTTTTTCCGCAGAGTATTCCTGCGTTAGAGGAGCATCTCCATGGTCTTCGTTCCACTTGGGAACAAGCCCAGGAGGCGTTGTGACATGCTAATGATAGGTACAGACTCCATGCTGACCACAGACACCTGCCTGCGCCTTCCTACCAGGTTGGGGACAGGGTCTGGCAGTCATCTCGCAACCTCTGACTTCGTGTTCCCTCTCTGAAGTTCGCACCTCGGTTTATTGGGCCTTTCCGTATTCTTTGCAGGATTAACCCAGTGGCTTAGGCATTAGACCCTTCTTCTAATATGCGTATCTCATATGTATTTCATGTCTTCTTATTAAAACCTTTGGTCTGCAACCACTTTACCACCTCGGTGCCTCGTCCTCCCCCTGTACAGGTTGAGAACCATGAGGAGTATGAAGTACAATCCAATGTTGACTCCCTTAGGTTCTGTGGGCGCATACAGTACCTGGTGCATTGGAAAGCGTACGGTCCGGAGGAACTCTCTTGGATCTCATCCTTGGACGTACATGCCACTGTCCTCCGTGATTTCCATAGACGTTTTCCCTTCAAGCCTGGTGGTCCTCCGAGGGGGAGGAGTCATTGAGGAGGGGGTACTGTCAGGGCTGGGCTCAGCCCTTCCTTTTCAAAGCTGGCCGCTCAGATGTTGGCTAATTTCCAGCTCCTTTCTCTCCACAGTGACTCACCTGTTGATGATATCCTGCTCGTCAGTCCTGCCTACTTAAGCCCAGCCCAGATGATCTCTGCCTTCGTCACATCTCTAGAGACGCTCTCCTGTGTTCCTGTTAAAGATTTGCTTGGCTGATATTCCTTCTGGCTCCAGATCCTGCTTGCTTTTCTACTACGCTCATCTCTGGCTCCCTGACGTTTTGGCTTGTCTGACTATCCTTTCTGGTTCCTGAACTCTGGCTATGTTTTGACTATGTTTACTCGGTTTACCTTTTTATTATTATTATTAAACAAGTGTGATTTAACTGTACTTCTGTCTCAGTCTGATTCATGGTTTTTGACACCCCCTTATTGGCCATTCTAAGCCCACTGGCCATAAGTACAAAGACCATAGAGCGGATTGTAGTTTTTTTTTTTTTTTTTTTAAATCTTCTGAGCAAATCTGCACATACATTTCCTGGGACATATATTTGCAAATGTTGTGCAGTTTTTTCAACGCAAATTGTAAACAGTGTAATTTTCATTTTTTTTTCTTTTTGCTGGCAAGCGAAATTTTGTATAGTTTGTTCTGTATGAAGTCCTTTGATGGGCGCATTACTTCAAGTGGTAGTTGTAAATTGGAGCAGTTGCCATTTTTGCTTAGCTTACTGGATTTATCATAGGGATGCTCAGCTGCCATTGTGAGGTGCTGGGATTCTGGTGTGTCCCTTTACCTTTACGGAGGAATGTGCTCCCTCTAGGCATACCTGTGCTTAATTTATATATTGCTTGCTATTATTTTTTTGTTTAATACATTTTTATTAAAGAAAAATAGAGCAAAGATATACATATGTCTCAAAATAGGTACATTCTTGGAAATAAAATAACATAGGTTTCAGTACTCACAGATTAAGTTGAACCAACAATCCAATAAATGGTTTTAAAGTTATACAAAGTGCTATTGTAATACCTAAGTAAATAATGGATTCACATTATGTGAGCCCTTGAAACAGAACATAATTAAGAAAAAACCTTGCTTTGGTTTAAAGAGAATGAAGAATAAGAGAGAGCAGCAAAGAAGGAAATGGGAAAATTAGATGATAGGAAAGAGTATAGATGGGAAAAAGGAAAGTAGAAAAGGTATGAGAACAGATGGTGGGAGGGGAGGAAGGGGGGTGTTGTTGGCATGCATGTCATTACATTGAAAAGGGATGAGACATTGAGATTTAAATGGCTAAGCTCAGTTGATAGATTTAAGGGGTTTGCATTATAAGGTCCTTATAGGTGGAAGTGGACTGAAATTTTATCCAAGAATCCCAGGTTAGAGAATGTTTCTTGAAAGTACCGCTAATGTTTTGGGTAATATTCTCCATAAGGTGTACTTTATCGACCATTTGTAGCCAAACTTTTATAGAAGGGATTGTTGGTTGGCCCCTTAAAGTAGGAATTAAAGCTTTGGCGGTGTTCAGTAAATGAGGAATAATTGAAAGTTTATACATTCTTATGGGAGTTTTTGTAGAATGGAAAAGGATAGCCCATGGGTCGTTGGGTATATTGACATCCGAAATCTGTACTATCAGACTACTAGGGATGAGCTTCGAGTTCGAGTCGAACTCATGTTCGACTCGAACATTGGCTGTTCGCAAGTTCGCCGAACAGCGAACAATTTGGGGTGTTCGCGGCAAATTCGAATGCCGCGGAACACCCTTTAAAAGTCTATGGGAGAAATCAAAAGTGCTAATTTTAAAGGCTAATATGCAAGTTATTGTCATAAAAAGTGTTTGGGGACCTGGGTCCTGCCCCAGGGGACATGGATCAATGCAAAAAAAAGTTTTAGAAACGGCCGTTTTTTCAGGAGCAGTGATTTTAATAATGCTTAAAGTCAAACAATAAAAGTGTAATATCCCTTTAAATTTCGTACCTGGGGGGGTGTCTATAGTATGCCTGTAAAGGGGCGCATGTTTCCTGTGTTTAGAACAGTCTGACAGCAAAATGACATTTTGAAGGAAAAAACTCATTTAAAACTACCCGCGGCTATTGCATTGCCGACAATACACATAGAAGTTCATTGATAAAAACGGCATGGGAATTCCCCAAAGGGGAACCCCGAACCAAAATTTAAAAAAAAAATGACGTGGGAGTCCCCCTAAATTCCATACCAGGCCCTTCAGGTCTGATATGGATATTAAGGGGAACCCCGGCCAAAATGTAAAAAAAAAATGACGTGGGGTTCCCCCTAAATTCCATACCAGACCCTTCAGGTCTGGTATGGATTTTAAGGGGAACCCCGCGCCAAAAAAAAAAAACGGCGTGGGGTCCCCCCAAAAATCCATACCAGACCCTTATCCGAGCACGCAACCTGGCAGGCCACAGGAAAAGTGGGGGGGACGAGAGTGCGGCCCCCCCTCCTGAACCGTACCAGGCCACATGCCCTCAACATTGGGAGGGTGCTTTGGGGTAGCCCCCAAAACACCTTTTCCCCATGTTGATGAGGACAAGGGCCTCATCCCCACAACCCTGGCCGGTGGTTGTGGGGGTCTGCGGGCGGGGGGCTTATCGGAATCTGGAAGCTCCCTTTAACAAGGGGACCCCCAGATCCCAGCCCCCCCCTGTGTGAAATGGTAAGGGGGTACAAAAGTACACCTACCATTTCACAAAAAAACTGTCAAAAGTGTTAAAAATGACAAGAGACAGTTTTTGACAATTCCTTTATTTAAATACTTCTTCTTTCTTCTATCTTCCTTCATCTTCTGGTTCTTCTGGTTCTTCTGGCTCTTCTGGTTCTTCCTCCGGCGTTCTCGTCCAGCATCTCCTGAAAAAACGGCCGTTTCTAAAACTTTTTTTTGCATTGATCCATGTCCCCTGGGGCAGGACCCAGGTCCCCAAACACTTTTTATGACAATAACTTGCATATTAGCCTTTAAAATTAGCACTTTTGATTATTCATGTTCGTGTCCCATAGACTTTAACGGTGTTCGCGTGTTCGAACGAACTTTTTTCCTGTTCGCATGTTCTGGTGCGAATCGAACAGGGGGGTACAGACTACAGACTACGAATGGCATCCCAAAAAGTTCAAATGAGTGGGCAAAACCACCAGACCTGTGCGTGAGTAGCTTTGTTCCCACATTTCCTCCAGCACAATGGGGAACTGGTGGGGAACATGTGGTGTAATCTAGCTGGGGTGTAATGCCACCTAGTAAGCAATTTATAGTTGACCTCTGACATTTTTGAGGCCAAGGAGGAAGTATGGGCTAATTGAAGGATCTTATCCTTTTGGTTGTCAGTGAGGGAGGAATCTAAATCAGACTCCCATTTAGCCAGGAAAGGTGGAAAGACGGGATTTTGAAGAGCAATGACAGCTTTGTAAAATAGAGAAATACCATGTAGAGGGGGATCTTTAGGGTAAAAAATTTCTTCTATAGCATGTAAATCACTTATACCTCTAAGCGGATTAGGAAGGGAACTTAAGAAATGTTGTAGTTGGTGGTATCTCCATTTATCCAGAAATGTGGTAGGTTTAGGGGCAAGGATCATATGTAATGGTTTAAGTATGTTGTCACAGGGAACATGATGTAATAGGAGAGGTTCTTCCGATCTCCATGATTTAAAGCCTGGGTCCAGTAAACCCGGTAAAAAATATTTATGGTTGAGGAGAGGTAATAGAGGGGAATCATAATTCCATGAGAATTTTTTGTGTAGTGCGTCCCATATATCTAAGGAGGATATGGTAAGAGCTGAGGTAGTTCGAGCCAGATTCCTGCAAGAACGGGGTATCCAGGGGGCTATTGAGAGATCTATTCCGCTTAAAAAATATTCAAGTTGTACCCATAATTTTGAATTGAGAGCATATTTCCAATCAGCCAATCTGGAAAGAATAACCGCTTGATAATATGCCTTAAAATTAGGAAGTGCCAGACCTCCTGAGCATTTGGAGCAGAACAATAGCCCTCTAGCTATTCTGGGATGACTGTTCTTCCAAATAAATCGGGAAATCGTGGTTTGTAATATAGTAAAGAACCCCACTGGTACACCTAATGGGAGCATTTGAAAGACAAAAAAGGATGCGGGGTAATATATTCATTTTGATTATATTCACTTTCCCCAGCCAAGTGTGTGATAAATTGGACCATTTTCGTAAGTCATCTCTAATCCTATTTAGCAAGGGGATATAATTATGTTGAAAAAGAGAATGGGGAATAGAAGTAAGATAAATACCTAGGTATTTCATGCATTTCGGTTCCATTTAAAGGGAAAAAGGGGTTTTAGGGAAAGTGCCTCGGACTTGGGGATATTGATGTTTAAAATTTCAGATTTGGATAAATTTATTTTAAAGTTAGAGATTGAGTGAAAAGTGGAAAATGCAGACATTAAGTTGGGAATTGAGATGCGTGGCTGCTGAATAAAAAATAATACATCATCAGCATAAGCTGCGTACTTATGGGATCTGTTGCCTATTTGTATGCCTTTGACATTAACATTATGCCTAATTGTAGCTAGGAATGGTTCTAAGGTAATAGCAAAGAGGAGAGGTGAGAGGGGGCAGCCCTGCCTGGTTCCATTATGTAAGACGTAAGGGTCACTCAACATTCCATTAATTCTAATTTGGGCTGTGGGGTTAGAATAAAGGGTTGAAATTCGATGAAACATTTTAGGTCCCAGCCCATAACCTGACTGTAAGGTCATCTTAAGATATTCCCAGTCCACCCTATCAAAAGCTTTCTCTGCGTCAGTGGAAAGGAGTAGGGTGGGCTGGGCACATCTCTGGACATATTGGATTAGGGAGATTGAACGAAGGGAGTTGTCTTTTGCTTCTCTATTGGGTATGAAACCCCATTGGTCTGATATCCAGCCGGGTAGTAGAGGTAGCAAGCGATTTGCCATTACTTTGGCAAATAATTTAATGTCAATGTTTATTAATGATATTGGCCTGAAACTATTGCATAGGGTGGGATCTTTATCAGGTTTAGGAATGACAGTGATATGAGTGGAGAGAGATTCTGGGCATAGACCAGAAGAGTGAGAGACAGAGTTTCCATAAGCGGAAAGGCGAGGGAGCAAAATGTCACTGAATGTTTTGTAGTATAAAATAGTGAACCCATCAGGTCCAGGAGCTTTACCGGATGGGGAAGACTTCAATGCTGCCTGGAATTCCTCAACCAAGAAATCCTCCTCCATTTCTTTAAGGACAGATATGGGCAATTTAGGTAGGTTAGCTTCTCTCAAGTAGGAAAGCATGCAGTTTCTCCTCTCTTTTTGAGGTAAAGAGGATAAGTCGTTTTTAACATTGTAAAGGTCCGCATAATACTCTCTAAAGGCCTTAGCAATATCTGGAGTTGCATGGGCCAGCTCCCCTGTTGAGAGTTTGATTTTGGAAATAAATGACTGCGACTGTTTAGTCTTTAATGATCTAGCTAGTAATTTACTTGGTTTGTTCCCCCACTCATAACATTTCTGTGATAGGTGTTGGAATTTTCTCTTAGTGTCTAAATTGAGAAGAGACTTTAATTCCTCTCATTTAAGTGTGAGGGATTGGAGGTGCTCAATATGCAGAGAGAGTTTGTGTTGTTTGTCAAGAACCGCTATCTGCTGTAGAACCTGATTAATTTGTTGACCATGCTCCCTTTTTTTCCTAGCACCAAGCTCAATGAGATGGCCCCTAATAGTAGCCTTATGAGCTTCCCACACAACGGAGGGAGAGGTATCAGAGGGCTTGTTTTCCTTAAAGTATTGTGATAAATGAGAGGCTAACATGGAAACCTCAGCTTCATTAGAAAGAAGGGAGTCATTAAGTTTCCAGTTGTTAGAACGTCGTGGTAAGGAAGGCATGGTCAACGTCATTGATACAGGTGCATGGTCTGATACAGATGCGGTGCCTATGTGAGTAGATTGCAGGAGGGGGAGATGAAAATGATCTAGAAACATGTTATCTATTCTGGAATAAGATTGGTGTGTTGTGGAAAAATGTGAAAAATCCTTTTCCTTAGGATGGAGGAGGCGCCAGACATCCATTAATTGGAGGTCCAGAAGCTTTTTTTTGAACACATTTCAGTCGTTTGAAAGAAATATTAGAGCGGCCTTGGGACGTATAAATTGTTGGGTCTAATGGCATGTTTATGTCACCCGCTAGGATAGTGAGACCCTTGGCAAAGTGTGAAAGTTTAGTTAGTATTTGTGAGAGAAAAGTTGGCTGATTTTGGTTTGGACAATATACATTTGCAAGAGTACATTGATTGTTACCTATGAAGCCCCTAAGGAAAAGAAAGCGACCATGATCATCCGCTAACATATCAGATAGCCTAAAGGACACACTTCTGCAGAATCCAATGGCCACTCCTTTAGCTTTATTAGTGTCTGATAGGCTATAGTACCATTGCGGAAAGTGGGATGAGGTTTACTTAACAGGTGTTGTGTGAGTTAAATGCGTTTCTTGGAAAATGCGGCTTGTTTTAGTTCACAAACTATTTGGTGTCGCTTAGCAGCGACATTAAGACCCCTGACATTGTATGATATAAACTTTAATGTAGCCATTGTTAAAGCAGAGCGTGGTCCTTCAGCCTACATTTCCATGCATGCCAACAAGAAGGGGGGAGTGGAGGGGGAGGAGAAAGGGAAGTTTTTTGGAGAGAGAGAGGAAGAAAAGAAGAAAAGAATGAGCATATATAGAAATCACATACGTGAATTAAACACCATGTGGGAAACATATGAATGACACGCAGAAATCTGCAGTGTTCCCATTGGGGAAAGAGAGAACGAGAGGCCATCCCAATCCCTGGATAGGGACTGAATAGGACACCTGTAAGGCCAGTCGCCCTCACCAACCCCAGAAGGAAAGGGGGACGGGGTTACGCTGTATGAAAGGGGGTAGAAGGGGAAGTGCACACCGACAGCACACGGCCGGTGAAAAACATATAACTTATAACTGTAAGTAAATAATTAGTTCCGTTTAGTAATATGAAGATTATCTATGCAGGACCAGGATCATTTTAAACAACATGTAAACTACAAGGTAATATAAGTGCAGACCAATTCGGTACGTGAACTAAATAACAGACGGAAAAGGAAAACAAAGAACATTGGTCAGTTCAATGGCATGTCAGTTTTGGCCAAATATAGTCAGGCAAAAGTAGAAAAAACTACGGCCAAAACTTGACTTAATATAGATAACCTGTAGGAAAATGATTATCTATGAAATTATTATGTGTGAAAAAATACACATTTCAACCATGTTTTTGTGCAGAGCCTGGAAAGGAGGTATGTCTTTTCTTTGAGGGGGTCTTTCTCCAAGGTGGTTCCATTGGGCTTGAGAATTTGGGGATTGGATCTTGCCAGCCTGGGAGCTCCATGGACGGAAGATTAAGATCATGCAAGAAGGTTGAAAGTTCCTTCTAGAATCTTAGTGTATAGGAGAGTCCATTTTTTGTGACAATCAGTCAGGCTGGAAATCCCCATCTGTACGTGATCTCGTCTGAGCGCAAGCGATCAAGGAGCGGTTTTAGGGCTCTACGGCGGTCCAGTTTATCCTTGGAGAGGTCTGGGAATATGGTGATGACTGCCCCGTCAAAGTCTATGTTAGGCAAACCCCGCATCTTCATCATGATAGCATTTTTATCTTCAAAGTAATGCAGGCGACAGATAACATCTCTGGGCTGATCTGAATTAGCATTTCGGGGTCTTAGGGCACGATGTACAAGGTCAAAGCGCAGCGGTTCAGTGACAGGGTTACCCAAGATGGTATTAAAGATGCCTCTTATAGATGGTTCAAGGTCATTATCTCCAGTTGCTTCCGGTAGACCTCTGATATAAATATTATTTCTACGGTTACGGTTCTCGAGGTCTTCAAGTTTATACAGAGAGGCTTGATGGGCGAAGGCCAGCTGGGTAACAGTGTCCTGTAGTTCTTTAATAGCTAGAGCATGTGCGTCTTGCCGCTGCTCCGTTTCCTCAACTCTGACCAGAATATGTGACATATCAGATCTAACAGCAGTTATTTCTTTTTGAATGGATTTCTCCAAACTGTGAAACATAACTGCAAGTTCTTTTTTGAGACCGCTCATTAGCGTAGTCATCTCGGAACTGGCTGGGGATCCAGGATCATCCATAAGGTCTGAGCAGTATGAGGAGGCCGGAGAGCTTTCTCATACAGAGGCAGCGTGGGATGATGGAGAGGCACTTGTTCGTGAGGTTCGGACCTGTCCGTCACGTGCGTTAGCTAAGTATTGTTGAATGGCGCCTGTGGACACTGGAACGGACAGTGATCTCTTGCCTGGTCGTTTACCTGGGGCAGACCAGAGTTTAGGTGTTTTGGCGGGCTGCTTGCTATTATAGCACCCTCAGTGTACAGTAGGAAAATTTAGTTTTAGCTCTTTTGTAACTGTATGTTTGAAATATGATGAATTTTAGAAAAATCTATCTATCTAGTACATGCCTTACATTTTTGTAAATATTTTCTTATATCTTTTCATGTGACAACACTGAAGAAATGAAACTTTGCTACAATGTAAAGTAGTGAGTGTACAGCTTGTATAACAGTGTAAATTTGCTGTCCCCTCAAAATATCTCAACACACAGCCATTAATGTCTAAACCGCTGGCAACAAAAGTGATTACACCCCAAATTGGGCCCAATTAGCCATTTTTCCCTCCTCGGTGTCATGTGACTCATTAGTGTTACAAGGTCTCAGGTGTGAATGGGGAGCAGGTGTGTTAAATTTGGTGTCACCAACGCACTCTCTCATATTGGTCAATGGAAGTTCAATATGGCACCTCATAGCAAAGAATTCTGAGGATCTGAACAAAAACAATTGTTGCTCTACATAAAAATGGCCTAGGCTATAAAAAGGTTGCCAGGACCCTGAAACTGAGCTGCAGCACGGTGGCCAAGACCATACAGCGGTTTAACAGGACAGGTTCCACTCAGAACAGGCCTCGCCATGGTCAACTAAAGAAGTTGAGTGCACATGCTCAGCGTCATATCCAGAGGTTGTCTTTGGGAAATAAACGTATGAGTGCTGTCAGCATTACTGCAGAGGTTGAAGGGGTGGGGGGTCAGCCTGTCAGTGCTTAAACCATATGCCGCACACTGCATCAAATTGGTCTGCATTGCTGTCGTCGTAGAAAGAAGCCTCTTCTAAAGATGATGCACAAAGCCCGCAAACAGTTTGCTGAAGATGAGCAGACTAAGGACATGGATTACTGGAACCATGTCCTGTGGTCTGATGAGACCAAAATAAACCTGTAACGAAACGTCCCACACTCCGCTTGAGTGCTTTCGTCATATACCACTTCCTCCCAGTCTGAATATAGATATCAGATATTCCAACCGCTCACAAGCACAAAACAAGACAATACTTGTTTAGTTGCTGAACATGGACTCTGATTTATTTGAGATGACACACAATTATATACAGAGGCTTACAATAAAAACTGTAACCAGAAACCTACTTAACATGAGCTAGTTATCTAATCATTTACCCAGACTAGGTGACTCAGAGATATGACCTTTTAGGGTAGACTTCACGTCTCCTAGCTCACTGACTATACAATACAGATTATCATAAACATCAACACAGAACTCCTTCATACAATAGCAGGGGGGTTAATTAGCACAAACAACAATGGGTGAAATACTCTTAGAAGCCACACTAGTAGACAACAGGAGACGAAAGGCTTTCCAGATCTCATTAATCAGCATTCCTTTCACATACATCTGCTATATGGGTCCCAAGCATGCATAGACCATCATGGCCTCCTTAATAATGTCCTTTTGCCTTACATAACAAAATACCTTCCTAAATGCTTGTAGCTCCCTCAAATGCCAGGGCCCATAGTGAGTAGGCAAGAAGCTAGCATTCAGTCCCCTCAAAAGCCTCTGTCCTGGGTGAGTCTGTCACATTTCTCCCCCATCAAAAGTTGACAAACAAGGTCCCAGACCTCAACCTGGTCTGGACATGTATTAGTCTGGCAGATTGAACTTGAATAGTCTGTTTGCATGATCTCCATTCTTGGCTGCAAGGAATAGTTGACCTCAGTAGGTGTAGGGCAGAGGTCATTAACTCTCTGTCCAGCTGCCAGCGCTTCAGCTGGGTGGTTTTTAACATTCCGGGGCTTGGTCTGCTGCTGGGCAGAGGGACCGATCGCCCCAGCTTCCTGAAGCTGTAGAGACATTGTAGGTGCTAGGCAGAGGCCAACGGCCTGTTGCCAGTGATTCAGCTGGGAGTAGCAGCTTTACTACATCAGCTTGTCGCTGGAGAGAGGGGCCCCGGCTCCCTGGAACTCCACAGTTGTTGCCGGGGCTGGGCAGGGGTTGGTAGCACTCTGCCCTATTGCCAGCACTTCTGCTGGGGACTCCACATCCTCCACTCTGGCTAACCGTTGGGGCAGGAGGCTGCCTTCCTCCACTCCCAAACTGTGTACCTGCCATTGGTGGTGGAGGTGGGCTGGCTGCTTCCTTTTCCATTCCCTCATCTGGCTGCTGGGACAACATGTCTGTGGCACTGTCTCACAGGTGCATGCATCTTTGCTGGGGAGGAAAGACTGCTTCCTTCACCCTGGCCAACTGTTGGGGAGGGACGACGAACACCTCCTCTCAGGTCAGTCAGCACTTGCTGCATCCACCATAAGACCTCCGCCTCCATAGCTGCGGGGGCAGGTTGGCAAAGCACACTGTTACCCTGCCACATTGCAGACTCTTCATCCAGGATTTCAGAGTTGTCAACTGGTATTTCCTGATAATCCCAGGCAAAGGGAGCCCAGCTATGGTACTGAGCACAGTCTAGCAGCCGTCTGTAGGCAATCTCCGGCTCCCATTTCTGAACGGCCAGAAAATCTATATCTTCCAGTGCACTTCCGAGACGTTCAGTAGCCCTTCTCTGAAATCCATGATTTTGTCCAACCACCACTCCAAATCACTCCCAAAGTTAGGGTCCCCTGTCAGCTTCACATACAACAGTCCCAGGCCGCCGTAGCCAAAGCCTTCCATTGGGCTGTCATGTGCTATCCAAGGGCATGCTTGGGATACATGCCACCGGAGGGCTCTGTAGCTCTCATCCAGCCGCATCTCTGCCCAGACCAGCCTGCTTAATTCAGCTGTCTGCTCCTTGTGCATTTTTCTCCCAAAAACAGCACCCGCAATCCATACTGTGACCAGTACCTTTCCTGGATGGAGGGGAGAAATTTTTCCTGGTGTCGCTGCTCACAGGCTAGCGCTTCCTTCCAGAGTTTGCAGCAGATAGAATCAAACCATCACAGCAGGACCAGCTCTGATACTGGTCCTCTGTGCTGTATCAGCATCTCTCACAACCTCCTTCTGAATTCCTCTTCCATGGCGGCTGGTATCTGTGCCTCTCCTATCTTCTGCTGCCATCAGGGCCTTGGATCCAGGTGTATGTTTGGATGTCCCAGACTGCAGGAATCGTCCCAATGCTTGCCACCAATGTAACGAAACGCCCCACACTCCGCTTGAGTGCTTTCGTCATATACCACCAGTCTGAATATAGATATCAGATATTCCAACCTCTCACAAGCACAAAACAAGACACTTGTTGCTGAACATGGACTTTGATTTATTTGAGATGACACACAAATATGTACAGCAGGCGTACAATAAAAACTGTAACCAGAAACCTAATTAACACATTTCTCCCAATGTGACAAACTCACCCAGGACAGAGGCTTTTGGAGGGGACTGAATGCTAGCCTCTTGCCTACTGACTATGGGCCCTGGCATTTGAGGGAGCTACAAGCATTTAGGAAGGTATTCTGTTATGTAATGCAAAAGGACATTATTAAGGAGGCCATGCTTGGGACCCATATAGCAGATGTATGTGAAAGGAATGCTGATTAATGAGATATGGAAAGCCTTGGGTCTCCTGTTGTCTACGACTGTGGCTTCTAAGAGTATTTCACCCGTTGTTTGTGCTAATTAACCCTGCTATTGTATGAATGAGTTCTGTGTTTATGATAATCTGTATTGTATAGTCAGTGAGCTAGAAGATGTGAAGTCTACCCTAAAAGGTCATATCTCTGAGTCACCTAGTCTGGGTAAATGATTAGATAACTAGCTCATGTTAATTAGGTTTCTGGTTACAGTTTTTATTGTAAGCCTGCTGTATATATTTGTGTGTCATCTCAAATAAATCAGAGTCCATGTTCAGCAACTAAACAAGTATCGTCTTGTTTTGTGCTTGTGAGCGGTTGAAATATTGGATATCTGTGGGATGTTTCCTTACAAAACCTATTTGGTTCAGATGGTGACAAGCGTGTGTGGAAGCAACCAGGTGAGGAGTACAATGACAAGTTTGTCTGGCCTACAGTAAAGCATGGTGGTGGGAGTGCCATGGTCTGGGGTAGGGATGAGCCGAACACCCCCCGGTTCGGTTCACACCAGAACCTGCAAACGGACCGAAAATTTGCACAAATGTTAGAACCCCATTGAAGTCTATGGGACTCGAACGTTTGAAATCAAAAGTGCTAATTTGCATGGTATTGTCCTAAAAAGGGTTTGGGGACCCGGGTCCTGCCCCAGGGGACATGTATCAATGCAAAAAAAAGTTTTAAAAATGGATTTTTTTTCGGGAGCAGTAATTTTAATGATGCTTAATGTGAAAAAAAAAAGTGAAATATTCCTTTAAATATCGTACCTGGGGGGTGTCTATAGTATATGGAAGAGCCCTGGGGCCATCATAAAAAAAAAACTGAATTCTGACTTTGAAACTCAGAATTCTGAGATTGAAATTCAGAATTGTAAGTTTAAAAAAAAAACAAAAAATACAGAATTCTGAGATTAAAAGTCAGAATTCTGAGTTTCAAAGTCAGAATTCTGAGATTCAAAGTCAGAATTCTGAGATTCAAAGTCAGAATTCTGAGATTTAAAGTCAGAATTCTGAGATTCAAAGTCAGAATTCTGAGTTTCAAAGTCAGAATTCTGAGTTTCAAAGTCAGAATTCTGAGTTTATAAATATAGTAGTCTATAGGAAGATTTTAGGACCAATGAGCAATAATGTAGTAACACCCACAGACCATCATTCTGCAGACATACATGTCTTCTGCTCTGTATATGAATATGTAAATCTATCTTAGTTACAGCACACAGTATAGGGAAGCAGGCAGTGTTGGATTCTCTGGTTCCTCTGCTGTCATATCCTTCTCTGTCATCTGCTCCAACATAAAGAGCCATGCTGAAAACATGTGTATTGTGTGTGAGTGGGGGGGCACAGCTTCCATAGATAACAGAACATAATGGCCAGCACAGCTCTGCACCCCAACTTGTAGGAAACATTGCACTTTTGCCCCTACATGAGGGAATTGTGAATTGCTAGAAAGCAGCAGGACAATGTGTGTCTATGTTCATAATGGATTGATCATAGCAATTACTTGTCTAGACTAATAGAGATGTTTTACTTACAATTAACCTCATTTTAAACATAAAAGCTAATACAACCACTACTGGGATATAGCATAGTGGTTAGAGCAGCAGATTTATATTGGTGAAGTTGTGGGTTCTAGTCCAGGTGAGGGCATTTTTTTATACATATATATTTTAAAATATGAGATAGTGAGGGCTTAAATTGTATTTTATCAATATATCCAAAATTGATTTCAAGGTATATTAACAAAGACACACTGATATATTGAGCACACAAAGTTGTAGTATATGCTGCCTACTATAAATTAGAGAGTAGAGATTTCAAAGAAAAAACTGTGTATATATTATTAGAGTGATCAGATGGGATCATTAGGGTGTCATCTTCAGTTTCCCCTGGGGGGCAGTTCACAATTTCAGGAGACTGGTCATAACAAATCGATCATAATTCACTCGTCTGGATTAATACAGTTGTTTCACAGAGAATTAACCTCTTATTAAACATAGAAAGCAACAATTAAGAACCCTTAAGTGATAGTATAGTGGGTAGAGTACCAGGCTTATAGTGTTGAAAGTTCTGGTTCTTATCCAATTCAGACCACTTTTTTTAATTATATATATTTTTTCAATATATTGATTTTATATTAAACTTATTTTAAACTATAAGTTACTGAGAACTTAAATTGTATTTATTGATTTATCCAAATTGATTTCAAGGCATATTAACAAAGACATATTGATAAAATTGTTGTATATGCTGACTACTATAAATTAGAGAGTAGGGATTTTTTTACAAATCTGTGTATATATTGGGATGATTTTGGTGACATGGGGCCAGTTCTCAATGTCAGGAGATTGTCTCTGGAAGCTGCATGATAACCATCATATCTCACAACTCAACCACCGATGCAGGGGCATTTTTCCATGCAGTGACACCACCGATGCAGGGTCATTTTTTCCATCCAGTGACACCACCGATGCAGGGTCATTTTGTTTCCATCCAGTGACACCACCGATGCAGGGTCATTTTGTTTCCATCTAGTGATACTACCGATGCAGGGTAATTTTTTTCCTTCCAGTGACACCACCGATGCAGGGTCATTTTTTCCATCCAGTGACACCACCGATGCAGGGTCATTTTTTCCATCCAGTGACACTACCGATGCAGGGTCATTTTGTTTCCATCTAGTGACACCACCGATGCAGGATCATTTTTTTCCATCCAGTGACACCACCGATGCAGGGTCATTTTTTCCATCCAGTGACACCACCGATGCAGGGTCATTTTTTCCATCCAGTGACACTACCGATGCAGGGTCATTTTGTTTCCATATAGTGACACCACCGATGCAGGGTCATTTTTTCCATCCAGTGACACCACCGATGCAGGGTCATTTTTTCCATCCAGTGACACCACCGATGCAGGGTAATTTTTTCCATCCAGTGACACCACCGATGCAGGGTCATTTTTTCCATCCAGTGACACCACCGATGCAGGGTCATTTTTTCCATGCAATGACACCACCGATGCAGGGTCATTTTTTTCCATCCAGTGACACCACCGATGCAGGGTCATTTTTTTCCATCCAGTGACACCACCGATGCAGGGTCATTTTTTTCCATCCAGTGACACCACCGATGCAGGGTCATTTTTTCCATCCAGTGACACCACCGATGCAGGGTCATTTTTTCCATCCAGTGACACCACCGATGCAGGGTCATTTTTTTCCATCCAGTGACACCACCGATGCAGGGTCATTTTGTTTCCATCTAGTGATACTACCGATGCAGGGTAATTTTTTTCCTTCCAGTGACACCACCGATGCAGGGTCATTTTTTCCATCCAGTGACACCACCGATGCAGGGTCATTTTTTCCATCCAGTGACACTACCGATGCAGGGTCATTTTGTTTCCATCTAGTGACACCACCGATGCAGGATCATTTTTTTCCATCCAGTGACACCACCGATGCAGGGTCATTTTTTCCATCCAGTGACACCACCGATGCAGGGTCATTTTTTCCATCCAGTGACACTACCGATGCAGGGTCATTTTGTTTCCACATAGTGACACCACCGATGCAGGGTCATTTTTTCCATCCAGTGACACCACCGATGCAGGGTCATTTTTTCCATCCAGTGACACCACCGATGCAGGGTAATTTTTTCCATCCAGTGACACCACCGATGCAGGGTCATTTTTTCCATCCAGTGACACCACCGATGCAGGGTCATTTTTTCCATGCAATGACACCACCGATGCAGGGTCATTTTTTTCCATCCAGTGACACCACCGATGCAGGGTCATTTTTTTCCATCCAGTGACACCACCGATGCAGGGTCATTTTTTTCCATCCAGTGACACCACCGATGCAGGGTCATTTTTTCCATCCAGTGACACCACCGATGCAGGGTCATTTTTTCCATCCAGTGACACCACCGATGCAGGGTCATTTTTTTCCATCCAGTGACACCACCGATGCAGGGTCATTTTTTTCCATCCAGTGACACCACCGATGCGGGGTCATTTTTTTCCATCCAGTGACACCACCGATGCAGGGTCATTTTTTCCATCCAGTGACACTACCGATGCAGGGTCATTTTGTTTCCATCTAGTGACACCACCGATGCAGGATCATTTTTTTCCATCCAGTGACACCACCGATGCAGGGTCATTTTTTCCATGCAATGACACCACCGATGCAGGGTCATTTTTTCCATCCAGTGACACCACCGATGCAGGGTCATTTTTTCCATCCAGTGACACCACCGATGCAGGGTCATTTTTTCCATGCAATGACACCACCGATGCAGGGTCATTTTTTTCCATCCAGTGACACCACCGATGCAGGGTCATTTTTTCCATCCAGTGACACCACCGATGCAGGGTCATTTTTTCCATCCAGTGACACCACCGATGCAGGGTCATTTTTTCCATCCAGTGACACCACCGATGCAGGGTCATTTTTTCCATCCAGTGACACTACCGATGCAGGGTCATTTTGTTTCCATCTAGTGACACCACCGATGCAGGATCATTTTTTTCCATCCAGTGACACCACCGATGCAGGGTCATTTTGTTTCCATCTAGTGATACTACCGATGCAGGGTCATTTTTTTCCTTCCAGTGACACCACCGATGCAGGGTCATTTTTTCCATCCAGTGACACCACCGATGCAGGGTCATTTTTTCCATCCAGTGACACTACCGATGCAGGGTCATTTTGTTTCCATCTAGTGACACCACCGATGCAGGATCATTTTTTTCCATCCAGTGACACCACCGATGCAGGGTCATTTTTTCCATCCAGTGACACCACCGATGCAGGGTCATTTTTTCCATCCAGTGACACTACCGATGCAGGGTCATTTTGTTTCCATATAGTGACACCACCGATGCAGGGTCATTTTTTCCATCCAGTGACACCACCGATGCAGGGTCATTTTTTCCATCCAGTGACACCACCGATGCAGGGTAATTTTTTCCATCCAGTGACACCACAGATGCAGGGTCATTTTTTCCATCCAGTGACACCACCGATGCAGGGTCATTTTTTCCATGCAATGACACCACCGATGCAGGGTCATTTTTTCCATCCAGTGACACCACCGATGCAGGGTCATTTTTTTCCATCCAGTGACACCACCGATGCAGGGTCATTTTTTTCCATCCAGTGACACCACCGATGCAGGGTCATTTTTTCCATCCAGTGACACCACCGATGCAGGGTCATTTTTTCCATCCAGTGACACCACCGATGCAGGGTCATTTTTTTCCATCCAGTGACACCACCGATGCAGGGTCATTTTTTTCCATCCAGTGACACCACCGATGCAGGGTCATTTTTTTCCATCCAGTGACACCACCGATGCAGGGTCATTTTTTCCATCCAGTGACACTACCGATGCAGGGTCATTTTGTTTCCATCTAGTGACACCACCGATGCAGGATCATTTTTTCCATCCAGTGACACCACCGATGCAGGGTCATTTTTTCCATGCAATGACACCACCGATGCAGGGTCATTTTTTCCATCCAGTGACACCACCGATGCAGGGTCATTTTTTCCATCCAGTGACACCACCGATGCAGGGTCATTTTTTCCATGCAATGACACCACCGATGCAGGGTCATTTTTTTCCATCCAGTGACACCACCGATGCAGGGTCATTTTTTCCATCCAGTGACACCACCGATGCAGGGTCATTTTTTCCATCCAGTGACACCACCGATGCAGGGTCATTTTTTCCATCCAGTGACACCACCGATGCAGGGTCATTTTTTCCATCCAGTGACACTACCGATGCAGGGTCATTTTGTTTCCATCTAGTGACACCACCGATGCAGGATCATTTTTTTCCATCCAGTGACACCACCGATGCAGGGTCATTTTTTCCATGCAATGACACCACCGATGCAGGATCATTTTTTTCCATCCAGTGACACCACCGATGCAGGGTCATTTTTTCCATCCAGTGACACCACCGATGCAGGGTAATTTTTTCCATCCAGTGACACCACCGATGCAGGGTCATTTTTTCCATCCAGTGACACCGCCGATGCAGGGTCATTTTTTCCATGCAATGACACCACCGATGCAGGGTCATTTTTTTCCATCCAGTGACACCACCGATGCAGGGTCATTTTTTTCCATCCAGTGACACCACCGATGCAGGGTCATTTTTTTCCATCCAGTGACACCACCGATGCAGGGTCATTTTTTCCATCCAGTGACACCACCGATGCAGGGTCATTTTTTCCATCCAGTGACACCACCGATGCAGGGTCATTTTTTTCCATCCAGTGACACCACCGATGCAGGGTCATTTTTTTCCATCCAGTGACACCACCGATGCGGGGTCATTTTTTTCCATCCAGTGACACCACCGATGCAGGGTCATTTTTTCCATCCAGTGACACTACCGATGCAGGGTCATTTTGTTTCCATCTAGTGACACCACCGATGCAGGATCATTTTTTTCCATCCAGTGACACCACCGATGCAGGGTCATTTTTTCCTTGCAATGACACCACCGATGCAGGGTCATTTTTTCCATCCAGTGACACCACCGATGCAGGGTCATTTTTTCCATCCAGTGACACCACCGATGCAGGGTCATTTTTTCCATGCAATGACACCACCGATGCAGGGTCATTTTTTTCCATTCAGTGACACCACCGATGCAGGGTCATTTTTTCCATCCAGTGACACCACCGATGCAGGGTCATTTTTTCCATCCAGTGACACCACCGATGCAGGGTCATTTTTTCCATCCAGTGACACTACCGATGCAGGGTCATTTTTTCCATCCAGTGACACTACCGATGCAGGGTCATTTTGTTTCCATCTAGTGACACCACCGATGCAGGATCATTTTTTTCCATCCAGTGACACCACCGATGCAGGGTCATTTTTTCCATGCAATGACACCACCGATGCAGGGTCATTTTTTTCCATCCAGTGACACCACTGATGCAGGGTCATTTTTTCCATCCAGTGACACCACCGATGCAGGGTCATTTTTTCCATCCAGTGACACCACCGATGCAGGGTCATTTTTTCCATCCAGTGACACCACCGATGCAGGGTCATTTTTTCCATCCAGTGACACCACCGATGCAGGGTCATTTTTTCCATCCAGTGACACTACCGATGCAGGGTCATTTTGTTTCCATCTAGTGACACCACCGATGCAGGATCATGTTTTTCCATCCAGTGACACCACCGATGAAGGGTCATTTTTTCCATGCAATGACACCACCGATGCAGGGTCATTTTTTTCCATCCAGTGACACCACCGATGCAGGGTCATTTTTTCCATCCAGTGACACCACCGATGCAGGGTCATTTTTTCCATCCAGTGACACCACCGATGCAGGGTCATTTTTTCCATCCAGTGACACCACCGATGCAGGATCATTTTTTTCCATCCAGTGACACCACCGATGCAGGGTCATTTTTTCCATGCAATGACACCACCGATGCAGGGTCATTTTTTTCCATCCAGTGACACCACCGATGCAGGGTCATTTTTTCCATCCAGTGACACCACCGATGCAGGGTCATTTTTTCCATCCAGTGACACCACCGATGCAGGGTCATTTTTTCCATCCAGTGACATCACCGATGCAGGGTCATTTTTTCCATCCAGTGACACCACCGATGCAGGGTCATTTTTTCCATCCAGTGACACTACCGATGCAGGGTCATTTTGTTTCCATCTAGTGACACCACCGATGCAGGATCATTTTTTTCCATCCAGTGACACCACCGATGCAGGGTCATTTTTTCCATCCAGTGACACCACCGATGCAGGGTAATTTTTTCCATCCAGTGACACCACCGATGCAGGGTCATTTTTTCCATCCAGTGACACCACCGATGCAGGGTCATTTTTTCCATCCAGTGACACCACCGATGCAGGGTCATTTTTTCCATCCAGTGACACCACCGATGCAGGGTCATTTTTTCCATCCAGTGACACTACCGATGCAGGGTCATTTTGTTTCCATCTAGTGACACCACCGATGCAGGATCATTTTTTTCCATCTAGTGACACCACCGATGCAGGGTCATTTTTTCCATCCAGTGACACCACCGAGGACTTCACATTACTCTACCTGAGGACTTTCACACCGGAGCGCTGCGCTGGCAGGACAAGAAAAAAGTCCTGTCAGCAGCTTCTTTGGAGCGATGTGTTTACCGCTCCTCCACCGCTGCTCCCCATTGAAATCAATGGGGCAGTGCTGGGATACCGCCGGCAAAACGCCGCTATTGCAGTGCATTGCGGGCGGTTTTAACCCTTTCTCTGCCGCTAGCGGGGGGTAAAAGTGCCCCGCTAGCGGCCAAAATGCGCCGCTAATCCGACGGTAAAACGCCTATAAAAATAGCTGCATTTTAAAGCGGACGCTATAGGCAGCTCGGTGTGAAAGGGGTCTTAGAGTTTAAAACTGGAGCACACATAAGGGGCTAACAGTAGTGAAGAAGAAAAATGGCCCTGCATCGGTGGTGTCATTGGATGGAAAAAAATGACCCTGCATCGGTGGTGTCACTGGATGGAAAAAAATGACCCTGCATCGGTGGTGTCACTGGATGGAAAAAAATGACCCTGCATCGGTGGTGTCACTGGATGGAAAAAAATGACCCTGCATCGGTGGTGTCACTAGATGGAAACAAAATGACCCTGCATCGGTAGTGTCACTGGATGGAAAAAATGACCCTGCATCGGTGGTGTCACTGGATGGAAAAAAATGACCCTGCATCGGTGGTGTCACTGGATGGAAAAAAATGACCCTGCATCGGTGGTGTCACTGGATGGAAAAAAATGACCCTGCATCGCTGGTGTCACTGGATGGAAAAAAATGACCCTGCATCGGTGGTGTCACTAGATGGAAACAAAATGACCCTGCATCGGTGGTGTCACTAGATGGAAACAAAATGACCCTGCATCGGTGGTGTCACTGGATGGAAAAAATGACCCTGCATCGGTGGTGTCACTGGATGGAAAAAAATGACCCTGCATCGGTGGTGTCACTGGATGGAAAAAAATGACCCTGCATCGGTGGTGTCACTGGATGGAAAAAAATGACCCTGCATCGGTGGTGTCACTGGATGGAAAAAAATGACCCTGCATCGGTGGTGTCACTGGATGGAAAAAAATGACCCTGCATCGGTGGTGTCACTAGATGGAACCAAAATGACCCTGCATCGGCGGTGTCACTGGATGGAAAAAATGACCCTGCATCGGTGGTGTCACTGGATGGAAAAAAATGACCCTGCATCGGTGGTGTCACTGGATGGAAAAAAATGACCCTGCATCGGTGGTGTCACTGGATGGAAAAAAATGACCCTGCATCGGTGGTGTCACTGGATGGAAAAAAATGACCCTGCATCGGTGGTGTCACTAGATGGAAACAAAATGACCCTGCATCGGTGGTGTCTTTAGATGGGAAAAATTACCCTGCATCGGTGGTGTCATTAGATGGGAAAAATTACCCTGCATCGGTGGTGTCACTGGATGGGAAAAATGACCCTGCATCGGTGGTGTCATTAGATGGGAAAATGACCCTGCATCAGTGGTGTCACTGGATGGGAAAAATGACCCTGCATCGGTGGTGTCATTAGATGGGAAAATGACCCTGCATCGGTGGTGTCTTTAGATGGGAAAAATGACCCTGCATTGGTGGTGTCACTGGATGGGAAAAATGACCCTGCATCAGTGGTGTCATTGGATGGAAAAAATTTCTGTGTCAATGGTGTAGCTAAGAGGTAAATGGCGCTGCATCGGTGTCAGTGGGGATAAAGTGCAGCCAATCAGTGAACGGGAGATATGGGCGTGTACATTGTAGTACACACAGATTATAGTGCAGAGCTCAGGGCTGAGTTACGAGACATGATGGTTATCATGCAGCTTCCAGGGACAATCTCCTGAAATTGAGAACTGGCCCCATGTCACCAAAATCATCCCAATATATACACAGATTTGTAAAAAAAATCCCTACTCTCTAATTTACAGTAGTCAGCATATACAACAGTTTTATCAATATGTCTTTGTTAATATGCCTTGAAATCAATTTGGATATATAAATAAAATACATATATATAATATATTTTAAAATATGTTTAATATAAAATCAATATATTACTAAAGATTATACCCTGAACTGGATTAGAACCCATAAGTTTCAACACTATAAGCCTATTACTCTAGCCACTAGGCTATAACTTAAGGACATGTTATCAATGCTTTTTATGTTGAATATGAGATAAATGGTGTGTGAAACACCTTATCAGCCCATACAATTAATTGCTATTTAATAATCTGTTATGACCATAGACACACATTTTCCTGCTGCCTTCTAGCCATTCACAATTCCCTCATGTAGGGGCAATAGTGCAATGTGTCCTACAAGTTGGGGTGCAGAGCTGTGCTGGCCCTTGTGTTCTGTTATCTATGGGAGCTGTGTCCCCCCACTCACACACAATACACACGTTTTCAGCATGGCTCTTTATGTTGGAGCAGATGACAGAGAAGAAGGATAAGACAGCAAACCAAGGAACTAATTAATACAGTAGAGGAACCAGAGAACCCAGCACTGCCTGCTTCCCTATACTGTGTGCTGTAACTAAGATAGATTTACATATTCATATACAGAGCAGAAGACGTGTATGTCTGCAGAATGATGATCTGTGGGTGTTACTACCTTATTGCTCATTGGTCCTAAAATCTTCCTAATTAAGACTACTATATTTATGAACTCAGAATTCTGACTTTGAAACTCAGAATTCTGACTTTGAAACTCAGAATTCTGACTTTGAAACTCAGAATTCTGACTTTGAATCTCAGAATTCTGACTTTGAATCTCAGAATTCTGACTTTGAAACTCAGAATTCTGACTTTGAAACTCAGAATTCTGACTTTGAATCTCAGAATTCTGACTTTGAATCTCAGAATTCTGACTTTTAATCTCAGAATTCTGACTTTGAATCTCAGAATTCTGACTTTGAAACTCAGAATTCTGACTTTGAATCTCAGAATTCTGACTTTGAATTTCAGAATTCTGACTTTGAAACTCAGAATTCTGACTTTGAAACTCAGAATTCTGACTTTGAATCTCAGAATTCTGACTTTGAATCTCAGAATTCTGTATTTTTTTTTTAAACTTACAATTCTGAATTTCAATCTCAGAATTCTGAGTTTCAAAGTCAGAATTCAGTTTTTTTTTTATGATGGCCCCAGGGCTCTTCCATAATAGTATGCCTGTAAAGTGACGTGTGTTTCCCGTGATTAGAACAGTTCCTACACAAAATGACATTTTTAAAGTAATAAAAGTCATTTAAAATTGCTTACGGCTTTAATGTAATGTCGGGTCCTGGTAATATGGATGAAAATCAGTGAGACAAACGGCATGGGTACCCCTCTCCCCAGTCAATTACCAGGCCCTTTGAGTCTTGTATGGATATTAGGGGAACCCTGTGCCCAAATTAAAAAAAGAAAGGCGTGGGGCCCCAGGCCCTCTGAACAGCAGCATACAGGCGGTGCAAACAAGACAAGGACTGTAGGTTTGTTGTTAAGTAGAATCTGTTTGTAATTTTGAACTGGTACATTTTTAAAGTGTAGCTCCAGGCAAAAAATCTCTTTTTAAGCTTTTTGAAAAACATAGGGAAGGTTTATCACCCCTGTGACATTTGTTTTGCTGTCTGTGCACCTCTTCAGAAGATTTTACCTCACTTTCTGTCTGAATGACAAATGTTTTTTGATAATTTGGGGTTTTTAATGAAACAAGGATTGGTGATAAAGCATCAGTGGAAAGGAGACAAGTTTTTCCCATATTAACTCTTACAGGAGAGAATTTCCCTTCCTAGGGGTAGATTTCATCTCACTTCCTGTTGTCTCCTTCCGTTTGCAAGTAGGAGTCGTTTGTAAGTTGGATGTTTGAAAGTAGGGGCCTGCCCTATATACTCTGTAGAAATTGGGGCCCTAGGTGTTGGTGTTGCCACAACACTGTAAGCCCTCACAGTTACTCTTGGTGGCCGGAGGAACGGCTCAGCTGTGAAATATTAGATAAAGAATTGTAATTACATGCCCCTGTTGAACAGGGTCAGAAAAATTGGGCTTTTGGTGGTGGTGGTGCTGGTGCCACAACACTGTAAGTCCTCACAGTTACTCTTGGTTGGCGCAGAAACAGGCCCTGCTGTGAAATATTAGATCAAGAATTGTAATTACATGCACCTGTTGAACAGGGGCAGAAAAATTGGACCTTTGGTGGTGATGGTGGTGTTGCCACAACACTGTAAGTCCTCACAGTTACTCTTGGTGGGTGCTGGAACGGGCCCTGCTGTGAAATATTAGATCAAGAATTGTAATTACATGCACCTGTTGAACAGGGGCAGAGAAATTGGGCCTTTGGTGGTGGTGGTGCTGGTGCCACAACACTGTAAGTCCTCACAGTTATTCTTGGTGGGTGCAGAAACGGACCCTGCTCTGAAATATTAGATCAAGAATTGTAATTACATATCCCTGTTGAACAGGGGCAGAAAAATCGGGTCTTAGGCACTGGTGCTGGTGCCACAACACTGGAATCCCTCACAGATACTCTAGTCGGAGTGAGGAATGAGCCCTGCTGCAAAGTATTGCATCAAAAATTGTAATTACACGCCCCTGTTAAAAAGGGTCTGAAAAATTGGGCCTTAGGCACTGGTGCTGGTGCCATAACACTGCAACCCCTCACAAATACTCTAGCTGAGTGCAGCAACAAACCCTCCTTGCAAAATATTGCGTCAAAAATTTTAATTACACGCCCCTGTTAAACAGGGGCTGAAAAATTGGGCCTTAGCCACTAGTGGCGGCGCCCAGAACCAAAAATATTCTTACAACCTATCAGCATGATTATTGAGGAGGAAGAGGACAGTCACTCAGCATAACAGGATAGTCACGCAGCATCAGCATAGGCAGTCTTGAAGGGATCTGACATTTCAAAAAAAAAATATTCGGTTACATCAGCATCAGGTGCTTGGTAGCTGGTGGTGATCCAAGACTGATTCATTTTTATGAAGGTCAGTCGATCGACCGAGGACAGGCGCACCCTGTGATCAGTTACAAAACCTCCAGCAGCACTGAATGTGCGTTCCGAAAGAACGCTGGATGCAGGACAGGCCAGTAGCTCAACTGCATACTGTGCAAGCTCTGGCCAGTGATCCATCCTCAAGACCCAGTAACCCAAAAGATTTTTGGTGGGAAAGGTGTCCAAGTCAGATCTTGCCCCTAGGTGTTCCTACAATATAAAACAGACGCTGGCGATGGTTGCTGGAACTGATCATACCTTGGGGCTGCGGACTAAAAAATTGTCTGAAAGCATCAGTCAGACGGCCACCTTCTCCACCGCTCCTTCTTTGACTGACCGAAGCCTCAGCAAGACGTTGTCCAGGAACAGGAGTTTGTAACCTCCCAGTCTCTGGGAATGCATTGCACAGACCTTTCTGCAAGGCCTCCTGAAGATGTTTCATCCTCTCCTCCCTCTGCGACGGCAAGATAAGGTCCGCAACCTTACTATTGTAACGTGGATCAAGGAGGGTTGCCAGCCAGTATTGATCCCTCTCCTTGATACCACAAATATGAGGATCCTTCCGCAAGCTTTGCAGGATCAGGGAGGCCATGCAGCGTAGGTTTACTGAGGCATTCGGTCCGGAGTCCTCTGGGTCACTAAGGACGACATGATCCGCAGCCACCTCCTCCCAGCCATGTACAATTCCATTCGTTTCTTGGGACTGTAAATGATCCCTTAAAGACTGCCGCTGATGCTGAGTGCCAGGCTGCCACCTACTTGCTGACACAATCCTCCTCTTCCTCCTCCTCCTCCTCATCCTCTTCCTGTGTGATCGGCGGGCATGCAAGAACACTGTCTGGATAAAGGGGGCCTTGAGAGCTAAGGAAGTCCTCCTCTTCCTGCCTCTGTTCTGCCTTGTCCATTTTTCTATGCAGCGTGTGCTCCAACAGGTGGACAAGGGGGACATTGTCACTGATGCATGCACTGTCACTGCTTATCTTCCTCGTGGCCTCCTCAAATGGTGACAGGACAGTGCATGCATCCCTGATCATGGCCCACTGGCATGGGGAAAAAAAAGCAAGCTCCCCTGACCCTGTTCTGGTGCAATAGTCGCACAGGTACTCATTGATGGCCCTCTGCTGCATGTGCAGCCGCTGCAGCATGGCCAACGTTGAGTTCCACCTGGTGGACATGTCACAGATTAGGCGGTTCTTGGGCAGGTTAAATTCCTTTTGGAGGTCAGCCAGCCGAGCACTGGCATTATATGACCTGCAGAAATGCACACAGACTTTCCTGGCCTGCCTCAGGACATCCTGTAAGCCCGGGTACCTGCCCAAGAACCGCCAAACAGGGCACATGGTTCATTTGTCCCTGTCGGAGGGCGGAGAGGAGGTTGGTGCCATTGTCGCAAACCACCATACCTGCCTTAAGCTGGCGTGGCGTCAACCACCTCTGAACCTGCCCCTGCAGAGCTGACAGAATCTCTGCCCCAGTGTGGCTCCTGTCCCCCAAGCACACCAGCTCAAGCACCGCATGGCATCTTTTGGCCTGCATGCTTGCATAGCCCCTTGAACGCCTACGGAGCACCGCTGGTTCCAAAGTCAAATCAGCTCAGGAAGAGGCCATGGAGGAAGAAGAAGAGGAGGGGGTGGAGGAGGGAGGTGTGGCAGAATCACCACTAGTAGTATTTTGGAGGCATGGTGGCAGAACAACCTCCAACACTACTGCACCCTGTCCTGCATCCTTCCCAGCTGCCAGAAGAGTCACCCAGTGCGCAGTGAAAGATAGGTAATGTCCCTGTCCATGACTGCTGGACCATGAGTCAGCGGTAATATGCACCTTACCGCTGACTGCCCTGTCCAGTGAGGCCAAGACATTGCCTTCCACATGCCGGTAGAGAGCTGGAATCGCCTTCCGTGAGAAAAAGTGGCATTTGGGAACCTGCCACTGAGGAACCGCACATTCCACAAACTCACGGAAGGGGGCAGAGTCTACCAACTGAAAAGGCAGCAGTTGAAGTGCTAGCAATTTAGCTAAGCTAGCATTCAACCGCTGGGCATGTGGATGGCTGGGAGCAAATTTCTTTTGGTGGTGCAGCAGGTGGGGCAGGGAAATTTGCCTGGCACAATCTGATGTTGGTGTACCGATAGCAGATTGTCCCCAAGTACTTGGCTATGACACACCTAATTCTACACCTTTATTCCTCTCAGTGCAGGTCTCAGAGAAGACTGAAGGTATAGTGGGGTTGGAGATCCAAGCGGATGAGGAGCAAGGAGAGGTCCTCTTTGTTCTTTGGTGTGGGTCTTTCAGGTACGCTTGCCAAGGAACTGCATGGCAGGTCAACATATGTCTGGTCAAGCATGTGGTGCCCAAGCGGGAGATGTTTTGGCCACGAGAGATACGCTTGAGACATATGTTGCAAATAGTAGTGGTGGGATCTGATGCACTCATCTCAAAAAAGGACCACATCAAAGAACTTTTGGAATAACGCACAGAGACAACAGCACCCTGCACATGCGGAGCTCTGCGGTGTGATGCAGTCGGTGTGCTGCACTTAAGCTGGTCCCTGGAGGGCATCCTGCCTCATTGGTGATGTGCCTCCTCCTCCTCCTCCTCTCTCCTATCAGGCACCCATGTGGAGTCAGTGACCTCATCATCCCCTCCCTCCTCATCACTGGAGCAAAGCTGGCAGTATGCTGCAGCTTGGGGAACATGACTGCCAGATTGCTGTCCTTCTTGGGCACCCCCTCTCTCTGGGCTCACGTTACTGCCTTCCTCTAGCTTGGTACCATCATCTGAGCCTTCAAAATGCTGGGCATCCTCCTGGAGCATGTACCCAACACTGTGGTCACACAGTTCGGGGGACTTCTCAGGAGGACATGGTGGGGCTAGGGAAGGAGTGACTGATGCCATTGAGCTGAGGGAAGAGGCCATGTTGGCAGCTGCTTTGCCAGACAAAGTACCCTGAGCCTGGGTGAGAGAGGATGAGAAGGATGAGGACGGCTTGGTCATCCACTCTACCAAGTCTTCCGCATGTTGCAACTCAACACGGCCAGCTGCTGAAAAAAAGGACAAGCATGTCCCACGGCCACGTGCTGATGAGGATGCACCGTTTCCATGACCAGCACTGTTGCCTCTAGACACAGAGCCTGCTTGCCCTCTTTTATTGGCTTGTGACTGTCTGCCTCACCTTGTTGGCCTTCCAGACATACTAATGGCCTGCAGTGAGATGTAGCTGCACAAAGCTGGGATGTATATACATATATATATATATATATATATATATATATATATATATATACTGATACTGCAGCTAGCAGAATCAACTGCCTGCCTGTAACTGCCTTCCTGTGGTATTAATAGGTGCAGAACAACAGCAATTGTCTTCAGGTAGCTTTAGGTGCACACTGTTCAGAGGACGCAGTACACTAACTGTAAATACTGTAGCTGCCTGCCTGTGGTATTAATAGGATCAGAACACCACCAATTTTATTCAGGTAGCTTTAGGTGCACACTGTGCAGAGGACACAGTGCACTAACTGTAAATACTGTAGCTGCCTGCCTGTGGTGTTAATAGGAGCAGAACAACAGCAATTGTCTCCAGGTAGCTTTAGGTGCACGCTGTGCATAAGACACACTACACTAACTGTAAATACTGTAGCTGCCTGCCTGTGGTATTAATAGGATCAGAAGAACACCACTAATTTCCTTCAGGTCGCTTTAGGTGCACACTGTGCAGAGGACACAGTACACTAACTGTAAATACTGTAGCTGTCTGCCTGTGGTATTAATAGGAGCAGAACAACAGCAATTGTCTCCAGGTAGCTTTAGGTGCACACTGTGCAGAGGATGCACTACACTAAATTGTAAATACTGCAGCTGCCTGCGGTACTGTACTAATAGGATCAGAGGAACACCACTAATTTTCTTCAGGTATCTTTAGGTGCACACTGTGAGGGGGACGCACTACACTAACTTGTAAATACTACAGCTGCCTGTGGTACCATACTAATAGGATCAGAAGAACACCACTAATTTTGTTTAGGTAGCTTTAGGTGCACACTGTGCAGAGGACGCACTACACTAACTTGTAAATACTGCAGCTGCCTGCGGTACTGTACTAATAGGATCAGAAGAACACCACTAATTTTGTTTAGGTAGCTTTAGGTGCACACTGTGCAGAGGAAGCACTAAACTAATTTGTAAATACTGCGGCTGCCTGCGGTACTGTACTAATAGGATCAGAAGAACACCACTAATTTTCTTCAGGTAGCTTTAGGTGCACACTTTGCAGAGGACGCACTACACTAACTTGTAAATACTGCAGCTGCCTGCGGTACTGTACTAATAGGATCAGAAGAACACCACTAATTTTCTTCAGGTAGCTTTAGGTGCACACTGTGCAGAGGACGCACTACACTAACTTGTAAATACTACAGCTGCCTGTGGTACTATACTAATAGGATCAGAAGAACACCACTAATTTTCTTCAGGTAGCTTTAGGTGCACAGCCTGCAGAGGACGCACTACACTAACTGTAAATACTGTAGCTAATAGGACTAATAGGATCAGAAGAACACCAGCAATTTTCTTTAGGTAGCTGTAAATACTGTAAAAACACCTGCCTGCCTGTCAGTAGTAGAAAGAGAATAACAGGAACGGATCTAGCTAAACTGAATACAGTATACAACACCTAGGATGTATATATATATACACAATATACCTATGTGATGTTAACCTTAGAAAAGCGATTGTTATCTTAGAAACAGTGTAGCTGTGCTTTTTAACCTTGTGCTTGCATAATTCCATTATTATTTAAAATGATTGGTTACCTTCTAGGTAAAACTGGTTAACCAAAGTATTCATACTGTAGCCTCGTTGTATTCACAAAGTTTCACAAAGCCAAGTAAAAACGTTCTACTCTGTTTAAAAAATGTGTTGTTTTTTTCAAGAATAAAGTTTTAACAATGGTAATGCCCAAGCAGGGGCTGTACACAGTAGGTAAAATTACATAATGAGTAGGTAAAATATAATTTATGATAAAATACTAACAAAAAGAAGTTAAAGTGGTTGAAAACCCTTACATATACTCAGTCAAGTGACAAGGCTCTGTCACGCTTACCCCTAACGTGGGTGGTCAGACACTATAGCTGGCTACTGCGTTCTTCACCTATAGCAACCCCCTTTTCCCATAAGGCAAGCAGGCCTACCAGTACTCGGTTGCCCCAGGTATTATATACAATGCTATATTGCCTGGCTACCACGCCAGGGCAGGCATGAGCTGAGCAAAGCAAACAGGTACTTGTGGTTGGCAGACAGGCAGAGTGGTTCAATGACAGTCCAGGTAAAAGGCAGGCAGAGTACAGAGTCATTATCTGGTCCAAGCTCATACATGGGGAAATCCTATCTAGCAGAGCAGAGCAGACAGACAGGGAGCTTGATCTGATGTTACACACATATCACTCTCTATCACAAGCATGAGACTGCAAGCTTGGTTAGCTTATAACAGGTCTGGTCTCCACTCAGAGACTGACAACATTAATCACTTTGAAGGTGGACAGAGAGAAAAGGAGTATGCCACAGCCAAAACCAGAATGCTGGAATGAGGAGCAGGGGCGCCAGATGGTCATGACAGACTCAGGTAATACACAGAGATGAAACAAATCTTCCTACATAAGTATCTGTAGCCATCTCTTCGTCAGATCCATTCTAAGTATACAGATCAAAGGCTATTTCTCAGCAGCAGAAGGAAGAGGGTGGAGATCTAATATCACACACCTTGCACAGCTAAAGCACAGAGCTCCATGTAATTTGAGAGCTGAGAGGAGGGAAGAAACACAACCCCCTGTACACAAGCTTATAAAGAAACACACACAGCTGAGGCTGTGTGTGAGTCTCCTGCTGTTTACAGGAGGGGGTAGAACAGTCACTCAGGATTATGTTGTGTGGGCTTAAAGCAATTCTCCAGTTAGAACAGAAAAAGTAAAAGTTAGCAGCTGGCTTTTAATAAACAGACACTCGCCTGTCCAGGGCTCCAGCGCCATCCTCAGCTGAGCCGGTTCTTCGCCAGTCTTTTCATTTCCTGCACTGGCATGACATGTTAACTGTGGGCATCCGGCTGTGACTCCTTGCACCTGTGCTTTGTGAATGGTCCCACAGCCTTCTGGGACATTTTACCATTTGAACTGTTTGTAACACTTGGGATGTTCATTTATTAAACAAGAATTTTGATGGATCTTGGAGTGCAGTAATTTCTTCAGTGTTGCCTTGTAACACATCCCAGAAGGCTGCAGGCATAGGGGCCTAGGCAATCTGAGCAAAAGTGGGAGCGGGTACCTGTCAAAACTAGGTATCCACCCCCACAAAAAAAAAGTTCTGAATATAGCGGAGGGGGAGGAGGAGAAGAAAAAGTGGAACGTCCCCTTTTTAATGAAGTTCCGCTCCTAGAGGTGACTCATTCAGATAGCAGAAAGAAATGACATTGGGTGATAGAGGTTAGTACACACTATAGAGGGATATACTTTGTTTATTTTTTATATCAAAAGTTTACAACCACTTTAAAGTGTTTGTAAAGTCAATTGTTTTTTTTTTTTAAATAGCAAACATGTTATACTCATCACAGAATTTGACTGACAGCAGCAAGAGCTCTTTCCCTGCTCTCAGCAAAGCCTGCGAGAGCAGGGAGAAGAGGAGAGAGACACTGCTCATGGTCACAGCACTGGATCAAGTGAGGACTCAGTTAACTATAAGGGGTGTTAGGGGATGATACACATATTGATACATTTTTTACCTTAATGCATTAAGGCTAAAAATGTTCAGGGCTTTACAATCACTTTAACCGCTTCCCGTCCGCTGTATAAACAAATGACAGCGGTCAGGATCCCCTCTTGTTTTGGGCCAATGTCATATGATGTCGCCCAGTCTCACCACAATCGTGCGCCCCCTAGGGGTGTGTAGCATGGCAAAAGCAGGTGCGATGTGTCCCTGGGACACGGCACGACCCAGATCTTGGTTAAGAGCCGATGATGCGGCTCTTTACCCATGCGATCGGCTGTGTCCAAATACAGCCGATCACATGTAAACACGGAAGTGCTGGTAATTGGTTCTCGTCACCTCACATTGACAGAGTGTGAGGAGAGGAGAGCTGATCAGTGGCATCTCCTCACAGGGGTGACCTGTACAGTTAATCAGGGCACTGGTTATCAGTACTCTGATTATCAGTGCATCCCCAACAGTGCCCAGCAGTGATGCCAGTCTGTGCCCATCTGTGAGGCCATTCTATGCCCATCAGTGATGCATGTCAGTGCTGCCTTTCAGTGCCCATCAGTGCCTGTTCATCAGTGCCACCCATCAGTGCCCAACAGTGCTACCCATCAGTGCTGACTGTCCGTGCCACCTATCATTGCCCATAAGTGCTGCCTATCAGTGCCCATTGGTGCCACCTATCAGTGCTCAGTGTCACCTATCAGTGCCACCTATCAGTGCTGCAAATCAGTGCCTCCTATCAGTGCTGCATATTAGTGCCACCTCATCAGTGCCCTTAAGTGCTGCCTCATCAGTGCCCATCAGTGCTGCATATTAGTGCCTCCTCATTAGTGCCCTTAAGTGCCGCCTCATCAGTGACCATCAGTGCTGCCTCATCAGTGCCCATCAGTGCAGCCTATCAGTGCCAATCAGTGCAGCCTCATCAGCGCACATCAGTGAAGGAAAAACATTTACAAAATTTTCTGACAGAAACTAAGAAAAACTTTTTTTTTTATTTATCGGTCTTTTTTCATTTTTTTAGCAAAAAATTAAAAACCCAGAGGTGGTTAAATACCACCAAAAGAAAGCTCTATTTGTGGGGAAAAAATGATAAAAAATTAATTTGGATACAGCGTTGCATGACTGTGCAATTGTCATTCAAGGTGTGACAGCTGAAAATTGGCCTGGGCAGAAAGGGGGTGAAAGTGCACTGTAGGCAAGTGGTTAAGAACTAATGTGGAACGAAGCAGGGTGTAGGTGTGAAAATGTATTACTTCTTTCGTAAATACAGTGACTGTGGACTAAAAAAATAAAAGTGCTCAAAACTTTAATAGAAAAAATAACTGATTTTGTCTCATGAACGAAAACTGAAAAGCATTTGTGTCAATATTTCATTGCTTGAAAGCTCAGATAAATATTTTCATTAAATTTTACTTGTTGAAAATGTTAAGGTATTTTAGGCTTACAATTACCTGTTTTATGTTCTTGAAAACAGCAGAGCATTTGGGTTTTATTTGTTACACCTACTATAAATAAGACCATTTGTTCACACAAAAAGTTCCTTTATGTTTATATGGCTAATGCAGCAGTGTTAGTCTTTTTAGTGCTTAGTCAATTGATTAGAAGCTTTTCAAGGGCTTTCAGGAAGCCTAATACATTATGTACCTTTTAGAACAGCAAATATTTACCAGGTACTCCTAGATTGCATCAGCATAACTCAAGCACATCTTAAATCGTATGCTTTTTTTCCAGTCTCTCCTAAATGTTATAAGTGTTTCCTAAGAAATCTAATTATGTAGTTATTTTTTTTTCTCCAGTTTATTTTGTATTTTACTATTTGCAAAGACTCTGAAATTAAATTTTGCATTTAGTTTAACAGAGATTCCTCTTGAACCTGTCACATATACCACTGAAATTATTATTTTTTTTGTGGATGATGGAGTTTAAAACAGTTTTTTCCCCCAAAATCTCAAATAAAAATACACAGGTTTTTTAAACCCTTTAAAGCCTAGAGCAGGCCTAGGCAATCTTTGAGAGGTGGAGATTTACCTGAACAACATGAAAGAGATCGTTGGGGTTTGGCCGTTTATCTTTTAAGAATTTAACTAGCAAGGTCTAACTAAAAAGTAAGGAAAATTTTGAAAAATATAATAAAATGTTCCTGTAAAAATATAAACTTAGCCTACCTTAAAAGTGGACAGTGTCAGTCAGTAGAGCAGTGAACAGATTCAGTAGAGCAGTGGACAGTGTGTGGACAGTGTCAATAGGGCAGTGGACGGTGTGTGGATGGTATCAGTAGTGCAGAGGATGGTGTCATTAGAGCAGTGGATAGTGTTAGTAGAGCAGAGGTTGGTGTCAGTTGGGCAGTGGACAGTGTCAGTCAGTAGAGCAGTGGACAGTGTCAGAAGAACAGCGGTTGTGTCAGTAGGGCAGAGGATGGTGTTAGTAGTATTTTTTTTATTTCTTATTTATTTTTCAATATAGTATTTATTATTTTTAACATTTTTTTAGCAGCCCTTTTGGGGGCTTTGGTGAAATATCAAGGCTCTAAACATAACCCTGATGGCTGACTTTTGAGACAGAGAAATGAGATTGAGGACTGTCTGCAGCCTCAGCTGCAAAGAATGAATGAACAGGAATAGCTCTGTACAGAGATTCCTATTCCTTTACAAACTGAAGCATAGTAAACACAGTTTTGATATCCACTAGGCTCTCCCTAGTGAGGGAGATGTAGACTCATACCACCATAGAACAACTGGTCTCTTTCCCACCAACTGACTCCTGGCTCTCTCCACTGAGCTTCTCCATATCCAACCCAGATCCCTAGACTCAGGCTTGCGAACAGCCCCCCCCCCCAGCTTGGCGTAGCAGAGACCTCAGTGTTTTCCTAATAGATTCTTCTAGAAACTTGGCTTGGAGCAGAGCCCCTGCACAGGGATCCCCTCCTGCAGGACCAGACCCATGAACTCTACACCTGCTGCTCAGACTTCAGACTTTTTATGGGTTCTCTCACCACCAGCTAGACACACCTCCCCAGGGATTAGCAGGAGTCCCATAAATATTCAGGCTGCATGCCCTGTTCTTCCTCCCACTATGATTCTAGAATCTTCTGGAAGCTAGGGGAAAGTAACACAGCAACAGCCTACGAGACACTGAGGAGCCATAATTAATCAACCCCTGCTTACGGTGGGGCCAACTAAATTTACCTTGAAGCCTCCTCTACTTCTAAGAGGGTGCTACACAAGCAACATTCTGCAGTAAACACCCAAAAAAAGTCAACTCTCTTTACCTTAAGCAACCCCTCAGAAAGAACCCCCAGCCCTCTTCCACCACACACCTCTGTCATCCACCGACCTTCCTGTCAATCTCTCAATTCTGCACCCTCATCATCACTCATCTCTGCACGTCCTTGTCTACCATTCCCTTTTGCATCCACTCATCAACCAGTTATCCCACATACAAACAATGCAGATCCCTGCCCCCTCCTCCTCACATATAATGCAGACCCATACACACTTATAGCCTCCTCCTCTTTTCTCACAAGTGCATACAATGCAACCCCCTCCCATCACACACACACACACATACACACACGCACACAAAATACAGCCCCCTCCTGTTCTCACACATGATTCAGCCCCCCTGCCCCTCTCATCACATCAGCACCCATGCTTCCTCTCCTCACAAACATACAGCTCCCTCTTCCTCTCTTTAGACACTAGACAGCCCCTTGCCTCCTCTCCTCATGCACTATACAGCCCCTTGCCCCTTTACCTTACACACAAAAACAACACTATGCCCCCATCCCCTCACACACAATGTGGCCGCCCTGCTCCTTCTCTACACAGAAAATACAGCTCACCTGCTGCCTCTCCTCATATATAATACAGCTCCCTTGCCCCCTCTCCTCACACACAGTAGAACCAACCTGCTCAGTTCTTCACACATAATAAAGTCCCCCTGCCCCACCCCCCATTGCATAGTTGCCAACATTGGAAAAAAAAATTTCGGGACACTTTTTTTGGCTGTAGGCAGAGTCAGCCTATAATTAGGGGGCGGGGCATGCGTTAGTAGGCGTGGCATAGAAAAAGAAAAGGGCGCGCAACAAAAAGGGCGTGGTTTACGTGATATAGTGGGCTTGGCTTACATGGGCGTGGCTAAAATGGGGTGTGGTTAGAGTCTGAGATGAATGAGGGATGCAGAGGGAAAGGGGGAAAGGGGGGTAGAGGGATGGAGGGACAGCAGACCCAGATCCTACACTACAATAGCAATGTGTATTCCAGAGTTTAACCATCAGCAGATAAAGATACTCCAAACACCTGGTGTTAGCACTTCAATCATCCCGTCACCATGGTTGTTATGGTGTCAGGATGATTGAAGCGCATTATTACTATTATTACATTGTAATATAAAATGAAATCATTCAACTCACCATAATGCAGAATCAGTGTGACCACTGAGCGTGTCACCTGTGTCACCTGCCACGTCGCCTGCCACCAGATGCCATCAGGTTCCCCCAGCAGAGTCTGTCCTTACATAAGGTGCCCCCAGCAGAGGGGGGAGAAGGGGGTGCAGGTATGTTGGTGACACAGGGGGGAGAGGGGGGTGCAGGTATGGTGGTGACACAGGGGGGGAGAGGGGGGTGCAGGTATGGTGGTGACACAGGGGGGGAGAGGGGGGTGCAGGTATGGTGGTGACACAGGGGGGGAGAGGGGGGTGCAGGTATGGTGGTGACACAGGGGGGAGAGGGGGGTGCAGGTATGGTGGTGACACAGGGGGGAGAGGGGGGTGCAGGTATGGTGGTGACACAGGGGGGAGAGGGGGGTGCAGGTATGGTGGTGACACAGGGGGGAGAGGGGGGTGCAGGTATGGTGGTGACACAGGGGGGAGAGGGGGGTGCAGGTATGGTGGTGACACAGGGGGGAGAGGGGGGTGCAGGTACGGTGGTGACACGGGGGGGAGAGGGGGGTGCAGGTATGGTGGTGACTCAGGGGGGAGAGGGGGGTGCAGGTATGGTGGTGACACAGGGGGGAGAGGGGGGTGCAGGTATGGTGGTGACACAGGGGGGAGAGGGGGGTGCAGGTATGGTGGTGACACAGGGGGGAGAGGGGGGTGCAGGTATGGTGGTGACACAGGGGGGAGAGGGGGGTGCAGGTATGGTGGTGATACAGGGGGGAGAGGGGGGTGCAGGTATGGTGGTGACACAGGGGGGGAGAGGGGGGTGCAGGTATGGTGGTGACACAGGGGGGAGAGGGGGGTGCAGGTATGTTGGTGACACGGGGGGGAGAGGGGGGTGCAGGTATGGTGGTGACACGGGGGGGAGAGGGGGGTGCAGGTATGGTGGTGACACAGGGGGGGGAGAGGGGGGTGCAGGTATGGTGGTGACACGGGGGGGAGGGGGGTGCAGATATGGTGGTGACACAGGGGGGAGAGGGGGGTGCAGGTATGGTGGTGACACAGGGGGGGAGAGGGGGGTGCAGGTATGGTGGTGACACAGGGGGGAGAGGGGGGTGCAGGTATGGTGGTGACACAGGGGGGAGAGGGGGGTGCAGGTATGGTGGTGACACGGGGGGAGAGGGGGGTGCAGGTATGTTGGTGACACAGGGGGGAGGGGGGAATCAGGTATGGTGGTGACACAGGGGGGAGAGGGGGGTGCAGGTATGTTGGTGACACAGGGGGGAGGGGGGAATCAGGTACGGTGGTGACACGGGGGGGGAGAGGGGGGGTGCAGGTATGTTGGTGACACAGGGGGAGGGGGGAATCAGGTATGGTGGTGACACGGGGGGGAGGGGGGTGCAGGTATGTTGGTGACACAGGGGGGAGGGGGGAATCAGGTATGGTGGTGACACAGGGGGGAGGGGGGAATCAGGTATGGTGGTGACACAGGGGGGAGGGGGGAATCAGATATGGTGGTGACACGGGGGGAGAGGGGGGTGCAGGTATGTTGGTGACACAGGGGGGAGGGGGGAATCAGGTATGGTGGTGACACAGAGGGGAGGGGGGAATCAGGTATGGTGGTGACACAGGGGGGAGGGGGGAATCAGGTATGGTGGTGACACAGGGGGGAGGGGGGAATCAGGTATGGTGGTGACACAGGGGGGAGGGGGGAATCAGATATGGTGGTGACATGGGGGGAGAGGGGGGTGCAGGTATGTTGGTGACACAGGGGGGAGGGGGGAATAAGGTATGGTGGTGACACAGGGGGGAGGGGGGAATCAGGTATGGTGGTGAAACAGAGGGGAGGGGGGAATCAGGTATGGTGGTGACACAGGGGGGAGGGGGGAATCAGGTATGGTGGTGACACAGGGGGGAGAGGGGGGTGCAGGTATGTTGGTGACACAGGGGGGAGGGGGGAATCAGGTATGGTGGTGACACGGGGGGAGGGGGGTGCAGGTATGGTGGTGACATGGGGTGCAAGAGGGGAGCCAGGACCATCAATGTCCCCAGCCAGCGGAGCCCCGGTCCTTCAATGCTGGACCTCAGCCTTTGAGAAGTGTACTGCAGGGAAAGCTCCAAGCCTCCCATACACTGAGTACACCCCCCCCATCTCTCCTCTCCCCTCCCCCACTACACTGACAGGCCACTACTCACAGGTCAGACAACTCCTGAACAGCCAGATGAAAGCCTCCCTTCTTCCCTCCTGTCACTCCCACTATTCCCTGAGCCCCGTCGGACACACGGGGGCGGAGGGTGATGGCAGTGGAGGCTGATCACGTCTTCCTTGTGTGCAGTGTAGAGCGGGGAGGGGTTGCCAATCCCTCCAACCAATAGGCTTCAGTGTACAATAGAATTTTCTATTTGTACACTGAAGAGAGAAGCGGATTGGCTGCCCTTCTCCCCTGCACTGAACACAAGGGGAACTTTGTGACTGACTCGTGGAGGCAACGGCGGCCATTTTTGTGGAGCCGTTGCCGTTTTTTACAAAAACACTCACGATTTTCTCGGGACAAACCCAAAAATTTGGGAAAACACCCGGGACAGAATTAAATCGGGACAAGGGTCCCAAAATCTGGATTGTCCCGGGAAAATCGGGACTGTTGGCAACTAAGCCATTGATGCTCTTCTAAATCTTAAATATAGTCCTTGCCACCCCCGTATATGCCCCAGGTAGTTGTAATGCCTACATAAATTAAGCAGTTAAGTACACTCCATAGCTCTGTTAAAAGCTCTTTCAGCACCAAAAACTATTGTGATACTCTTACACCCAATGACTGAGGAGTGCTAGGCAATGCATTTCAAGGGAACTCCCTATTTCTCAAATCTATTCAAAGAGAATGTTCCTCTGTGAAAACATTGCCCTGTAATCCTTAGTAATATTGTTAGATGCATAACAGCAGTATATGGAGCTGTAGTGGAAACTATCTAAAGAGCACATCGAACCATGGCCTGCAGTGGGGGACTGCTTAGTTTGAGACACAGAGGCTTCGCATTTACTGTACCTGTGAATGATACAGTGGAAGCCGATGACTACAACTAAAAGGAGTACCACTGGCCATGGTTCTATGTGCTCTTTTGGGAGTTTCCATCCGACTGGTTGACATGCACGTCTCGTCCTAGTGATATGAGGAGTGCAAAATTGGTTCTTATAATAATTAATATAACATTTACCACACTAATCCTTAAAATTTCTATAGTGATAATGCTCTAGGTTGCTCTCTTGTTTCTACTTATATTTTTCAGTTCTGGTGCAAATGTACCCTATGCTTTACAGAGAGCAGCAACTGCCAAACTGGAACACCACTTATATTCTACTTGATTTTATAATTTATTGGACTGTATATAGAAAGTAATTCTAGAGTGGATCATTGCTCTTCCCGTAATACTGGTAGAGATAGACCAAGTGATTTTAGCATAGGCTGGGCTGCTTGGATGCATTGATTTTTTTTTTATTAACAGTAAGAATGACATCTTTGTCTTGAAGTCCATTGAGGGACACAGGACTGCAGAATAATTTTTGACATGTGGGTCACATGCAGCTATACCTTAAATAAGTGGACACTGGAAAACAGAAAAAGCATTGACGTTCTCGTATAATCTTGTGCCTGACTGTTTTGCTTCAGTTTTGTGAGCAAGCAGTACATAAAGCCAAATAACACAACTTACCAGAATATTGGTAACTGATTCCTGGAGATTAGGAAAATACCTACAGAGAGGAATCGGGCTTGGAAAGAATCAAGCATCATTATAAACTCAATAATGGAAAGAACTCCACAACAAAGAGGAGTGCAAGAGTAAGCAGGAAAGCCCATTGTAGGGTGGATTTAGTACAAAAGTATCAATGTAGTGCTGGCTAGTATGCCAGAAAAAGATAAAATGAAAATAAACTTAATCTAAGTTTCAGAAAGCAAGACATTACGGGGGAAAAAATTAACAACAAATAGAAGACGCAGAGCATTTGTGACCTTGAGATCTGCCACTTGAATGAGAAAAAAAACTGTGCTTTTGAGGAACTTTTGTAAAAGCAGAGGAAAAATGAGGTTTATCCACCTCATTAATAGATCTCCTGTTGTGGGGAGGATATAGACTCCGATCATCAGAGGGACAAGGAAAAGCAAGGTCAATAAGAGACCAAAAATACATTTACCTGTAGAGCTACCCACACAAGGGCCACCGTTTGGTGTTCAAAGTTCCTTTCCCATTAATGCAGTGGCAGCCAGACAAACAGCATCACTCACTCTTCTGGCTTAAGGAACAGTCTAGGGGTTGCCTTTTTTGTTATTGTTTATTGCAGAATAACTTGGATAGGGCTTAGGGAAGCTGTGGGATGCTCCAGGACATGAAAAAAGAATGTAAGAACACTCTTCCCTTTGCAGCTAATTCTGAGAACAGTCCTTTAAGCAGTAGGACATAAAGTGGATAGCACTGGGACACCATAAGCAATGTTCCAGGCCAGGCAAGCCTTAATGTTAGTGCATCAGGGGTTAACAGCAGCAACAGTCAATAGGATCCTTCTCTCAGGTCTGTACTCAACAGTGTCCCTGGGACTTGGATGTCTCCCTCCAGACTCAGATAGACAGTCTCCTCTGTGAAGCCTCCAGACCAGATCCTCAGTGAAACCTCATCTCCTAGAGGATTCACAGCAAAATAGGCCCCTCCAGATATACACAGCTGTGACCTCGATGAGACTAACAAAATCTTCATCTGGACTGCCTAGAAGGGCAGCAGCCCTTCTGGCCAGGAACCTCGCTTCCTGGGGAAGAACCCTGCTCTCTGAGGCTCCAAACTATGCACTTTCCCAGCCACCATCTGGGCACCTTCCCCAGGGATTGCCTGGAGTTGCATAAATATTCAGACTGCTCATTTGACTCTCCCACCCACTACATCCTGGAAGCCTCCAGAAAACAGGGGGAAGTAATCAAACATGCAGCCACAGAGCCCAGAGAATACCAAAGCAATCACATGCTGCTTTGCTGATTACAGCAGAGCCACAAAACGAAGTGTGCCAACCTAACCAGTAGCTTATCTGGGAGGGAGCTACAAACCCTTGAAGGGAGCGTAAACCGAATGCCTAAAGTGCATCAGTTTCCCAGGCATACAGCTCTATAAATATAAATGAACAATAGGCCCATGCAAGAGGCATGTATCAGACAGCTCAAGCTGATACCTTAAGACAGCATACTTGCCAAAATCTGTGAAATCTGTGAACCTGGTTGGTGGCATGTCATTTAAGACGGAAGTAATTCAAAAGTAGGCAACGCTAAACCAAAATCAAGTGACAATTATTAATGACAATTATTATTGAAAAAAATATTTATCAGCGGCTACCCTTAACACATAAATATGTGTAAAAATAAAAGAAATGTTGACAGGGCAGTGGTAGAAAAACTAGTATTAAAAAGTGGAAATATAAATAAAATACAATTAAAACATGTGAACCACTCACATAAAAAAATAAAACGTATATTCAACATATAAAAGGTTCAAATAATGTGCTTGTGAAGAAGTTCAATAATCCACATGGAGCTCCAATTAAAATAGAAAATCAAATGGTGCGCCAGAAAGAAAAGTGAAAAAGACCCTCAGCACACCCCCTAGACAGCCTTAAGTCACCATAACATGGATGTAATGTGCTTAATCACATGAATTGAATTCCTCCACTCCTTCTGGACCCATCAAGCTCCACAAAACATGGTTTAACGGTTTAACATATAACATAACATTTAACATATGTTTAACCACAGATAATTATTCCTCCAGTTCTCTGGACCTACCAATCTCCACTCATAGGATGATAGGGAAACACAGAAAGGTACTCACCACGTAAAATTTCTACAAATATTTTTTTTAAATGCATAAAAAAATGCACTTACATTGTTTGGTGCCCTGCAACTGTCAGCACAAACACAGTTCAGTAGTGTAAAGGAATCACAGCGGCTCCACTTGTCATTCGAGCCGGTCTGCGATCCACAATTCACTCACAGAATCCAAGACACCAGGAATTAGATATTTTTTTTCCAATAATTTTTATGTTATTATTAGAGTGGTTTAAATGTTTTCACTTTATTTTATTAATGTTTTCACTTTTTAATACTGGTGTTTCTAGCGCTGCCTTGTTAAAATTTCTTTAAGATGGAAAACTACGTTGTCCACAATCAAGAGAGCCTCTTTGTCTTTAAATTCCCTTGGAAAGGGAAAGCATTCCTGAGCATTATTGGAGGAGTCCTGTTACTTAACCGGTTGTTTTTCAATGCTCATTCAGGCTGGTTTTACAAACAGAATGTGACAGCATTCACTTATTTATATGATCTAATTCTAGAGAACACACCACATCAGAGGATCATGAACTTCTTGTAAATCTGAGTTATATGGGAACTACTTAAAAACAGGCTCTTCAGAAGAAGATTGTGGAGTCTCTAAATCTGGGGGACTACTTTGGCCTCCAAGGCACAGCTGAAGGGCTTGCCTTTAATGGTTTTTGTTTACCAGTGCCTCCTGAAAGTATTTGCATATAAGCCACATGTCAAAATTGGGTTTGGTCATGCTAAATGTACCTTAATGATTTTTGTGATGTGTGACTATTAATTAAAGTGGATGTAAACCTGAAAAAAAAAAAATATTTTTTTTATATATCATACTGTAGAGTGTAAGATTTGCTATCATTTGAGCCCGGTCTTGCCACACAGAGTTAATCCATCTCTGAGTAATCCCCTTTTATTGTTCAGTGAGATAAAACTTGACAAACAGAGAAAAACTTTGTCAAATCCTCCCCCTTGCTGTGAGTGACAGGTGATTTACATCTTGTGCATTAGCCTAAGAGACATGCAGTATTTTTAAATTCCCTCCCCCACTCCTTTCTTCAGCAGCTCTGCAAGGATTGGCTGTTCCACACCTCACCATGATTTGGAATGCTGAAGTCATGTGGTTCCTGTCTTTTCACTGGATGTTAGAGATCATAGCAGAAGTTCAGTGTTAGAAATACACAGAGAAAATGCATATTGACAAGGGGAGTGTAGAGGTGGGCGGGGAGTCTACTGACATCACGACTCCACCCACTGAGCTCCAGACAACAGACCCACCCACAGAATATGCAGTTTTTCAGGTCTAATAACAGACGGAGGGGAGACATTTGACAGGTAAAGATACATGCAGGAGTCATGTATATCCTTATAGATAACCCCTATGGCAGTAGTTTAGAAAGGATGACATTGGATTTAAATCCACTTTAACCACTTCCCTACCCGCGTATGTACATATGACGTCCACAGATGGGATCTCCCATCCTGGGTGGACATCATATGACGGCCTCGGGTTCCCGGCCGCCTAGGGGGCGCGCGCCCGCCGCGTTGCTCGGGTCCCGGTGCGTGTGCCCGGTGGCCGCGATGTCCGCCGGGCACCCGCGATTGCCCGTTAACCGGGCCGGACCGTGGATCTCTGTGTGTAAACACAGAGATCCACGTCCTGTCAGCTCAGAGGAGAGCGATCTGTGTTCCCAGAACGGAGGAACACTGATCGGTCTCCTCCCCTTGAGCGTCCCCTCCCCCTACAGTTAGAAGCATTCCCTAGGAAACACATTTAACCCCTCCCCGCCCCCTAGTGGTTAACCCCTTCACTGCCTGTCACATTTACACAGTAATCAATGCAATTTTATAGCATTGATCGCTGTATAAATGTGAATGGTCCCAAAAATGTGTCAAAAGTGTCCGATGTGTCCGCCATAATGTCGCAGTCACGAAAAAAAATTGCAATCGCCACTATTACTAGTAAAAAAAAATAAATAAATATTTTTTTTTTAAAAATGCCATAAATCTATCCCGTATTTTATAGACGCTATAACTTTTGCGCAAACCAATCAATATACGCTTATTGTAATTTTTTTTACCAAAAATATGTAGAAGAATACGTATCAGCCAAAACTGAGGAAAAAATTTGTTTTTTTTTTTTTTAAATTTGGATATTTATTATAGCAAAAAGTAAAAAATATTGTGTTTTTTTCAAAATTGTCGCTATTCTTTTGTTTATAGCGCAAAAAATAAAAACCGCAGAGGTGATCAAATACCACCAAAAGAAAGCTCTATTTGTGGGGGAAAAAAGGACGTCAATTTTGTTTGGGTACAATATTGCACGACCGCGCAATTGTCATTTAAAGTGCGACAGCGCTGAAAACTAAAAAATGGTCTGGGAAGAAAGGAGGGGAAAATGCCCTGTATTGAACTGGTTAACTATTGATTGATTCACTAACTATATTAACAGGCTATGATACTTTTTGAATGGTTATGATAAAGTAGCCCCCCCCAACCATTGCATGCACTATGACATGATGTACGCAGTCAACAGACAAAGTGAAAATGAGAGTGTCCAATCAGTGGAAGGACTCCTTTTATTTGTATACCATGTGTAGCTGCTATCATTTGTTATTATGTAACATCCAATCCCTTCAACATGTTGCCCTTTTGGCTACATTGTTATTTAACACCTTTCTTGCTCTTTCTAGCATGGTCTGATTTAGCTCAAGGCTGTGCAAAGGGCCCTGGGAACTTAGGGAAAGTTTTTTTCAGCATTAGATACTGTAATCTTCTTCTGCACTTCAATTGAAGAGGCATTATGGTCACAATTGTGTCAAAGCATGTTAATTTGATGGCCCATTATTAACCATTATATTTTTTCTCCCAGCAACACTAGAATGTAACAGGCTTATCTATCTCTTGTTACATTGGGATGATATGAATTGACAGTATAGGCCTGATATTTGAAAGTTCACCTCCCGTTACCAGCTTGAATGAACAGTTTTCCCTCCTGGTAAAATATAGCTTGTGTGCTTATGCATTCCTGTTCATGCGCTTTTATATGAGGGAACATGGCTGTTCACAGTGTATGATCTTTAGAATGCAGCTTGAAAGGGACAACCTATTTAAAAATTATCGAAGAATCGTCTTTTATTTCAAAATGAAAAAATAAGGCTATCAGGAGAGTAGTTATAGAAAATAATTTAGAATTTGTAAAAAAAAAAAAAAATACATTGTCAATTACAAAATGAATTCTTCCCTTTCCCATTAATAATAATAAAGTTCTGGACATAATAATAGTCACAATGTGTGTGCTTAAAGCTATAGGTTTGTTCTTTATTGGAAATATACATTGTTCCAACTTGGACCAATGTAAATATAAATATCTCCTATCTAATAGGCCACGGGGGGAAGCTGACAATCACAGTAGTAGCCTGCAGTACTGCAGTAATATTCACCATCTTCTTATGAAATGCTTTGAATTTTTTTTTAAGAATACAAGGTGTTTTCTGATTGTACAAGGTAAGATACAAGGTGGTGATGTCATAAGATCCACCTAATCTAATTAGAGAATGTCTTGTATTCAAAACAAAAAAAAAAGAAAAAAAGGAAAAGCATTTTGTGAATGACAGCAGTGCCAAGACAGCAGCTTCCTGTGGCATAGGACCTGAAAGCTTGTGGTTATTATTATTATCCACTTGCCAACCGCCTAACGACTATATACGTCAACACAATGGCACGGGCAGGCAAAATCACGTACCTGGTACGTGATTGCCTTCCCGCGGGCGGGGGGGCCTATCGGACCCCCCCGGTGCCAGCGGCGGTCGGCTTTGGTCTGGGAGCGTTTAGAGATGAGGGGGAGGCCATCCGATCGTGCCCCCCCACAGTTTTCTTGGTAGTGTTTTGGTGAACTGGCAAGCACCAGCCCCAGGCAGAGTCAGATTAGCGCCAGTACCGCTAACACCCACGCACGCACCGTACACCTCCCTTAGTGGTATAGTATCTGAACGGATCAATATCTGATCCAATCAGATCTATACTGGCGTCCCCAGCAGTTTAGGGTTCCCAAAAACGCAGTGTTAGCGGGATCAGCCGAGATACCTGCTAGCACCTGCGTTTTGCCCCTCCGCCTGGCCCGGCCCAGCCCACCCAAGTGCAGTATCAAACAATCACTGTCACTTACAAAACACTAAACGCATAACTGCAGCGTTCGCAGAGTCAGGCCTGATCCCTGCGATCGCTAACAGTTTTTTTGGTAGTGTTTTGGTGAACTGGCAAGCACCAGTGCCCTAGTACACCCCGGTCGTAGTCAAACCAGCACTGCAGTAACACTTGGTGACGTGGCGAGTCCCATAAGTGCAGTTCAAGCTGGTGAGGTGGCAAGCACAAGTAGTGTCCCGCTGCCACCAAAAAGACAAACACAGGCCCGTCGTGCCCATAATGCCCTTCCTGCTGCATTCGCCAATCCTAATTGGGAACCCACCGCTTCTGCAGCACCCGTACTTCCCCCATTCACATCCTAAACCAAATGCAGTCGGCTGCATGAGAGGCATTTTCTTTATGTCTTCCCGAGTACCCCTACCCAACAAACCCCCTCAAAAAAGATGTGGTGTCTGCAGCAAATGCAGATATAGGCGTGACACCCGCTATTGTCCCTCCGGTCCTGACAATCCTGGTCTTTGCATTGGTGAATGTTTTAAACGCTACCATACACTAGTTGAGTATTAGCGTAGGGCACAGCATTGCACAGACTAAGTGCACTTTCACAGGGTCTCCCAAGATGCCATCGCATTTTGAGTGACCCGAACCTAGAACCGGTTACAGTTATAAAAGTTACAGTTACAAAAAAAAGTGTAAAAAAAAAAAAAAAAAAAAAAACACAAACAAAAATATAAAATAAAAAAAAATAGTTGTCGTTTTATTGTTCTCTCTCTCTCTATTCTCTCTATTGTTCTGCTCTTTTTTACTGTATTCTATTCTGCAATGTTTTATTGTTATTATGTTTTATCATGTTTGCTTTTCAGGTATGCAATTTTTTATACTTTACCGTTTACTGTGCTTTATTGTTAACCATTTTTTTGTCTTCAGGTACGCCATTCACGACTTTGAGTGGTTATACCAGAATGATGCCTGCAGGTTTAGGTATCATCTTGGTATCATTCTTTTCAGCCAGCAGTTGGCTTTCATGTAAAAGCAATCCTAGCAGCTAATTAGCCTCTAGACTGCTTTTACAAGCAGTGGGAGGGAATGCCCCCCCCCCACCGTCTTCCGTGTTTTTCTCTGGCTCTCCTGTCTCAACAGGGAACCTGAGAATGCAGCCCGTGATTCAGCCAGCTGACCATAGAGCTGATCAGAGGCCAGAGTGGCTCCAAACATCTCTATGGCCTAAGAAACCAGAAGCTACGAGCATTTTATGACTTAGATTTCGCCGGATATAAACAGCGCCATTGGGAAATTGGGAAAGCATTTTATCACACCGATCTTGGTGTGGTCAGATGCTTTGAGGGCAGAGGATAATTAGCCTCTAGACTGCTTTTACAAGCAGTGGGAGGGAATGCCCCCCCCACCGTCTTCCGTGTTTTTCTCTGGCTCTCCTGTCTCAACAGGGAACCTGAGAATGCAGCCCGTGATTCAGCCAGCTGACCATAGAGCTGATCAGAGACCAGAGTGGCTCCAAACATCTCTATGGCCTAAGAAACCAGAAGCTACGAGCATTTTATGACTTAGATTTCGCTGGATATAAACAGCGCCATTGGGAAATTGGGAAAGCATTTTATCACACCGATCTTGGTGTGGTCAGATGCTTTGAGGGCAGAGGAGAAATCTAGGGTCTAATAGACCCCAATTTTTTCAAAAAAGAGTACCTGTCACTACCTATAGCTATCATAGGGGATATTTACATTCCCTGAGATAACAATAAAAATGATTTAAAAAAAAAATGAAAGGAACAGTTTAAAAATAAGATAAAAAAGCAAAAAAATAATAAAAAAAAAAAAAAAGCACCCCTGTCCCCCCTGCTCTCGCGCTAAGGCGAACGCAAGCGTCGGTCTGGCGTCAAATGTAAACAGCAATTGCGCCATGCATGTGAGGTATCTCCGCGAAGGTCAGATCGAGAGCAGTAATTTTAGCAGTAGACCTCCTCTGTAAATCTAAAGTGGTAACCTGTAAAGGCTTTTGTCATGTTTGGTATCCATGTACTCGGCCTAAGATCATCTTTTTTATTTCATCAAACATTTGGGCAATATAGTGTGTTTTAGTGCATTAAAATTTAAAAAAGTGTGTTTTTTCCCCAAAAAATGCGTTTGAAAAATCGCTGCGCAAATACTGTGTGAAAAAAAAAATGAAACACGCACCATTTTAATCTGTAGGGCATTTGCTTTAAAAAAATATATAATGTGTGGGGGTTCAAAGTAATTTTCTTTAAAAAAAAAAAATTTTTTTCATTTAATCAAAAAGTGTCAGAAAGGGCTTTGTCTTCAAGTGGTTAGAAGAGTGGGTGATGTGTGACATAAGCTTCTAAATGTTGTGCATAAAATGCCAGGACAGTTCAAAACCCCCCCACATGACCCCATTTTGGAAAGTAGACACCCCAAGCTATTTGCTGAGAGGCATGTCGAGTCCATGGAATATTTTATATTGTGACACAAGTTGCGGGAAAGAGACAATTTTTTTATTTTTTGCACAAAGTTGTCACTAAATGATATATTGCTCAAACATGCCATGGGAATATGTGAAATTACACCCCAAAATACATTCTGTTGCTTCTCCTGAGTATGGGGATACCACATGTGTGGGACTTTTTGGGAGCCTAGCCACGCACGGGACCCCGAAAACCAAGCACCGCCTTCAGGCTTTCTAAGGGCGTAAATTTTTGATTTCACTCTTCACTGCCTATCACAGTTTCGGAGGCCATGGAATGCCCGGGTGGCAAAACCCCCCCCAAATGACCCCATTTTGGAAAGTAGACACCCCAAGCTATTTGCTGAGTGGTATAGTGAGTATTTTGCAGACCTCACTTTTTGTCACAAAGTTTTGAAAATTGAAAAAAAAAATTTTTTTTCTTGTCTTTCTTCATTTTCAAAAACAAATGAGAGCTGCAAAATACTCACCATGCCTCTCAGCAAATAGCTTGGGTTGTCTACTTTCCAAAATGGGGTCATTTGGGGGGGTTTGTGCCACCTGGGCATTCCATGGCCTCCGAAACTGTGATAGGCAGTGAAGAGTGAAATCAAAAATTTACACCCTTAGAAATCCTGAAGGCGGTGATTGGTTTTCGGGGCTCCGTACGCGGCTAGGCTCCTAAGAAGTCCCACACATGTGGTATCCCCATACTCAGGAGAAGCAGCTAAATGTATTTTGGGGTGCAATTCCACATATGCCCATGGCCTGTGTGAGCAATATATCATTTAGTGACAACTTTGTGCAAAAAAAAAAAAAAATTGTCACTTTCCCGCAACTTGTGTCAAAATAAAAAATATTCCATGGACTCAACATGCCTCAAAGCAAATAGCTTGGGGTGTCTACTTTCCAAAATGGGGTCATTTGGGGGGGTTTTATGCCATCTGGGCATTTTATGGCCTTCAAAACTGTGATAGGTAGTGAGGAGTAAAATCAAAAATTTGCGCCCTTAGAAATCCTGAAGGCAGTGATTGGTTTTCGGGGCCCCGTACGCGGCTAGGCTCCCAAAAAGTCCCACACATGTGGTATCCCCATACTCAGGAGAAGCAGCTAAATGTATTTTGGGGTGCAATTCCACATATGCCCATGGCCTGTGTGAGCAATATATCATTTAGTGACAACTTTTTGTAATTTTTTTTTTTTTGTCATTATTCAATCACTTGGGACAAAAAAATGAATATTCAATGGGCTCAACATGCCTCTCAGCAATTTCCTTGGGGTGTCTACTTTCCAAAATGGGGTAATTTGGGGGGTTTTGTACTGCCTTGCCATTTTAGCACCTCAAGAAACGACATAGGCAGTCATAAATTAAAGGCTGTGTAAATTCCAGAAAATGTACCCTAGTTTGTAGGCGCTATAACTTTTGCACAAACCAATAAATATACACTTATTGGCATTTTTTTTACCAAAGACTTATGATCGAATACATTTTGGCCTAAATGTATGACTAAAATTGAGTTTATTGGATTTTTTTTAGAACAAAAAGAAGAAAATATCATTTTTTTTCAAAATTTTCGGTCTTTTTCTGTGTATAACGCAAAAAATAAAAATGGCAGAGGTGATCAAATACCATCAAAAGAAAGCTCTATTTGTGGGAAGAAAAGGACGCAAATTTCGTTTGGGTACAGCATTGCATGACCGCGCAATTAGCAGTTAAAGCGACGCAGTGCCAAATTGTAAAAAGTGCTCTGGTCAGGAAAGGGGTAAATCCTTCCGGGGCTGAAGTGGTTAAACAGGATTTATATAGCGCCAACAGTTTACACAACATTTACAATATAAAAGGGAGACAATACGGTTATAATACAATAAAATACAAGAGGATTAAGAGGTACCATTATTATCATTGTAGGAATGCAGCTTACCAAGCTGCACTGGGTGCTTCTGTGTAGAGGTGGATGTACCAAGGTTTTCAGCACTTTGTTCAGTTAAGAGTGAAGGAAGAAATTATTCACGCTTCACTTTAAAGTCTGTGTGTATTTGGATTTATGGACTTTGTGAACTGCAGAATTGTGTATGTTTCTCATTTATAAACAACATCTGTCAAAGATATGGTTGGAAAATTTAAATTCAAGAGATCATCCACAAATATCGCTGAGTTAAGAGTGGAGAGCCAAGGATGCTATAGGTGGATGGGCACCATTTAAAGGGACCATACCTGTGGATTTAAGTGGTGGAAGAGGCTTTGTAAAAAGAGAGGATCATATATAAAGGGGACACAAGCGTACAAGTATATGAGGGTCATATATTTCAGGTGAGAGCACAACCAATGGTGGTTATTCATGGGGGGTCGTAAAGAGGATACAATATATACAGGAAGTACATAATCATGGATGTGTAGTACTAAAAGAAGTTATGAGAGACACTATATTTCATGTGGACATTTTTTTATTTATTTAAGTTTCACATTTCTAGGTTGGTTTGAAGTCATGACATCACTACACCTCTTCATTCTTACATTGTTTTTTTCTGTGCACTTTGGGAGTGATATGAGGTGTAGGTGGCTGTTGGATTCTCTGATCATTTTTTTATTGATTGTATTTTATAATAGGAGTGCAAATAGTTATTTTTGAATTGTATATTTATTGTTAATTATGGGGAATTGAGAAATAAATAATTTTTGAATTCATGACAAATTTTTTTTTTTTTTTAAATTCTATATTATATTCTTATTTTTACATTTTGAAATAAAAGACTATTCTTTATTAATTTGCTAAATCATCATCAATTTGTAGTTACATTAAAAAAGCTGTGCTAAAATTGAATCATAGCACAGGTTAAAACATAGCTGTCCTAGTCCTGTCCAGTCCCCTCTTGGAGGTATTTCTGCTACTCTTTTGTCTAAGACTCCTGCCTTGAGGGTGTTTCTCAGTTCACCAGCTGGGCATCACATTGCTCTCTATATCCCATCTTAGTGGTAGTCAGGCAGTTCAAGTTGTGTTACATTCAAGCTAGGGTCGTAAATTGTGATGTCAGTAGCACCATTCATACTGCACCTCCTCAGACTCTCGGTCTTTTGTGTGCCTTGTTACCAAGCCGCATGCCCAGATCTGGGTTTGCTTTTTACATTTGAAGTATTCATAATGTGTGATGCCACTTAAAGTAGATGTAAACCCACTACTATCATTTGCAAGATATTAACATAGTTAATATCTATAATGATATACATGCCTCCTGCTTGTATTGTTTTGTTTTATTACTCACCCCCTCAGCTGTAATTTGCCTCGCAATATCGCCGAATTGGTGGGCGTTTCTCATTCCCAGAGCTCAGTGGGCTGAGTCGTGAAATCAGAGGACTCCTCCACCCACCGCTAGACTCCCCTGGCCAGCCGGTGTCTTGCCGAGAAAGTTCCCTCGGCGGATAAGTTCCCCCCTGTACTGCGCAAGCGCTGCGCTTGCGCAGTACGAATGACCAGCAGCCGCCGAAAACAGCCGAAGATGAAAATCTTCAATCAGCTGTACACGGCGCCTGCGCCCTAGGTCCAGGCTGAAGCCCCTCCATCCAAGTGGACCTAAAGGGGGAATAAAAAAGTGGCGAGCGCAGCGAGGCCGTGCCCGAAGCGTGGCGAGCGAAGCGATGTGCCTGTGCAGTAGATGGGGGTCCTTATCCGCCGAGCGGAACTTTCTCGGCAGAACACCGGCGTTGCGAGGACGAGCCTCGTGCCAGGGAAGATTGAAGTGCATGTGCAGGAGTGAAAGAGTGCGTTCTGTGAAGAAGCAGAGCGCGCTCATGTTACTCCTGTGCATGTGCAGAAGAAAGCTTACTCCTCCGTCCCCCTCCGTGTCTCCCACATCCCCTGCTGTCTTCCTCCTCCTCCGCCCCCTCCTCGTTCCCCGCAGCCGGCTTCCCTCTTCCCTCAATTACCGGCCCCTTTCTTTTCTGAATGGGACACAGAGCGTTCGTTACCGATCGCTCTGTGTCCTGTGATAACTGAGCAGAGTAACCTGTGTGTTACTCTGCTCAGTTTATGAATGGAGATGAGCCTCTGTCTTCCCTCCATTCATCTTCAATGCAGAGAAAAGGACTGGGGAAATCTGTATCCTCTGTCCGTTTCTCTGTCTCAAATAGGAGATGTCAAGGGTCTCGGTTTAAACCCCTGACATGTCACCAAAGCCCCCAACAGGGCTGAAATAAAAATATATAAAGATATAAAAATGAAATTGTAAAAAAAAAAAAAAAAAAAGATAAAAAAATGAAATTTGAAAATAAAAAACGACTGACACCATATTATAAATAGATAATTGCGCTAATATTAACCTACTAATATTGCACAGTGTACCACCAAATATGTGAATAATTGTGAGCATGTATTGAACCATACAAAATAAATACAATTAATAATTTTCTTCTGTGTAATGATAGCAATAGAGCAAGTAAAGAATATCTCATTCCACTGTGTGCACACAAATTATCTGCCAATAAAATCACATATGCGGTAATATATATATATATATTTATATATAAATATATAAATATATATATATATATATAGCTGTGTCCAGCAGCAACGCCCCCCCCCCCCATCAGACCAGTGGAGTGTCTGCAGCCAGGGCTGAGATTAAAAAATAATGCATGTCTCTTAGTGCACTAGATATGTAAATCACCTCTCACTCACAGCAAGGGGGAGGTTTTGACAAAGTTTTTCTCTGTTTGTCAAGTTTTATCTCACTGAACAATAAAAGAGGATTGCTCAGAGCTGGATTAACTCTTTGTGGCAAGACTGGGCTCAAATGGTAGGAAATCTTATACTCTACATTATGACATAAAAAAAAAAAAAATTCGGGTTTACATCCACTTTAACCACTTGCCGACCGCCTCACGCATATATACGTGAGCAGAGCGGCACGGGCAGGCAAAATCACGTACCTGGTACGTGATTGCCTTCCCGCGGGCGGGGGGTCCTATCGGACCCCCCCCCGGTGCCATCGGCGGTCGGCGTTTGGTTGGAAGCGATCAGAGATGAGGGGGAGACCATCCGATCGTGGCCCCCCCCTCGCGATCGCTCCCAGCCAATGAGAAACATCCCCTGCCTCTGTATAGTACACACAGGCAGAGGATGTGATGTCATCTCTCCTCGGCTGGCCAGTTTCCGTTCCAGCGCCGAGGAGAGAAGACATGTAAGTGCACAACACTACACACAACACAGTAGAACATGCCAGGCACACTAAACACCCCCGATCCCCCCCCGATCGCCCCCCGATCCCCCCCCAATCACGCCCCCCCCCCGTCACAAACTGACAGCAAGCAGTTTTTTTGTTTTGTTTTGTTTTTTTCCTGATTACTGCATAGTGTCAGTTTGTGACAGTTAGCAGTGGTAGGGCAGTTAGTATTAGCCCCCTGTAGGTCTAGGGTACCCCCCTAACCCCCCCTAATAAAGTTTTAACCCCTTGATCACCCCCTGTCACCAGTGTCGCTAAGCGATCATTTTTCTGATCGCTGTATTAGTGTCGCTGGTGACGCTAGTTAGGGACGTAAATATTTAGGTTCGCTGTCAGCGTTTTATAGCGACAGGGACCCCCATATACTATCTAATAAATGTTTTAACCCCTTGATTGCCCCCTAGTTAACCCTTTCACCACTGATCACCGTATAACTGTTACGGGTGACGCTGGTTAGTTTGTTTATTTTATATAGTGTCAGGGCACCCGCCGTTTATTACCGAATAAAGGTTTAGCCCCCTGATCGCCCGGCGGTGATATGCGTCACCCCAGGCAGCGTCAGATTAGCGCCAGTACCGCGAACACCCACGCACGCACCGTACACCTCCCTTAGTGGTATAGTATCTGAACGCATCAATATCTGATCCGATCAGATCTATACTAGCGTCCCCAGCAGTTTAGGGTTCCCAAAAACGCAGTGTTAGCGGGATCAGCCCAGATACCTGCTAGCACCTGCGTTTTGCCCCTCCGCCCGGCCCAGCCCAGCCCACCCAAGTGCAGTATCGATCGATCACTGTCACAAAACACTAAACGCATAACTGCAGCGTTCGCAGAGTCAGGCCTGATCCCTGCGATCGCTAACAGTTTTTTTGGTAGCATTTTGGTGAACTGGCAAGCGCCAGCCCCAGGCAGCGTCAGGTTAGTGCCAGTACCGCTAACACCCAAGCACGCACCGTACACCTCCCTTAGTGGTATAGTATCTGATCGGATCAATATCTGATCCGATCAGATCTATACTAGCGTCCCCAGCAGTTTAGGGTTCCCAAAAACGCAGTGTTAGTGGGATCAGCCCAGATACCTGCTAGCACCTGCGTTTTGCCCCTCCGCCCGGCCCAGCCCAGCCCACCCAAGTGCAGTATCGATCGATCACTGTCACTTTTTTTTGTAGCGTTTTGGTGAACTGGCAAGCGCCAGCGGCCTAGTACACCCCGGTCGTAGTCAAACCAGCACTGCAGTAACACTTGGTGACGTGGCGAGTCCCATAAGTGCAGTTCAAGCTGGTGAGGTGGCACAACACAAACAAAAATAAAAAAAAATAGTTGTCGTTTTATTGTTCTCTCTCTCTCTATTCTCTCTCTATTGTTCTGCTCTTTTTTACTGTATTCTATTCTGCAATGTTTTATTGTTATTATGTTTTATCATGTTTGCTTTTCAGGTATGCAATTTTTTATACTTTACAGTTTACTGTGCTTTATTGTTAACCATTTTTTTGTCTTCAGGTACGCCATTCACGACTTTGAGTGGTTATACCAGAATGATGCCTGCAGGTTTAGGTATCATCTTGGTATCATTCTTTTTAGCCAGCCGTCGGCTTTCATGTAAAAGCAATCCTAGCGGCTAATTAGCCTCTAGACTGCTTTTACAAGCAGTGGGAGGGAATGCCCCCCCCCCCACCGTCTTCCGTGTTTTTCTCTGGCTCTCCTGTCTCAACAGGGAACCCGAGAATGCAGCCGGTGATTCAGCCAGCTGACCATAGAGCTGATCAGAGACCAGAGTGGCTCCAAACATCTCTATGGCCTAAGAAACCGGAAGCTACAAGCATTTTATGACTTAGATTTCGCCGGATGTAAACAGCGCCATTGGGAAATTGGGGGAGCATTTTATCACACCGATCTTGGTGTGGTCAGATGCTTTGAGGGCAGAGGAGAGATCTAGGGTCTAATAGACCCCAATTTTTTCAAAAAAGAGTACCTGTCACTACCTATTGCTATCATAGGGGATATTTACATTCCCTGAGATAACAATAAAAATGATTTAAAAAAAAAAAATGAAAGGAACAGTTTAAAAATAAGATAAAAAAGCAAAAAAATAATAAAGAAAAAAAAAAAAAAAAAAAAAAAAAGCACCCCTGTCCCCCCTGCTCTCGCGCTAAGGCGAACGCAAGCGTCGGTCTGGCGTCAAATGTAAACAGCAATTGCACTATGCATGTGAGGTATCACCGCGAAGGTCAGATCGAGGGCAGTAATTTTAGCAGTAGACCTCCTCTGTAAATCTAAAGTGGTAACCTGTAAAGGCTTTTAAAGGCTTTTAAAAATGTATTAATTTTGTTGCCACTGCACGTTTGTGCGCAATTTTAAAGCATGTCATGTTTGGTATCCATGTACTCGGCCTAAGATCATCTTTTTTATTTCATCAAACGTTTGGGCAATATAGTGTGTTTTAGTGCATTAAAATTTAAAAAAGTGTGTTTTTTCCACAAAAAATGCGTTTGAAAAATCGCTGCGCAATTACTGTGTGAAAAAAAAAAATGAAACACCCACCATTTTAATCTGTAGGGCATTTGCTTTAAAATAATATATAATGTTTGGGGGTTCAAAGTAATTTTCTTGCAAAAAAAAAAAATTTTTTCATGTAATCAAAAAGTGTCAGAAAGGGCTTTGTCTTCAAGTGGTTAGAAGAGTGGGTGATGTGTGACATAAGCTTCTAAATGTTGTGCATAAAATGCCAGGACAGTTCAAAACCCCCCCAAATGACCCCATTTTGGAAAGTAGACACCCCAAGCTATTTGCTGAGAGTCATGTCGAGTCCATGGAATATTTTATATTGTGACACAAGTTGCGGGAAAGAGACAAATTTTTTTTTTTTTTTTTTGCACAAAGTTGTCACTAAATGTTATATTGCTCAAACATGCCATAGGGATTTGTGAAATTACACCCCAAAATAAATTCTGTTGCTTCTCCTGAGTATGGGGATACCACATGTGTGGGACTTTTTGGGAGCCTAGCCGCGCACGGGACCCCGAAAACCAAGCATCGCCTTCAGGCTTTCTAAGGCCGTAAATTTTTGATTTCACTCTTCACTGCCTATCACAGTTTCGGAGGCCATGGAATGCCCAGGTGGCACAAACCCAACCCAAATGACCCAATTTTGGAAAGTAGACACCCCAAGCTATTTGCTGAGAGGTATAGTGAGTATTTTGCAGACCTCACTTTTTGTCACAAGGTTTTGAAAATTGAAAAAAGAAAAAAAAAAAAAAATTTTTCTGGTCTTTCTTCATTTTCAAAAACAAATGAGAGCTGCAAAATACTCCCCATGCCTCTCAGCAAATAGCTTAGGGTGTCTACTTTCCAAAATGGGGTCATTTGGGGGGGGGTTGTGCCATCTTGGCATTTTATGGCCTTCAAAACTGTGATAGGTAGTGAGGAGTGAAATCAAAAATGTGTGCCCTTAGAAATCCTGAAGGTGGTGCTGGGTTTTCGGGGCCCCGTACGCGGCTAGGCTCCCAAAAAGTGCCACACATGTGGTATCCCCGTACTCAGGAGAAGCAGCTGAATGTATTTTGGGGTGCAATTCCACATATGCCCATGGCCTATGTGAGCAATATATCATTTAGTGACAACTTTTTGTAAATTTTTTTTTTTTTTTTTTTGTCATTATTCAATCACTTGGGACAAAAAAAATAAATATTCAATGGGCTCAACATGCCTCTCAGCAATTTCCTTGGGGTGTCTACTTTCCAAAATGGGGTCATTTGGGGGGGGTTTGTACTGCCCTGCCATTTTAGCACCTCAAGAAATGACATAGGCAGTCATAAACTAAAAGCTGTGTAAATTCCAGAAAATGTACCCTAGTTTGTAGACGCTATAACTTTTGCGCAAACCAATAAATATACGTTTATTGACATTTTTTTTACCAAAGACATGTGGCCGAATACATTTTGGCCTAAATGTATGACTAAAATTTAGTTTATTCGATTTTTTTTATAACAAAAAGTAGAAAATATCATTTTTTTTCAAAATTTTCAGTCTTTTTCCGTTTATAGCGCAAAAAATAAAAACGGCAGAGGTGATCAAATACCATCAAAAGAAAGCTCTATTTGTGGGAAGAAAAGGACGCAAATTTCGTTTGGGTAGAGCATTGCATGACCGCGCAATTAGCAGTTAAAGCGACGCAGTGCCAAATTGTAAAAAGTGCTCTGGTCAGGAAGGGGGTAAATCCTTCCGGGGCTGAAGTGGTTAAGGGTACAATGTCTTGTCCATAATTCCTGGCTTTGAAGTTGTGTAAAGATGCCTGTACCCCTTTTTATGCCTGTATATCATCACTTCTTCCTGTCTGTTTGTTTTGTACTGCAAAAGTCTTTAAAAAAAAAAATGAATTTCAAATGTAAAAAATATGCATTTGAAAGTGTACAAGTGTAAATGGGCACTTAGAAAAGTATAATGAAATAACTGTAATATGATTTATAAGCATGAAGCTTTACAATGTGGTGTGTTGAATTTCTATTAAAAAAAATCATATTTTAGATATTTTCATTTTAATAGTAAAGCAGCTAATATGCTATCTGCTACTTAAAGAGGTATTAAACCCCAAATCAAAAATGTAATATATTGCTTCTGTGTGGAGGTGGATGTACCAAGGTTTTCAGCACTTCAGTTAAGAGTGAAGAAAAAAATTATTCAAGCTTCACTTTAAATTCTGTGTGCATTTGGGTTTATGGACTTTGTGAACTTGCAGAGTTATGCATGTTTTCCATTTATAAACAACATTTGTAAAAGTTGTGGTTGGAAAATTGAAATTCAAGAGATCATCCACAAATTAGATATTTTCATTGCAATAGGAAAGCAGCTAATATGCTATCTGGTACTTAAAGCGGTATTAAACCCCAAACCAAAAATGTAATATATTGCAGCTTATCAATCATTAGATGTGGTGGCTGCCTTCGTTTTTTTCAGGCGTTTTCCCCTCTGTTTTTACTTGGTGATCCAGCCAATAACACACCTCCTGTATTAGAGTGCCTCCACTCTGGATGAAGTAGCACAGGGGCACCTTTGGACAGCAGCATTGTCAGTTTGGGGGGAGTGGAGGAGAGTGTTAGATGCTGATCATTGTAAGTACCCCTGTCAGTGGTAAATGTTTTTTGCATGCACCTTAAAGCGGAGTCCCGCCCCCCCAGCAAAAAATGTAAAAGTCAGCAGCTACACATACTGTAGTATACTTGAGGGAAGGGTTGAGGGAAGGCTGCAGGGAAGGGTAGAAAGTGATTCCCTGCCTTCAGTCTGGTTGTGCAGAAACCGCAGTTTGTTGGAGTACCACAGCCTGGGTACATACACTTGCACTGCTGATGCTCCTGATCTGAGTGATTTCTGGATCTTATTATGCTCCTTCTTATACATGTTCCTCAAGATCCCAATTTTCTTTTCCAAAAACACGATGGTTGCATCGGGGACCCGAGTCTTCACAAATTCCAGAAGTTTCTCCAGCGTTGACCTCCTAGCTTGTTTATTATTAAATAAGCTGTGTTTCACCTCACACAAATTCCGCATCTCCCTGTACTTGAAACTGGCCATAAATTCTGGGCCCTTAAAGTGATTCATATTTTCTGTAAGACAATACACGAGACAAAAACACTAATGTCAGTGTCAGGGACATATCAGTGGCCATTGGGCGAACATGCGTGCGCGCAGGTGCACGAGGGGCCTTCCCAGGGCAGTTTTGCTGAAATCTCCACTAGGGGGCGCCGGAGCGCTCCCGCGCGCTCCCGTTCGCGCGTGCGCATGCCCGTTCACGCTAGCGCTGTTTGGCGCCAAGGCCCCTTTAAAAGACTGTATCCTGCCTGTTGTTGTATTGCTAGTGACCTGGCTCCGTCTGACCATTCTCCTGTCTCCAATCCGACCCGGCATGCCTGACCTCGCTCATATCTTGTGACCTGTTGCCGAACTCCTGCCTGCCTGACTATTCTTTGATCATCCCTCCTGCCATATACTTGCCTGATCTCCTGCCAAACGGACTATCTGACTCTGCTTTACCTGTGTCCTGTGACGCTGCTTCCAGCCTGCTCTGCCAAGCTCCAGGTTCTGCCGCTGCCATATCATCCACCTGTCTGCCTACTGATCCACTTCAGCCTACCTGCATCCGCAGCTCAGCCATCCCGGAGGGACATCTTTCCAGTTCCAGTGTTTGCTATCGCAGGAACCTGCATCAAGCCCTCCTACCCACTGTGCTCAAGAGACCACTGTTCCCACTTCCAGTGGCTCCTGAACCAGCATTTAAGAGAGGTCTCCTTCTACCAGTCGGGCTCAACTACCAGGTACCTAACAGTCAGCCTAAACTCTCATAATCTTATCCCAATATAAGCCTCAATCTTGAAGCAGTATAGGCCACTGATGTATCAAAGTTAAGCACACCAAACATACGTACGACACACGCGTGTTACTTTATATACACTGCGCATGCGTCGCCCGTGTCGCCCGCCCCTGACGTTCTTTCTAGTGTATTCCCCACCCCTTTTCTTCAATGTGCAGTAGGAGCGACATGGCGGAGATACAGCAGGTGTGTGTTAATAATTCCAGTAATGAGGAGGAGGAAAGCCCGGAGGCAGAAACATCCCGATCCCGGAGGTGAATATTTAAGGCCTCAAATATGTCCTTTGGTGAGATGGTGGAGATGGTGGACATCTTGAGGACGACCGACTATGATGGGAAGAATGGACCGTACCTAAACCCAAATATGAGAAAGGCCAAAATCATGACGAAAGTTGTGAAGAGTCTGCACAGAAATTTTGAGGTACGACGATCAAAGGAGCAAATAAAGGAAACGCTGGTCAGACCTGAAACAGAGGGAGCAGGATCAGTATAGAAGGATCAAGAAAGTGCTTAGAAAAAGTAAGTAGTTGTCGTGTGTTCTCTTCTTATTATTATTACTTGCATGCTGCGCCATGTGATTTTATTTACTGTAGGACATTTTAAAATGGCAAGTTTCAGGTTAATGGGCACAGTAATCGGTCGTAGTATACATTGTTCGCTCATTAAATATGATGTTTTTGGCAGATACAGGTTAAATACATTTGGTCATGCCTAAATATCTGTGTGCTAAAGTATACCTTTTGTTTCATTCTCATAGGGGACCAAAGACTCAGAGGACACCACTCAACAGAGGACACCAGGAACCCCCCACCTGACAAAGAAGGGGAACTCCAAAAAACACCACACCCTGAGGATCTGGAGGAAGGAAAGGTGGAGGAAGTGGGCGAACTTGTCGCCACAACAGAAGAGTGTCTGACACCCCAGCTTCAGGTAATATATGTATGCCTGCATATTTATAATACATGTTTTTCAAAAAAATTTTAGGTGATTTGCTGGTTGTGGAAGAGCAAGCTCAACATTTCGCAAATGCACAACTCCTAATCCAGGACATCATGAGATGGAATCGTGAAATCAACATCACATGTTGACGTTAGGGATGCGATCAGGAGGGAAATACCCATTTTGACTCCCAAATTGTGTGCATCTTCAAAATATGGCTTTTACAGGGGTGACATCACCCCATCTGATGAAGGCAATATCCAGACATTTTGGACATACTATAATGTCTGATATTGCCTTCTGTTTTTCTACAAAGAACTTTGTAAGTTTCAGAGTTTTGTATGTTATGTTATTAAATATGCCTATATGGAACAAAAAAAATTGTAAAAAAATTGAAAAAATTATCCAAAATTAATTTACCCAAAAATTTTAGAATGCACAAGTGAAGGTGCACACAGTAAAAACTTTGCTAATCAACAATGTGTGGCTTCTTCTTTCAATGGTCAATACCAGTTTTTGAAGTAATTTTGTGTTTACAGTGATAATGGGGCTTATTTATTAAAGTAAAATCCACTTGGCACTACAAGTGCACTAGGAGAACCTAGGAGACAGCCAAAAAGAAACACAAGCAATAAAGAAAATTCCAGATTTTATCAGATAATTTTTTTTAACAGGAAGTCTGACCTCAGGCCCAACTGAGGCAATATAATTTTGGGCATCTTTCCTTAAAAAATTGTGCAATATGCATCAGGATAGGATAATATGGTTGAGTTTGTAGTCCGCCAACCACCATATGGATTGCTGTCAGAAACAGGCGGAACCGGCTGGCCATTATCCCAAAGGCATTATCAACAACTCTTCTTGCCCTGGCCAGCCAGTAGTTAAAAACCCTCCTCTGTGAGGGTCCTTTGGGGGAATCGCCTCATCAGGTGCTCGCCCAGACCGAATGCTTCATCAGCAATAAAGACAAAAGGGAGTCCTTCCACGTTGTCCGCATCAGGTAGCAATGCCAGGCCACCAGTCTGGAGACGTTGGTAAAACTCAGTCTGGGCGAAGACTCCTCCATCTGCCATTCTTCCCCACGTCCACATAGAGGAACTCATATTGTGCCGACACCACCGCCATTAGCACTATACTATTTAACCCCTTATAGTTACAGTCAGGTCCATAAATATTGGGACAGCAACACAATTCTAATCTTTTTGGCTCTATACACCACCATAATGGATTTGAAATGAAACGAACAAAATGTGTTTTAACTGCAGACTTTCAGCTTTAATTTGAGGGTGTTTACATCCAAATCAGGTGAATGGTGTAGGAATTGCAACAGTTTGTATATGTGCCTCACACTTTTTAAGGGACCAAAAGTAATGGGACAATTGGCTGCTCAGCTGTTCCATGGCCAGGTGTGTGTTATTCCCTGATTATCCTATTTACAAGGAGCAGATAAAAGGTCCAGAGTTCATTTCAAGTGTGCTATATGCATTTGGAATCTGTTGCTGTCAACTCTCAATATGAGATCCAAAGAGCTGTCACTATCAGTGAAGCAAGCCATCATTAGGCTGAAAAAACAAAACAAACCCATCAGAGAGATATCAAAAATATTAGGTGTGGCCAAATCAACTGTTTGGAACATCCTTAAACAGAAAGAACGCACCGGTCAGCAACACCAAAAGACCTGGAAGACCACGGAAAACAACTGTGGTGGATGACCGAAGAATTATTTCCCTGGTGAAGAAAACGCCCTTCACAACAGTTGGCCAGATCAAGAACACTCTCCAGGAGGTAGGTGTATGTGTGTTAAAGTCAACAATCAAGAGAAGACTTCAGCAGAGTGAATACAGAGGGTTCACCACAATATGTAAACCATTGGTGAGCTTCAAAATCAGGAAGGCCAGATTAGACATCTAAAAAAGCCTTCACAGTTCTGGAACAACATCCTATGGACAGATGAGACCAAGATCAACTTGTACCAGAGTGATGGGAAGAGAAGAGTATGGAGAAGGAAAGGAACTGCTCATGGTCCAAAGCATACCACCACATCAGTGAAGCATTGTGGTGGTAGTGTCATGGTGTGGGCATGAATGGCTGCCAATGGAACTGGTTCTCTTGTATTCATTGATGATGTGACTGCTGACAAAAGCAGCAGGATGAATTCTGAAGTGTTTCGGGCAATATTATCTGCTCATATTCAACAAAATGCTTCAGAACTCATTGGACGGCGCTTCACAGTGCAGATGGACAATGACCCGAAGCATACTGCAAAAGCAACCAAAGAGTTTTTTAAGGGAAAGAAGTGGAATGTTATGCAATGGCCAAGTTAATCACCTGGCCTGAATCCGATTGAGCATGCATTTCACTTGCTGAAGACTAAACTGAAGGGAAAATGCCCCAAGAACAAGCAGGAACTGAAGGCAGTTGCAGTAGAGGCCTGGCAGAGCATCACCAGGGATGAAACCCAGAGTCTGGTGATGTCTATGCGTTCCAGACTTCAGGCTGTAATTGACTGCAAAGGATTTGCAACCATGTATTAAAAAGTGAAAGTTTGATGGATGATTGTTAATCTGTCCCATTACGTTTGGTCCCTTAAAAAGTGGGAGGCACATATACAAACTCTTGTAATTCCTACACCGTTTACCTGATTTGGATGTAAATGCCCTCAAATTAAAGATGAAAGTCTGCAGTTAAAGCACATCTTGCTTGTTTCATTTCAAATCCAAGTACTTTTGCACATTGCAAGCATCACTGGGCACTTAAACCCCCTTCCTAACCAGACCAATTTTCAGCTTTCGGTGCTCTCACATTTTGAATGACAATTACTCAGTCATGCAACACTGTACCTATCTGAAGTTTTTGTCCCTTTTTTCACACAAATAGAGCTTTCTTTTGGTGGTATTTAATCACCTCTGTTTTTTTTTTTTGCGCTATAAAAGAAAAAAGACCGAAACTTCTGTAAAAAAATGCATTTTTCTTCGTTTCTGTTATACAATTTTGCAAATTTGTAATTTTTCTTCATATATTTTGGCCAAAATTTATACCGCTACATATCTTTGGTAAAAATAACCCAAATCAGTGTATATTATTTGGTCTTTGTGAAAGTTATAGAGTCCACAAGCTATGGTGCAAATCACTGAAAATTGATCACACCTGAAGTACTGACGGCCTATCTAATTTCTTGAGACCCTAACAAGCCAGGAAAGTACAAATACCCCCCAAATGACCTTTTTTTTAAAATAGACATTCCAAGGTATTTAGTAAGTTTTTTGAAGTTGTAATTTTTTTCCCACAATTCTTTGCAAAATCAAGATTTTTTTTTTTACAAAATTGTTATATTAGCAGGTTATTTCTCACACACAGCATATGCATAGCACAAATTACACCCCAAAACACATTCTGCTACTCCTCCTGAGTATGGTGATACCACATGTGTGAGACTTTTACACAGTGTGGCCACATACAGAGGCCCAACATGCAGGGAGCACCATCAGGCGTTCTTGGAGCATAAATTACACATATACTTTCTTGACTACCTCTTACACTTTTGAAGGCCCTGGAGAACCAGGACAATGGAAACGCCCAAAAAATGACCCCATTTTGGAAAGAAAACAACCCAATGTATAATCTATGAGGCATATCGAGGCTTTTGAACATGTCATTTTTTTCTACAAGTTTTTGAAAAATGTGTAAAGAAAATGAAAACGCATTTGTTTTTTTTACACAACGTTGTCCATTTACACAATATTTCTAACACATAGCATGTACATACCAAAAATTACACCCCAAAATAGATTCTCCTACTCCTCCTGAGTACGGCGATGCCACATGTGTGAGACTTTTCCACAGCGTGGCCACATACAGAGGACCAACATGCAGGGAGCACCATCAGGTGTTCTAGGGACATAACTTTCAAATCTAATTTGACTACGTATTACACTTTTGTGAGGCACTGTAGTGGCATGGATGATAACTGATGTGGCATGGATGAGCATGAATGGGGATGGATGAGCCATGGATGGGGATGGCTGAGCATGAATGAGCATGGCCGGGTACGGCTGAGTACGGATGGGTATGACTGAGTACAACTGAGTATGGCTGGGTATGGCTGAGTATGGATGGGTATGACTAATTATAGATGGGAGTGGATGGGATGGCTGAGCATTGATGGATGGATGGATGAGTATTTCTGAGGATGGATGGATGGCTGAGCATGGATGGATGGATGAGTATGCTGAGTATGGATGAGGATGGATGGATGAGTATGCTGAGTATGGATGGGCGAGCATAGATGGATGGATGAGTATGCAGAGTATGGATGGATGGATGGGTATGCAGAGTATGGATGGGTATGCAGAGTATGGATGGATGGATATGCAGAGTATGGATGGGTATGCTGAGTATGGATGGGTATGCTGAGTATGGATGGGTATCCTGAGTATTGATGGATGGATGAGTATGCAGAGTATGGATGGGTATGCAGAATATGGATGGGTATGCTGAATATGGATGGATGGATGAGTATGCAGTGTATGGATGGGTATCCAGAGTATGGATGGGTATGCTGAGTATGGATGGGTATGCTGCGTATGGATGGATGAGTATGCAGAGTATGGATGGGTATGCAGAGTATGGATGGATATGCAGAGTATGGATGGATATGCAGAGTATGGATAGGTATGCAGAGTATGAATGGGTATGCAGAGTATGGATGGATGGATATGCAGAGTATGCAGAGTATGGATGGGTATGCTGAGTATGGATGGGTATGCTGAGTATGTATGAATGGATGAGTATGCAGAGTATGGATGGGAATGCTGAGTATGGATCGGTATCCTGAGTATGGATGGGTATCCTGAGTATGGATGGGTATCCTGAGTATGGCTGGATGGATGGGTATGCAGAGTATGGATGGGTATGCTGAATATGGATGGATGGATGGATGGATGGGTATGCAGAGTATGGATGGATATGCATGGCTGAGAATGTATGAATGGATTTGTCACATATCAGCGCTGTGGGCACTACACATGCAGCCCACAGCGCTGCTGCCACCAATCTCTCCCCTCTCCGCTCAAACTGGACAGAGAGGGGATAGAGGTACCGGATATCACACCGGTTTGTTTACATGTGATCGCTCCGTCATTTGATGGAGCGATCACGTGGTAAACAGCCGCTATCAACGTTTACCGTGATCCGTGATGTGTTCAGGTGCGCGCCCCAGGGGGAGCACGAGAGCGGGATTCTAGGAGGACGTCATAGTACGCCCTCCCAGAGTTATGCAACCGCCCTGTAGCCGTCATTCAGCTATGGGCCAGTTCTTAAGTGGTTAAACAAAACATTCTTGGCCGACATCAGTATAACATTTTTTTAAGGAGTATTTCAAGACAAAAATATAAGGTCCACTTATCAGATTCCTCACCCCCTCTGATGGCCCATTGTAAACATTTTAGGGGGGGGAGTTTGAGGTGACTTTGGGAGCCAAAAAAAAAGCCTCTGGCACTCTGCCTGAATTTAAGGACACACATAACATTTGTACACATTTTAGGGGGGGTTTTGGGTAAAGCACTGCAATGGAGCTGACAAAATACATTGTTAAGTGACTAGGCTATAGGTGTATATGGGCCCAGGATAGCATGCTGGGGAGGGCAAATATGCAAATATGCATGTAGGCCAAAAAAGGAGCATTAAAAGATTCAAGCATGCATGAGGATAAAGGGGACATTCACAGCGTTTTCCAATCATGGTAATTAGGGAATGATGGAATAAATACAATACATTAGCAAACATTAAATACAGAGAATGTGATGTTAAACGATAAAACTCACCCTAGTATTGTCCTTCTGCAGAACCTGAATGATGGCAGAACAGGTCTCTGGAATAATGATCCCCAGAGCCTGGGAAAGATGCCTGTCGAGAACTTGAGGTCCTGTAGACTTCTCCTAGTCATCAAGTACCGCAAGGTGGCGACTAGCCTCTGCTCCGGAGTGATGGCTTGCCGCATGCAGGTGTCCTGTTTCATAATATAAGGGGTGAGCAAAGCCAACAGATGGTGAAAAACAGGGTTCTTCATCTGGAGAAAGTTCCTGAAATCATCAGGATTATTCTCCTGGATCTCATGCAGCAGAGGCATATGAGAGAATTGGTCTCACTGGAGTAACCAATTCTTGGTCCATGAACTCCTCCTCACCCTGTTCATGGACTGGGCTTGGGTCAAAGTATAAACCCCAACACCAAGCCCCCACACAGCACAAACTCTACGACGAGTATGTACCCGCAACATGGTTTCAAAACGGTCGGCTGGTCAGAACGAACTTAACAGAATGCACTGAAGAACAGCAAGGCCTGTGAAGAGCGAGCTGAAAATCAGCAACGAGCGGATAAGAACGCACTGAAAAACAGATACGAACTGACACCCACAAGCACAAACTGAACAGCAGTAAAACGATCCTGGAAAAGCAGGAGTATGAAAAGCGTGAATCGTCTCTCACCAAACTTCTACTAACACGAGATTAGCAGAAAGAGCCCAAAGGGTGGCGCACTGTGTATTGAACAACCATTTTCTAGTCACCGCGCTCTTGACGGTTAGACTTTGGTGTGATCGTGTGTACACAAGACAGTTTTAGCGGAATTCCGTTGGAACTCCGTCGGAAAAACCTTCAGAGTTTATTCCTAGGGGAAAACCGGTCGTGTGTACAGGGCATTATACTCATTGTGGAACTTTAGGGGTTAATACAGCACATTGTGTAAAAAGGCTGTTTTATACTGTATGCATGGATCCTCCTCCTCCTGCAATGTCTACCTTGGAAAGAACAGGCAAGGTAGCCAATCTCAACCTGAACATGCTCAGTTGTCTTTTATGCTGGAGAGAACAGTTTCTTGTTCTCAGAGATAGCCAGGTCACATGATATTGACATCACACATGTGGGCGTGTATACAGGCTGAAAATCTCCACCTTCCTGAATGCTCAGCACTGAAGAAAATGTGCAGTTTATGATGTAACCGTGGTATACAGATCATTCAAAAAGGTAGATAGTGGCAATATTTTAATGTAAAAATTATAAGATAAAAATTATAGATTTATAAGCTGTGGGCACTTTGGGGGGGCGGATGAACTATTTTCATATTGCTGGGTTTAGTAACACTTCAAAGTAGATTGTGTTCTCTTGAGCTTGAACGGAAGGTAGGGATAACACAAATGATAGTGCCAAGAATCAGCTAGGGTATCCATTCCCAGAGCTAAAACTTCTCGATCTAGAGAAAAGAAAGCCAGAACCTTGGCATCTGAACCTTGGCATTTCCTGATTTAGGGACCAATCCGATTCCCATACCTGTGGAAGACTCAGGTAATCTACTAACAAGTTCATGAAGTCCTTCAGGTATGCCACCGATATCAATAGGAGATTAATCGCAGCCCAAGCAAAGATGCTGCTTGATTGAGCTTTCAGGGAATGACAATGCATCCCTCCTTGCTTGTTTAAATAAGCGACTATCACCATGTTGTCTGACAGGACTTAAAGGTGGTGCCCTTGGAGAGCCTCTCAAATCACTCTGAACCCTCTCCAGTTGGCTGACTTTTGGGCATCTCCCCTGGACCAGGATCCTTGAGCTACTTTGATAGCCCAAGTATGCGCCCCAATGCCGGGAACTTGCGTCCATGGTTAACCTTATTGACACTGGAAAGGACAACAGGAGACCCTGAGAGAGATTCTTCTTGTCCCTCCACCACCACAGGGATCTCCTGGGTTTTTAGGGACAAGCATAAGTTCCTGTCCAAAGACCCTTAGTCTCTGTCCCAAACCCTGGACTGGGGGCACCTGAAGTGAGCTTTTACCCAGGGTACTGCCAGGATAGTGACTGTCATCAACCCTAGGAGCTGCATGGCCATTCAGATGGAAATTGGAAGATTGCACTGAAGCAAGGCAGATGCCTCCATCACCTTGAGTATCTTTCTCCTCCAGGAGGAACACCCTTTGTGTCACTGAATCCACCCTGTACTCCAAAAACAGAATTTCTTTCGATGGGGTGAGATCTAATTTTTCCCAATTTATGATCCACCATAGACTCTGCAGAAAAGGAATTGCCTCCTGAAGGTCCCTTTCTAGCTGGTCTTTTCTGGGTGAGAAGAAAAAAAGATCATCCAGATAGAGGACAATGGATAGCCCCTTTAGTCTTAAACAGGGCCAGAGCCTCCTCCAAGACCTTTAAAAAAAATTCTGTTTTTTTGGATAGGCCAAACAGGAATGCCCTAAATTTAAACTGGCCGACCTTTCCTCCCCATCAGATAGCAACCTCCAGAAACTTTTGCAATTCTGGATAAATAGGTATATGTAGGTAGGCATCTCTCAAGTTAAGGGAGGCCATAAAACAATTCAGGATCAGAATCAGCTTTGCTGTAAAAATGTTGTCTCTATTCAAAATCTTTTGTTAACTATCCACTTGTTAAAGGGTTTTAATTTGAGCATAAGCCGATACTTTCCTGATGGCTTACAAACCACAAAAACCTGTATATAAAAACCCTGAGGCTGTATCAAGTTTTGGCACCTTATTTCAGTCGCAAGAGGGGTCCTCATTGAAAGGGAAACTGTGATTTAGGCTTTTAGGGAAAAAAAATGTTTTTGTTTTTTGGTTGAGCCAATCCTTTTTGATGGATTCAGCGCATTATGAACCAGGAAAATTCTTCCCTTATTCTCCTTAAGAGTTTGGTACATTTGATCATGGAGGGACAGGGAAACCTGCTCCTTCTGAATATCTAGGGTCTCATAGATTGTGTTCAATAAAACATCCACATCCTCGAGCGAAAGCTTGTACTTGAAGTATATTGACTCTCTATCTAGAGAATCCTTAAGGGATGCTGCTTCACTAGTGAATCTACCTCATCATGGTCTGTTTCCTTGCCCACCTCTAGGGCTGAAACGGCTGGCACAACAATGGGATTGCTGGGGGAGCCTGAGATTAGTCAGCATAGATGTAATAGCAGAAATTTCCTCCTCAACTCCCAGAAGGAGCTCCTTGCAAATAGCTGCAGATAGTTTGCGACTTTGTAATACATGCTTTACAAAGTGGATTGTTCAAATTCTTGCCCCACAGGCCCAGAAACATCTATTAAGTTTAAAAAAAAAAGTGTATGTATCTAGCCCATGGTTCCCAGGTCTTTTGAAACCTCTGAACAGTATCCTGTAAAACACTAACAATGGTTTCATGAAGCATTTTTTCATTGCTTCATGAAACCAAGGGACACAGAAAATTGCCTCCACTGTTTGGCTATAGTCATTTTGGCCCCTAGTAAAATGAAAAAGATTAGGCATTGAAGATGTGACAAACCCAACAGGGGCTTTTGGAGGGGAGTAGGGGCTAGCCTTCTACCCACTGATTATGGCCCATTGAGGAGACCGGGGATTTTGTCTGCTTCTCCCGGTCAGAGCAAGGAAAAGAGTCCAGTTTAGCCTCTGATCCCATGGAGAGAGCAGATCATTCTCTAATGATGGACAATAACAATCTCCCCGAAGAAATCTATGAAAATAAATTAATTCCACTTTTTCAGACTTCTGGAACATTGTATGAGTTTTATGATGGCTTGTCTAGTGTACAGATTACACAAGTGAGAGTTGGTTAATACAATTTGGATACCCCTGGGTCTTCTTTCTGGGGAACTGGTACCCAACTGTTTGGGTGGGCACTGACCTCATTCACCTAGGCTTGTCTAAGTGACTAGTTGTTAAAGCGGAGGTCCGCCCACTGCTGCAAAAATTAAAAGCCAGCAGCTGCACATACTGCAGCTGCTGACTTTTAATAATCGGACACTTACCTGTCCTGGAGTCCAGCAATGTCGGCACCACAGATGATGTTTCCATCAGCTGTCGGGTGCATGCCGCCTCCATTGCGAGTAAGGGAACCCAGCAGTGAAGGCTTACGCCGGGAACCCTACTGCGCATATGCGAGGCTCCTCTCCTCTCTCCTACTGGCCCAGTGGCCAGGGAAGGAGGAGGGAGGAGGAGGGAGGAGGAGGGAGCTTGGGCGGTGACGTCAATACCCGCGGCTGAGGCTTCTGGAAGCAGGAACAGTATACCTGTGAAAGACAGGTATCCTGTCCCTCCTCCCCCCGAAAAGTGCCAAATGTGGCATCAGAGGGGGGAGGAGTAAAACGAGTGGAAGTTCCACTTTTGGGTGGAATTCTGCTTTAATTAGCATACTGTTAATTACATCACTGTTAGTTGCTAGCTGTTGATTAGCTTACTGCTTATGTTAGCTATTCATTAGATGTGCTGTTAATGTTCTAATGATATTACTGTTTAAATTTTGCATTGTTTAGTATAATGCGATCAAGCTCTTATCTGATTTTGTGTGGTATATATTCTGTGTTAGTTTACAATAAAGAGTTCCAGTTTGCACCTAAGCTGGTGTTGTCTAGTTCTTGGGTGCAAGCTATAATACCTGGTTCCTGGTTCCAGAGTGGACTCAGGCTGGGTGCTAGTGGTCCATCGCAGTAGACTATTGGGAATTGTATCTACTGGAGCCTTAAAGCAAAGCTCCACCCAAATAGGGAATCTCTGCTTGTTTTCCTCCTCCCCCCTCTGCTGCCACATTTGGCACCTTTCCGGGGAGAGGAGGAACCTGTTTTTGACAGGTATTTGTCCCCACTTCCAGGAGACATTGTAGCGGCGAGGTCTCCAGGAAGTTTGGCCCCCTCCACCTTCCACCACCCACCGGGCTATTCAGGCCATTCAGAAAGCACAGCGTGCTTTGCACATGTGCAGTAGGGAGCCAGCCGTGAACCCACAAGGTTTTATTGTTGGTTTCCCTTATGAGGAATGGCGGCGGCAGCACCTGAAAGCTAATTGAAAAATTGGCTGTGGTGCCGATATAGCGGGATTCCTGGACAGGTATGTTTCCTGGTATTAAAAGTCAGCAGCTACAGTAGCTGCTGATTTTTAATTTTTGGAGGGGGGCTGTAGCTCAGCTTTAGGAAGAGTAACATTTTTGGAACCAACACTCCTGTGTCTGTACGCAATAATGCATGGGCACTATTCCAGAAGCTACAAATCGTGGGGCACTCCCATCAAACATAGTACATGGACCCTAGCAGATTATATACTCGGAAACCTAACAGAGAAGAGGAAGGGTACATTTTCATCAGACAAGTTGGGACTAAACACTATTGAGTGAGTATCTTCAAATTTACTTCCACGGCAACATTCATTATACCAGTAAATGAATATAAAAAGCACACATGACATAGATCAGGATCTCCTCTGAGAGATGCCTCTCCCAGTCCAGCATATAAGAAAATTTGGGTGGAGTGCCCAGGAGCAGCCTATAAATGAGAGTCCTGCGTGCACCATTTTTTGTATGGGGTAACCCTGTATTGTTCCTCCATATCTGGTCAAATAGATCTGTACAAACCTAGAAGCACTCCGTGGGATGCATTTGAAGAGTTAATTCAGAGAACCACAATGTAAAGGGCCCCCATGTGTGAAATAGTGTCTGATTCTGTACAACCCCTTATCAAGCCACCACAGAAAGGCCTTAATGTCCAGCCCCTGCAGGAAGAGTGAGTTATTAAAAATATGTGCCAGTGGGGAAAAGGGAGAAAGTAAATCAGTATTCTGTCTGATCTTGTCCCACAATGCAAAAGAGTGCCAGAGGGTAGGTGCTAGAAAGAGTGGACATCTTTTGGGGGGACACCACAACAGAGAGTCCAGTGTATAATCCGGGGCAGCTAGTCTCTCCATCTGTACCCAGTCTGGTTTAGCAAAGCGGGAGTAGACCACTCAAATTTGAGTTAGCCCAACAGATCAGGTAGCCCCAACTCCCCCTCATGTTTTAGGTTGAAACAATAACTTTTTAGAAAAATGATATCCTTTACAACCCCACGTATAATGGATAAATTTGGATTCAAATTTTACCAACGTCGAGCGAGGGACAGGAATCAGCAAAGAGTGAAAAAATAAAGGAGACTCGGTAGTAAGTTCATTTTAACAGTATAGATCCTGCCTAGCCAAGAAAAATTACACAATGACCACCGCTGTTATGCAGCCCCCAGTTTTTTAAACAGGGGGATAATTAAACTTATATATCAATTCTTTAGTAGAGGTAAGTTGAATACCCAAATATAGTATATTCCTTTTAATGGAAATGGAAAGGGCTCTTTGAGGGGGTCAGCCAATACGGAAGGGACCAGCACATTCAGGGCCGCAGATTTAGACATATTAATTTCCAGTCCCAAAAACCTTCACAGAGCAATTGCAATACATTGGGCGTCAAGATCAGGGGGGATGTTACAAGAAGGAGCAAGTTGTCCAAAAACAAGGTGCACTTATGCATTTGTAATCCACAACGCACCCCGTGTATATCTGGGTCATTCCACATGGCTACCACTAGATTCTCTATTGCCAATGCAAAAATTAAAGGAGAAAGGGGGCAACCCTATCTCCTACATCAGTTGAATAAATTACCTTGCAGCCAGGCTTGAGCCTGCGGGGTGGAGTACAGGGCTTGCATTATCCCCAGGAAAAGGGGTCCAAAACCCCAGTGGTTCAGAACTTTGAACAAGTGTGTTCTATAGGCTCAATGCGGGAGTCTAAGCTCTGATTGTCAGCTTTGATATCAGCAGTAATCTGGGACACTGTTCTAGTTAGTATGTCCAGGAAGTCTGAGAATTTGGTGAACAAAGAATGCGCATCCACATAGTCAGGGGAGGATAAGCCTGCTGCTAGGTCAGGTGGAGCCAGGCTTTGAGGGTGTTCCCTGGGTTGAGAGCACAAGGTCATCCATAGTCCTCTCTATGAGGGACTCATCCCTGTGCGGGATGGAGCTCTCGGATCATGTGGCCATCTTGGTGAACTCTGCGCATGCGCCCCCCTCACCTTACTATTTTTTAGTGAATGAGTAAGCAGGATATGTATTCTCTACTAATTTATATAGAAGGACAGTACTTTATGTGGGAGCCCCTTAAAAGGGGTTTCCAGATTCTGATAAGTCCCCCTTACAGACTCCCACAACCACTGGGACCCATTTTTTGTATATGGGCCTCCCTTAAATTCTAAATCAAATCTTTATCAAGGATAAGGATCTGGTATGTATTTTTAAGGGGGACCTAACTCTGTTTCTTTTTTGTGTGGGTTCCACCCTAACGTCTGTACCAGTCCCACATCTGGTTTAAGGATCTTGTTTAGATGAAGGGAGTTCCCAGCTGCAGATGTGAAGATGTAATTTACCCACAATTTAACTGGTATTTTGGTACATGTCATTCAGTTCCCATGTCTGATTTGAGGGGATCCCCATGTCATTTTTTACAAATAAAAAAATTATTCAACAAAGAAATCCCATTTAGAAGCAAATTATATATTTTTTTTCTTTGTAAACATCAATTTTGATGTAGTACATCCTACAGATGCACCACGTTACAGGCAGGTTATTTAAAGGTATTTTGCATTTCTAATGTTTCACTATAAGCATTAACCACATGCCGACCGCCGCACGCCGATTTATGTCGGCAGAATGGCACGGGCAGGCAATAGAGCGTACCCATATGTTCCTTTGAAATACCCGCCTAGCAGGAATTTGAAAATCATATGCCCATTAGCCTTGAAAATAGCCAGAATTTAAAGATTCAGCTCTCTTTGACTTCAATGGGGTTCACTGGGGCATTAACATTTGAGCTTGGCTCGGTTCAGCAAATGTCCTGCAAACTGAAGTTATGTAATACAAAAGATTGCTATTTTTTAGTTGTTCATAAAGGAAGTTTAAATCCCCATGCAGTTTTTTTATTGTTGCCTGTGTCTCACATTTTTGATCGTACTGTGTGTTTTAGAATTCTGTCAACTCTGCAGTGGCTCCTAAATTATGCTTAATGTTCAGTGAACTATGTATACTCTCTTATATATATATATATATATATATATATATATATATATATATATATATATATATATATATATATCATATAACCTATTTTTTTCTCTCTCTAATTAGAGTATAGATAATAAAGACTTACATTAAATTGATTGCTCATTAATATTTTTGATGCTATACTCTTAGGACATGCATGCACATAAAAGAACTGTACATCTGTAGCTAGTAAATTGAAAATTCTTCTGCACTAAAGTCAATGTACATGCATCCACCTAGCTTCACTCCTGCTCCAAAGTGCATGCATAGGTTTTTGCGCAACTAATAACCTCCTTAAGAAGCTCACTGGTATGTAAATACAGACACCTACTCTATGTATCAATCTGAATAGAATGCCAGCTAGCAGTGTGCAAGAATAACTGCCAGTTGGGTTGGAATACGCATGCACATACTACTGGCTAATATCAAGTCAGAAATTGGTACAGTATCTTCACTAGTTTGCCTTAAAGTAATTAGATCACATTAAAATTTTTCATCACAATTTTTAGAAAAACATGGTTTTACAAACTGTACATACATTTGGTACATTTCCACGTATTTAGCACCATTTGTAAATTAGGGAAGCTCTATCAATTCTTGCTTTCCATACTTCCTCTACAATAATCTGTTTACTTAATTAATGCCCTTATTTCGCTCCAAAACAGCATAATAATATTTTTTTTGGCCAGTGACATCATCAGTCTGGCTGAACTAATAATAGTATATAAAAAAAAGGTTGAAACATAAAAACAATTTATACAATTCTTAATTTTACAGAGTTCACACCATTTTTTGTTGTTGTCCAGTAACAATAAAGACACAACAAAAACGTACCTCAGAAGTAACCAAGGAAAAAAGAGATTACCGTTTTCACGCGGCTGTTCCAAATAGGTTCGCCTGTCAGTTTTTCAGGCATTCCTGACTGGATGATCCATTCACTCCTATGGACTGGTAGGTGTAAATGGACTTGTGTCTGTTTATACCCACCTACCTCTGATCCACTAAAGGAACAAGGGGATCTGTCCATCTAGGTGGATCAGATCAGAGGGCATTAGGGTGTAAACAGAGAATGGACTCTGCTGTTCGTTTACACCTAGCAGCCCATAGAGCAGACACAAACCTGTCATCCACCCACTCTGCTCTAATCAGCAGGTACAGTAATCAGCAGACAGATCCCCTGCTGATTAAAATGGAGTCTGCCACATGTGTAAAGGGCCTTAAGGACAAATGTGGCTTAAGCCACTTTTGTCATTAAATGTAATCTCTTTTTCCACAATTACTTCTGGGGTGTGTTCTTGTAGAGGCTGAACATGCTGCATGTTTAGGCCGCCTGGAAGAGGACTCTGCAGCATTCTCTATCTCACATCCTGTACAGGGGCATGCTGCAGAACTAAATGTCTCATGGTCTTTCAGTCTGCATGTAGCTTGGGTGGGCAGGCTCAAAGCCTATTGCAGCAGCGAATAGTACTGTGCGTGTGTGTTTTGGGGTTGGGTAACAGAGGAGCATGAACTCCCCTTGTGCTGCTCTCTAATAACTTCAGGAAGAATGATCTGCTGTGTATGTGCTGTGCTGCATTCATGGGATAAATAAAGAAGAGGTGCCTGAGGCTTAGCGCTGAGCCACACACATTTTACTTTTATGCCGCGTACACACGAGCGGACTTTTCTGACGGACTACCTGACGGACTTTCGACAGACTTCCAACGGACTTTCCGTATGAACGGACTTGCCTACACACAATCACAACAAAGTCCGACGGATTCGTACGTGATGACTAGGGATGAGCCGAACACCCCCCTGTTCGGTTCGCACCAGAACATGCGAACAGGAAAAAAGTTTGTTCGAACACGCGAACACCGTTAAAGTCTATGGGACACGAACATGAATAATCAAAAGTGCTAATTTTAAAGGCTTATATGCAAGTTATTGTCATAAAAAGTGTTTGGGGACCTGGGTCCTGCCCCAGGGGACATGGATCAATGCAAAAAAAAAGTTTTAAAAATGGCCATTTTTTCAGGAGCAGTGATTTTAATAATGCTTAAAGTCAAACAATAAAAGTGTAATATCCTTTTAAATTTTGTAGCTGGGGGGTGTCTATAGTATGCCTGTAAAGGGGCGCATGTTTCCCATGTTTAGAACAGTCTGACAGCAAAATGACATTTCAAAGGAAAAAAGTCATTTAAAACTACTCGCGGCTATTGCCGGTCCGACAATACACATAAAAGTTCATTGATAAAAACGGCATGGGAATTCCCCACAGGGGAACCCCGAACCAAAATTAAAAAAAAAAAAAATGACGTGGGGGTCCCCATAAATTCCATACCAGGCCCTTCAGGTCTGGTATGGATATTAAGGGGAACCCCGGCCAAAATTTTAAAAAGAAAATGACGTGGGGGTCCCCCCAAACTCCATACCAGACCCTTCAGGGCCTTAAAGGGATATTACACTTTTATTGTTTGACTTTAAGCATTATTAAAATCACTGCTCCTGAAAAACGTCGTTTTTAAAACTTTTTTTTGCATTGATCCATGTCCCTTGGGACAGGACCCAGGTCCCCAAACACTTTTTATGACAATAACTTGCATATAAGCCTTTAAAATTAGCATGAGTTTGACTCGAACTCGAAGCTCATCCCTAGTGATGACATATGACCGGACTAAAATAAGGAAGTTGATAGCCAGTAGCCAATAGCTCCCCTAGCGTCGGTTTTCATCCATTGGACTAGCATACAGACGAGCGAACTTTTTGATAGGAACTGGGTCCGGCGGAGTTCCGACGTAAAGATTTCAAACATGTTCCAAATCTAAAGTCCGTCAGATTTTCGACCGAAAAAGTCCGCTGCAGGTCCGATGAAGCCCACACACAGTCGAATTGTCCGCTGGACTCGGTCCGTCGGACAAATCCGGTCGAAAAGTCCGCTCGTGTGTACGCGGCATTAGAGCATTCTAGTGAGCTATGTGAGCATTCCGTGTGTGGGATTCATCGGACCTGCAGCGAACTTTTTCGGTCGAAAATCTGACGGACTTTAGATTTGGAACATGTTTCAAATCTTTATATAGGAACTCCGCCGGACGAGCCCACTCGTCTGTATGCTAGTCCGACGGACGAAAACCGACGCTAGGGCAGCTATTGGCTACTGGCTATCAAATTCCTTATTTTAGTCCGGTCGTACGTCATCACGTACGAATCCGTCGGACTTTGTTGTGATCGTGTGTAGGCAAGACCGTTCATTTGCAAAGTCCATTGGAAGTCCGTTGAAAGTCCGTCGGATAGTCCGTCGGACCAGTCCGGTCGAAAAGTCCGCTTGTGTGTAGGCAGCATTATTCTAACTAAGAGTACCCATAGACATTTTCCACTTGTCTTGTCTAGCATATTATGCATGTGTCCTTTGCTGGCAAAGGGGAACTAATGACTAAACAGGGTAGGAAACCTCTCCAAGCTTTTACTGCCCCACCTCTCACCCCTTTAAAATACTGGCATTGGTTCCTGCTCTGGCCCCCTTTCCACAGAAGCTACGGTTGTTCTGGCTATAGCTTGCCCTGAGAGTGGACGTATAATGCTTACTGATGTCGCATAGCATTTCCAACAGATTGTTTTGTTTTTTTTCACAAAAAAATAATGCTCCAAATAATCCCCTGTGTGGTACATTGGCTGGCTTCCCTATTGACTCTTTGATTTGTTTCAAGCTTTCACCAGTCCTCAGTGGCAGCCAATCAGCAAAGGTGCACATGATACAATCACTATTTTCAATACATTATAGAACCAAGTAGTTGCCCTTGGTGGTGTGAACTTAATAACAAGGTACACAAGGAAAACATTTAAAGGATAAGTTCACATTTCTAAATATTTTACCTGGTACCAGTGTTAATTTTGTAGACTAAAATATTTCCGTCTACTAAATTAATACTATTTTAGTCGACTAAAATACAACTAAATCTAAAACAATTGAAATGACTAAAATATGGCATTTTAGTCAAAAGACTAAAATACGACTGTGATTAAAACTAATCATCAAAATTGATACTGCAAAACCACAGGAATAAAACCCACGGCACAACAGTGAGAGCACCAAATCATAGCCACAAGACCACAGGAAGATAAGCACTGCATGTGATTTTCATTTTATTTTATATTTTTCTGAATGAAATCCAAGGGTGCTAGGAGTGAGAGGGAGTTTATACATCATCTGTGTGGGAATTATATATTTTTAAAATGTTTGCATTTGAGACTATCAAACGACTCACTATAAATTTCAGTACCACCCCATGACTATCTCAGCAGCACAATCTCTTGGCACTCAGGTACTGGAATAACTGCTCTAGGATTCATGGGGGTCCTCTGGGAAAAAGTTACCATAGTTTAAAAAGTGATAACATGTTCACTATTTGATATTTTTACTCCTGTACAATGAGGGATTTTATATAATGCAGCATACAGCAATACTATATCCTCTTTATAGTCTTACTGTTTAGGTTTTTAACTTCCATTTAGAAAAAAATTACAATATTTATGAATTTTTCCTGAATGTACAATAATAATCTATAATCAAATAGTAAGGGAAGCAAAAAAAAAAAAGAAAAGAAGAAAAGAATGGGGGCTCTTTGGGGAAGTGCTTCTGATAAATTTTACCGAGTTTTGCTGCTAGACTGTATCCAGGATAAACATCAGTTTACCTTTTTTTTCTAGGCTCTGTAGGTTTTCTCTAATCTCATTGGGTTTTTTGCATTTGCCTTTTACTGAAAAGTAGGTTTCATTAATTAGAGTAGGAAGGACAATCACTAAATTATGACTATTTGTCAGCCCAACCAATCCCTGAGATCTTTGTTCTGAGGTATGGTTAGGTAAGATGATAAATATTTTTTTGTTCTCTGTCTCCCTGGCTTTTGCCTGAACAGGATGCGTGCCTAGAAAAATCTCTGTTTGGATCTTGCCCTAGCCTGATGCATGTGTTGGAGAGTGTTTTTCAGAGGGACCTGGATGAGAAGATGGCTATCTGCAGGAAGCATCTGTAAATGATCTTCTTGTTTAAGAGTGTTGCAGAATTGATTGGTATAGGCTACTGATGGACACCGTAAGGGTCGGTTCACACTAGGACGACTTGGGATCCGACTTGTAAGCCCTCAAGTCGCCCCAAGTCACTTTACTGTGAGATTTGCATTACAGTGAATGAGAGCGTCTTAAATGACACTACTGAAGTCGCTCCAACTTCAGAGCGTACTACTTGTACTACTTGGATCCGACTTCTAGGCGACCTGTACCCATAGAATCCAAGTCGGATCTCCATCTATATTGAAGCGACTTTACAGTTAAAAAAATTAGTTTGCCCAGGCAAACCCCTCCCTCCCAGAGAGCTGATTATTCTGTGATTGGCCACAGCCAAAGTCGCCTGTCCTGGAGGCGACTTGAAGTAGCGCTGTAAATTGTTTAAAGTCGCGCTGAAGTCGCGTTGAAGCCGCCTTGCAAAGTTGCGCTGAAGTCGTGTTGCCCATGTGTGAATCGAGCCTAAGGATCACCCACAAATCAAGGTTACTTTGACTGCTGCTAGAGAGTCAACAGCTAGACTGATGAGGGAGAGATCCACTGCACCTTAAGAAAAAGAATTGCTCTTACAGGGTCATAGATCTGGTTAGCTACACTCACAAGGCCAGCAATGACAAAGAGGCTACGCCTAAAGGACCTACTGCTACTTCAGAATACCTGTCCTATTTCTGTGCTATTGTTGGGTAATGGGTACTCCACAGCCCTAAGCCCTCTCTCCTAGATTTTAGTTAAGCTATATATAGTGAAAAGACTTTAGCGGATGGTGCTCCAGCTTATTTCTCACCCACCATACACCAAGGATCATGCCCTAAGATGGAAATGTTAGCCTGCCACACTACTTAAGGGCTCATTTTACATCACCTCAAGAGAATGAGTGCTACATAAAAACACCATAAACTTGATCACAAGGTTTACATAATAAAAAACACTTTTAGTAACTTCTGAAACACCCGGGTAATAATCACATTGATATAAGTCCTTAAAATATCATGAAAATAAAGTTACAATACATATCTTTTCTGCTCCTCTAAGGTATCTTTCAGGGTCATCTAGATAGCTCATTACTCCTTGGAGCTGCAGTTAGGGGTTGAATTCAGTGTCCTTGTGACCTAGCCCAAGTATTGCCCAGCTTTGCTTCTCCCCAACCTCAGCCTAAGAAAGCAATCTACCACTCTGCTGATACATTTTCACCTATAAATCAAACTTGTCAATCACCACAATCAATATTACTCATAGTATTTTAAGCAAAAAGAACATTTTTATATAAATCTTGGAAATTTACAGTTCCATATCGGCATAATTTTGTTGTAACACTCATTTAGAAAATGGGTTAGAACAAAATGGGCTGTGAGGAAGAAGTGGATTTTATGAGTGGAATAACCACGATTAATAGTGTAAGTGATGCTAGTAAAGATGGGAAAGATCATAGCAAACTGTGAGGAACAGATATCGCAACCTTCTCTGCTGATGATGATACTGAGACTCAAGACAGGGTGACAATGATGAAATGGTCAAGAGGATTAGCATAGAAAGACAAGGAGTAGATACCAAAGTAGGAAGGTGGGGGGGGGGGGGGGGTTATTCTGCACCCGCTCTATTTCATTTTGGATGTTCTCATAGCCAGTACAATATTCAGAAACCAAGAATTCTGTCCATCAAGACCAGAATTTGCCTTGACAACTTCAGTGAATACCTCTGTGACATTAAGTTGACTATATCAGTTATAAAAAATATAACAGGCTAAAAATGGCATATAAGGAATACCAAGAAATATATTACATTTGATAAGATTACTTGGATCATCATAGGCACCAGAAGGCACCAGACATTATTAGCTCAATGCATTTTCCATGGAAGTTTTCATACTGTATCTGATTTTAAATACCCAAATAGCTGTATTTGGGCTGTTAGGCTTGTTTAGATTTAGAAAAAGCTAGTACTGCTTTGTATATTAGTGGTTAAATCATGTTACAGGAGCACTGGTGGGAATAATGTAAGTAGTGTTCTCTCACATGAAGGAATAAAAAATAGGCCGCACTCTGTCAAATAAGCAATAAGTAATTGTGCAAAAAATCTCTGATATTAAATCTTAATTAAGGTGCTCAGTGTCAATAAATATATATTAATAACATCAAATAAACAATAATAGGCAGTCATAATAACTGAAGGATGGGGCAGCTGTTTTCTGATATTTTCTGGGGGAAACTGTTTGATATTTTTGTGCAGAAACCTGGCAGGGTGCCGACACCATTATCATTGCCTTCTGCTAGTTGTCGACCAGTGACTTCCACATCCTCTGTGTGTGGACAGCCTGCAAGCAGAGCTAGTGGTTTTTTTTTATTTTGCATTCTCTTTATTAACCCTTTGGATTACCTGGCCAACTGTCCTGGTGGCGATGACAGCACATGGAAGTGGCACATCACCCCGGTAAAAGGGAGGCAAAGTAGGTCTGCATAGGGTCTCTTAAAGGTGCAGGAGTTCCATTAAGTATATGGTGGGATCAAATTGTCCATGTGTACAGAATACCATCGACTGACTGAAAACCCAACAGATGCATATGGGGACACCTTTTGGGATGCTCTAAGTGTGTTTTTACCTACTTTGAGAAAAGAGATTATATATTTCTGGTGAGTGTGGTGTGCTTCTACTGGGAAAAAAAGAAGAAGCAATATTTTCCTGGGTGTCATTTTCCTTTTTGCACAATTGTTTATTTGATATTATTCATATATATTTATTTACACTGAGCACCTTAATTAGGATTTGATATGAGAGATTTTTTGCACAATTGATTATTGCTCATTTGACAGCGCAGTCTATTTTTTATTCCTTTCATATCTTTGGCTTAACCAAGCTAGGAGATGTGCAGCTCTTTTACTGTATATTTTTATTCATTGATCACATGATAAGTATACATTCATATTTTTATTTATATTTGTTTTTGCACATGTGTAGATTAACAATTTAAGGACCCTTTCACACTACTGCGACTTTAAAGTTGTGCGATTTTGCAGCGATTTTACCACAATTTCAGGGAGACTTAAGATCTATGAACCTGAACTTGCATCAAAGTTGGAACCAAAGTAGTGCAGGGACTACTTTGAAGTTGTTGCGACTTGAAATCGCACAGATATGAATGGTACTCATTGTAAATCATGGGGTAAGACTTGTCATGCGACTTTGCAGTCCCAAGTTGCAGGACAAGTTGCACAAGTGTGACAGGGGCCTAAGTGTTCTCTCACAGACATATGTATGCTCAGAACTCCATAATCAGGCAACAACTGTGCATCTCCTTGACTTGTTAATATATGTCCTACAGCCCTAACTGGAGCTGTTATTTTTTTACCTGTAGAAAAAAAAAAACACATTACAAAGGTTCCATATAAATAATAAAAAATATTAAATTACCTAAGTTTGGTCTGAAATTAAAATATTAATCTCCAGTTTTCTTTACCAGACCAGGACTTTTCTGACGCCTGAGCCTCCCATCACTTTCAAAGGAACCATTTTAAATGCACAAGAAACTCTTATGCCGCGTACACACGGTCGGACTTTTCAGCTACAAAAGTCCGACAGCCTGTCCGACAGACTTTCGACGGACTTTCGACGGACTTGCGGCGGACTTGCGGCGGACTTTCTAACGAACAGACTTGCCTACACACGATCACACAAAAGTCCGTCGAATTCTTACGTGATGACGTACACCGGACTAAAATAAGGAAGTTGATAGCCAGTAGCCAATAGCTGCCCTAGCGTGGGTTTTTGTCCGTCAGACTAGCATACAGACGAGCGGATTTTTCGACCGGACTCGAGTCCGTCGGAAAGATTTGAAGCATGTTTCAAATCTAAAGTCCGTCGGATTTGAGGCTGAAAAAGTCCGTTGAAAGTCCGGAGAAGCCCACACACGATCGGATTACCAGCCAGCTTTAGTCCGTCAGCGTCCGTTGGACTTTTGTAGACGAAAAGTCCGACCGTGTGTACGCGGCATTAGGAGGTAATTTCCTAAATTCCTTGCAAACATCACTATGGTTACACATAACACTAACACAAGCCCCATTCATACTAGCACCCCATCCTGAACATCATACCAACATCTAGCACTAATGGTATGGGACTATCTTCTTTGGGGTAGTCCTCTCAAGATACCCTCAATGGTGAGATGTTATTATTATTATTTTTATTAAAAACATGCCCCACTCCTAATCCTATAGGATCAGCATTATGGAGAGTCCCAGAGAAGATTAAAAGCCCCAGTATACACTTTAATTTTATAACAAAAGCATTGTAATAACAATACAAACAATAGTTATTTTTGATAATCCAATAAAAGCGTACTTTAAACATTTCCTTTCATGTTTTAAGTGCTGCCTATTTGCTGGCCATCTTTTTCAACAGCTTGCTGGGTTCCCTACCTGCTTCATGGCTTCTTCTTTACTCATTACTTGGTTTACTTTCAATTTCTTACAACATATCCTATGGCACCTTACTGCCTGCAAGCAGCGATGATGTCACATGTGGTGCATTCTTTTTACTGAATATGCCTCCTAAAGCATAGAAGAGTGACAGTAGAAAAAAAAAACATGGGGCCGCCATCTTGAAAATTATGGTTCTGCCAAGACTACTATATTTATTTCATACACTACCTATAGAACTACCAGAAGCTTTCTTTAAAAAATTGGCTTTAATTCAAAGGAATTTTTATGGGCCAACAAACGACCTCATATACAACTTAGATTTTTACAACTTCCCAAGACAAAAGGCAGAATGAGGCTTCCCGATTTTGGGAGGTACTATAATGCAACACAGAACAGAATTATCGCCTGGCACTGCTATGACAAAAGCAAGGACTGCGAGGACCTTGAAAAATCTTGGTCAAACTTAACCATACAATATTTACCATGGACAGACCCTATGCAATACCCTCTCAGTATTAAAAAACACCTTCTAATAAATACAACTTTAAAGATATTCCATAAAATAGCAGCCAAAGATAAACTTCCTTCTACTCCTAGCCCCCTATCATAACTGGCAAATAACCCAGACTTTCCACCCTTACTAGATAATAAAACACTTTCACAAGCCAAGGTCATTCAACCCTTACTGGCCTATCACTGCTTACAAAAAATAAATTAAAATCTTATACAGACTTACAACATGAACTTGACAAAAAAAACTCTTAGCTTCTGGCTATATCTACAAATCCACAATTATATATTAAACAACAAAAAAAGACCCAATAGTCAGACCTCTCACCAATTTTGAACATATATGCTTTAATCAAAAAAGGCCACCTCACTCTCGTATAGCTGGATCTCACAGCCAACGTCAGATTCTACGGATAAATATAAAAAAATATGGGAAGAAGAACTCAATACACAATTTTCAGATTTACAATGGGAAAAAACTTGTGTGTTTACCCATGAATGCTCCCTAAGCACATGCTTACAAGAAATTTCTTTCAGAATTCGTACTCAGTGGTATATCACTCCGGCAAAATTAAAAACCTGGTCTCCTACAGAGTCAGACATTTGCTGTAGATGTAATGAAGGAAGGGACTCCTTTCTGCATCTATGGTGGAACTGCACACCAATCCAAACTTATTGAACACAAATTAAAAAGTGGATAGTTTATATAACTGACACTCAAATAGAACTAAACACAGCTTGTTGCTTACTACATGTCAATGATCTTTCTTACAAAAAATACAAAAACTCTCTTAACATGACACTTACCGTACTTAATGCTGCCAAAGCGCTAATTTCGGCAAACTGGAAAACCAGAAATACCCCAACATTAAAAGATTGGTTATTGAAGGTCAAACTAATCTACGAAATGGAAGAAACCATTGCTATTAAAAGAGAAACTACAATGCAATTCCACAATAGGTGGAAACCTTGGTACATTTTCACTTTATCAGAGACATTTAATAGAATCCTTTCCAATTAAAACTTCCTGTGGATTTACTTTTCAGTGCTCCATTCATGCTCACGCAACACTATAAAAAAATAGTACTCTTCTTCGTTATTCGTTATTTCTCTTTTCTTTTTCATTACCCATATCCCACTGTTGAAAAATTGCTACAAGGCGTCATAAACTCTTTGAAGGCTAATATCACATATCTCAAGCATTATGAATGTTACTGATAACAGATAACTTGAAAATTCTGATTACTTGACTAACCTATGTTTATTTACAATTATATTGACTTCTTTTGAAAAGAACAAATAATTAAAATTTGTCTTGTCATACTTCATTTGTTCATTACAAGTTATATAAATCTGATGTAATAATTTACCTTTTGCTATTTGTTTGCATATTTAGTATCTCTAATACCCCATTGTACTCTGTATTTCATTTTTTACCTATACAACAAACTTTATTGTGAAAAAAAGAACAAATGGTCCATGAAGTCTTAATTTTTATTTATATATATAAAATGGACCCAACGCGAACACGCATCGCACATGCATTTCATTTTAAACGGCAATGGAGTTTCCCTGTACTGTCCCTATTAAGAATTTTATGTTTATGTTTTTAAATTTTAATAAACCAGCCAAAGATTCTCTGCACTAGTGGAGTCTTTTTTCTTTTGGCATTTATGGCTCACCTTCGCTGGATTTGTGGAAACATACATTGATTGCTCCATGGGAAGTGATCCTGGGACTACATCTTGTGAAGTGCTCCAAGTTGTCCCTGACTAGCTGTCCATGAAGGAGGTTGGTGGTCTTTTCAGCAGTATATCCCCTGTGGTCCATATATCTCCACTAAGCCTTTTTTGACCCCCCTGAATAAGGGTGGTCGCAGGCTTCCCGGTAAGCCTCTATTACTTTAATAACCAGGTGGTGGGCAGCACTAGCGGTGGAATACTGCCCCCGTGTCCCGCATTGAATACCATAAATTTTGGACTTTATTTCACCTTCACTTTTACTATATGAACTTTTTTCGCTATAATATATATCTTATTATGTTCTTGTAACATTTCATGAGCACTTAATATTTATTAGCCGATTTGATATTAATAATTTTTCATTGGATGCTATTCACCGTTGTTGGTTATTTGATTTATTGATTTACCACTGTTCACAAATATTGTGTCATATGTCCAGTGCTGCACTGTCCATTTTATATCTATCTTCTGTGACCTCATATCGGGGTTATAGTGCTCAGCAGTAGAAATTCTCTTCACGTTTTTTCTTTATATAATTTTTTGTTTATGCACCTAGAGCAATTCTTTCTCTTTATTTTATTTATATATGTTTTATTTCATTTTTTTCTTCTTTTTTTCATCTGAGCAAAAGAAAAAATCTGTCCTACGCATGTTTGAATTCACTTACTGTTGACTGACTCATTACCTCTGCTGAAGGTCTATTCCAAGCATCTGCTACTCTTTTTGTACAATAATTCTTTCTAATGCCGTGTACACATGAGCGGAATGTCCATCAGAAAAAGTCTAATGGAGTCTAATCGGACTTTTTCCGTCAAAAATTCTGACGGACTTAGATAGTGAACATGTTCTTAATTTTTCTGATGGAACTAATTACTATCAGTAAAACTGCTCGTCTGTATGCTGTTCCGACATACCAAAAACGATGTATGCACAGAAGCAAATATGAGACGAAAGCGATCGGTCTGGTAAAACTAGCGTTCGTAGTGGAGCTAGCACATTCCTCACGCTGCAAATTCTGTGATCTTTAAATACAGTGCATTCTTTTGTGCTTTAGAAGAATGAACTTGCAGCAGATTATATCTATGTCCCCAGGCTGTGGTACTACACCAACCTGTGTCTTCTGTCAGACCAGACTAAACCCAGGCCATCCCTTTCTTTTCTTCGCTGCAGCCTTCCCTCCACCCTTCCCTGCAGCCTTCCTTGGAGGCTGTGGCTCTGGTGGTGGACTTGTGGCAGGAGGAGGAGGAGGAGGATGGGTGAGATCATATATGTGGCTATTCTCTGTCAGCTGGCCCCTCAGCCCCTTCTGAAGGCCCTCAAAAATAATATTTCGCTCACAGAGTAAGCGTTGGCTTTCCTCCAATTTCAACAATCTTGTGGCTATATAGCAGCCATAGGCCTCTTCAGCGTCAGGGGGGCCTCTGAGCACATCACTCGCTTCCCTAATGAGGCCCAGTGCTGCCTCCTCCGTCATCGTCCCTCTCCTGGGCCTTTTTGTTTGAAGGCAGAGGGCAGGCACCTGGGATTGTGTGAGGCTCCTACTGGGGCCAGCCACCTCCTGGCTGACACTGGGCCCGCCCACCTCCTTGCTGTCACTGGGCAGTGCCACCTCCTGGCTGTCACTGGGCAGGGCCATCTCCTGGCTATCACTGGGCACGGCCTCCTCCTGCCTACCACTTTCCAGACCCTCCTCCAGGCTGAGCTCATCCTGTGTATAAAAAAGAGACATATTTTTAGTTTTGAGTTGATCAATTACACACAATTTTTAGCTCCTTACTTGCAAATTGAATGTTATTAAATAGAAAAGACTATCATTCTGACCCCAGCATTTTTCTTTCTTGTCCCAAACATATTGGCCACTACTGTCTATTTATATGTAAATCACTTTGTTTAAAATCATTAATTAGTTATCAATTATAACATCTAGTTAACATCATTAATATTAGGAGAATAAATATGTCTACAAATAATATACCTGGCTCCAGCTGGGCGCATCCACTTCTTCCAGGATGGAAGGCCCAGGTTGTTCCTCGTCAGCCTCTGGTAGGGTTGAGGGTAGGGTGGAGGGAAGGCTGCAAGGCAAGGTAGAAAGTGATTCCCTGGCTTCAGTCTGGTCATCCAGAAACTGCAGTTTGTTGAAGTACCACAGCCTGGGGACATACACTTGCGCTGCTGCTGCTCCTGATCTGAGTGATTTCTGGATCTTATTATGCTCCTTCCTCAAGATCCCAATTTTATTGTCCAAAAACTTTGCATCAGGGACCCGAGTCTTCACAAATACCAAAAGTTTCTCCAGCGCTGACCTCCTAGCTTGTTTATTATAATACAAGCTGTGTTTCACCTCACACAAATTTCTCATCTCTCTGTATCTGTCTATGAAACTGGCCATTAATTCTGGGTCCTAAAAGTGATTCATCTTTGCTGTAAGACAATACACAAAACAAAAACACTAATGTCAGCCTAAACTCTCATTATCATAGCCCAATATAGGCCTCAATCTTGAAGCAGTATAGGCCACTGTGATGGGCCAAGTTCAAATTTTAACTTCGTTTAGAACGCTTGCCACTTCTGATCGTCCTTCCTCCACACACAGATCATACGTACAACACATGCATGTTAGCTTGATATAGACTGCGCATGCATGAAACTCTGCCCGCGTTCCCCGCCCCTGACATTCTTTCTCGAAGATTCCCTTCGGCGCGCAATAGGAGCAACATGGTGGATAAAGAACAGGTGTGTGGTAATTCCACTAATGAGGAGGAGGAAAGCCCGGAGCCAGAGGAGGAGATTTAAGGCCTCCAATATGGCCTTTGAAGAGATGGTGGAGATGGTGTACATCTTGAAGAGTAACGACTATGATGGGAAGCATAGACCGTATCTAAACCCTAATTTGCGAAAAGCCAAGATCATGACGAAAGTTGTGAAGAGTCTGCGGCAGAATTTTGGGGTACGATGCTCCAAGGAGCAAATTAGGAAACGCTGGTCTGACCTGAAACTGAGGGAGCCGGATCAGTATAGAAGAATAAAGAGAGTGCTTCTAAAAAGTAAGTACTTGTCGTGTGTTCCTATCATTATTATTACTATCATGCTGCGCCATGTGCTTTTCTTTACTGTTGTACATTTTAAAATGGCGAATTTCATGTTCGCAGGCACAGTAATCGGTCGTAGGAAACATTGTTCGCTCATTAAATACGATGTTTTGGGCAGATACAGGTTAAATACATTTGGTCATGCCTATTTGTATAAAATTAAGTTTTGTACATGGCTGTCTAGATGTGTTTGAAACTAGAATGAAATGCAAGCTTGATTCAGTGTAATGTAAGGAGAGGACACTCAGCAGCTGTTTACACATCTGGACTCAGGAGCACTAGTGTGGGACACAAGAACAAACTTTTTAAGGTGTCCCACACAGGTGCTCCAGTGGATACTTGGGGTGTCTCCATGTGTGAAAATTGTCACAAAAAGGTAAGTATTCCAGCTTTGGTAAGGTAAAAAAACATGTCTTCAGCTTGGAACTCTGCCCAAAACAGACAATTGTACCCCACTTCCCAGAAATGTTTCATATTCCTATTTCTGGACTCAAATATCTGTGTGCTAAGTATACCCTTTGTTTCATTCTGATAGGGAAGAAAAGACTCAGAGGACACCACTCAGAGGATACCAGGGACCCCCCACATCACCAAGAAGGGGAAATCAGCCCAAGACCCCCCCGAGGATCTGGAGGAAGGAGAGGTGGAGGAAGTGGGTGAGATTGTCACCCAAACAGTTGAGTCTGACACCCCAGCTTCAGGTAATCTATGTATGCCTGCATATGTATAATACATGTTTTTTAACCATTTTTTAGGTGATGTGCTGGTTGTAGAAGAGCAAGCTGAACCTTTCACTAGTGACAGCGCCCAAAGGCTCATCCACGACATCATGCTGTGGAATGGCGAAATAGACATTGTAAGGGAGAAACTGAATGTTATGGAACAACAAATGAAGAACATGATCAATGTGTTGGGGAGAATATAAATAGCTTTCAAATCCAATCCATTTACCCATTTGTTGGACTAAACCCAATTTTTGTTTGTACATTTTAAAAGCCAAATTTTGAAGATGCACACAGTGTGTCAAAATGTGCTATCTGCCATCAGGGCATCTCAATGTACGTGTTTTGTGGGTGCAACCCCTTCCTCGCAACTCTAGTAGGTGAGAGGAAGGGGTTGCACCCTCAAAACACGTCCATTGATCCCCCATGGTGGAAGATAGCACATGTTGACATTAGGCATGGGATCAGGAGGGAAATACCCATTTGAACTCCCAATTTATGTGCATCTTCAAAATTTGGCTTTTACAGGGGTGACACCACCCCATCTGATTAAGGCAATATCAAGACATTTTTGACACTATAATATCTGATATTAGCTTCAGTTTTTATACGTTAAACTTTGTAAGTTGCAGAGTTGTGTATGTTATGTTTTAAAACATGCCTGTTTCTACACAAAAAAAAAAAAAAATTGAGAAAAAAAAAATTATTTTTCTAAAAAATTTTCTAATGCACATGTGAATGTGCACAGAGTAAAAATTTTGAAAATCAACAATGTGTGGCTTCTTCTTTCAATGCTCAATACCAGTTTTATAAGTAATTTTGTGTTTACAGTGACAATGGGGCTTATTTACTAAAGGAAAATTCACTTGACACTACAAGTGCACTAGGAGAACCTAGGAGACAGCCAAAAAGAAACACAAGCAATAAAGAAATTTCAAGATTTTATCAGATCTTTTTTTTTCATTATTAAAAATTAGGCATTGTCTGGCATTGCAATGGCCCCCCAAAATAATTAACATATTTCTCCCGAACTTCACAGGTGCTTTGGGGTGCCAAGCCAGGATGGCCAGTATCCAGGCCCGAAAGTAAGTCCGGCCTCAGGCCCAACTGAGGCAAGATAATTGTGTGAATTTTTACGTAAAAAGTTGTGCAATATGCACCAGCATAAGATTATGTGGTTGAGTTTATACTCCGCCATGTGTATGGCTGTCACAAACAGCCGGAACTGGCTGGCCATTATCCCGAAGGCATTCTCCACGACTCTTCTGGCTCTGGCCAGCCGGTAGTTAAAAACCCTCCTCTGGGGGAATGGCCTCATCAGGTGCTCGCCCAGACGCTTCATCAGCAAGAAAGACGAACGGGAGTCCATCAACGTTGTCCACATCGGGTGGCAATCCCAGGCCACCACTCTGGAGCCATTGGTAAAACTCCGTCTGACTCCTCCATCCGACATCCGGCCATTCTTCCCCACATCCACATAGAGGAACTCATATTGTGCCGACACCACCGCCAATAACACGATACTATGAAACCCCTTATAGTTAAAATAGTAGGCCCCCAAATGGGGTGGTGGCACGATGTGGATGTGCTTCCCATCTATAGCCCCTCCACAGTTGGGAAAGTCCCAATGGTTGGAAAAATGGGAGGCCACAGTCTGCCATTCCTGTGGTGTTGAAGGAAACTGTGGAGACAAAACAGAAAAAATAAGATTAGTACTTTTGCACATAACATTGCAAGCAGATTAGACACAAACATTCAGCCAACATCAGTATAACATTTATTTTAAGGAGTATTTAAAGACAAAAATATAAGGGCCACTTATCAGATTAATCCCCCCTCTGACGGCCTATTGTAAAAATTTTAGGGGGGGTAGGGTTCAAGATGAGTTTGGGCCCCCCAAAAAAGCCTCTGGCACTCTGCCTGAATTTAAGGACAACAATAACATTTGTACAGATTTTATGGGGTGTTTGGGATAAAGCAATACAATGGAGCTGACAAAATACATTGTTAAGTGACTAGGCAATAGGTGTATATGGGCCCAGGATAGCATACTGGAGGAGGTTAGTGAAGGAAAATATGCATGTAGGCCAAAAAAGGAGCATTAAAAGATTACAGCATGAATGGGCACAAAGGGGACATTCACAGCATATTCCAATCATGGTAATTAGGGAATGATGAAAGAAATACAAAACATTAGCAAACATTAAATACAATAGAATGTGATGTTAAAGGACAAAACATACTTTAATATAGTCTTTCTGTAGGACCTGAATAATAGCAGAACAGGTCTCTAGGATAATGATCCCCAGAGCCTGGGGGGAGATGCCTGTCGAGAACTTGAGGTCCTGCAGGCTTCTCCCAGTCGCCAAGTACCGCAACGTGGCAACTAGCCTCTGCTCCGGAGTGATGGCTTGCTGCATGCAGGTATCCTGCCTGCTAATATAAGGGGCCAGCAAAGCCAACAGATGGTGAAAAATGGGGTCCGTCATCCTGAGAAAGTTCCTGAAATCATCAGGATTATTCTCCTGGATCTCATGAAGCAAAGGCATATGAGAGAATTGGTCACGCTGGAGTAACCAATTCTTGGTCCATGAATTCCTCCCCACCCTGTTCATGGACTGGGCTTGGGTCAAAGAATGAACCCCAACACCAAGCCTCCACACATCATGAACTCTATGACGAGTACGTACACGCAACATGGCTTCAAAACGGTCAGCTGGTCAGAACGCACTAAAGAACAGCAAGCGAGCTGAAAATCAGAAATGGGTGGACAAGAACACACTGAGAAAACAGATACGAACTGTCTACGCGCTCTGAAAAGCAGATACAAACCCACAAGCACAAACTGAAGAGCAGTAACGGACTGAAAAGCACGAAAGCTGAAAAGTGTGAATCATTTCTCACCAAACTTCTACTAACACAAGATAAACACGAGATTAGCAGAAGGAGCCCAAAGGGTGGCACGATCACTATTGCACTTCCTTTTTCTAGTCCCGTCGTACATGCTGTACGTCACCGCGTTCTGGATGGTCGGACTTTGGTCGGACTTTGGTTTGACTGTGTGTAGGCAAGAACGCTTGAGCAGAATTCCGTAGGAGTTCTGTCGGAGAAACCGGTCTTGTGTACAGGGCATAAGGACCCATGCACACTATTATGCCCCGTACACACGGTCGGACTTTGTTCGGACATTCCGACAACAAAATCCTAGGATTTTTTCCGACGGATGTTGGCTCAAACTTGTCTTGCATACACACGGTCACACAAAGTTGTTGGAAAATCCGATCGTTCTGAACGCGGTGACGTAAAACACGTACGTCGGGACTATAAACGGGGCAGTGGCCAATAGCTTTCATCTCTTTATTTATTCTGAGCATGCGTGGCACTTTGTCCATTGGATTTGTGTACACACGATCGGAATTTCCGACAACGGATTTTGTTGTCGGAAAATTTTATATCCTGCTCTCCAACTTTGTGTGTCGGAAAATCCGATGGAAAATGTGTGATGGAGCCTACACACGGTCTGAATTTCCGACAACAAGGTCCTATCACACATTTTCCGTCGGAAAATCCGACCGTGTGTATGGGGCATTAGATTTTCTGCAGATTTTTGTCTTCAGATTTACCAAAACCATGTAGTGCAAGGGCCTGCCTGATTGCATACAAATTGAAACTCTTAAGGTTTGACCTCATATTATATGGTCTTGGTAAATCTGAAGACAAAAATCTGCAGAAAATCTAATAGTGTGTATGGGGTCTAAGATTAGCTTTGAATTTTCCTTCCTGCTAATTTAAGGAAATGTCCACATGTTCTTGATGTTGATTCATATTGATATGCTTTATCCCTTTATTTTTCACCATTATTGTTTCCCATCCCTAGACTCATTCTATTTCATCAATATCTTTTTTTAAGTGAGGTCTCCAGAAATTGACACAGTGGGGTTTATTTACTAAAACTGGAACATGCGAAATCTGGTGCAACTCTGCTTAGAAACCATTAGGCTTCCAGGTTTTATTAACAAAGCTTAACTGAACAAGCTGAAGTTAGAAGCTGATTGTCCACAATGCACAGCTGCACCAGATTCTGAGTACACCAGTTTTAGTAAATCTACACCAGTACTCTAAATGTGGTCTAACTAAAGATTTATATTGGGGAATCTGGACCTCCTTCCTCCTGCTGGTGACTCCTCTAGTGATGCAACCTAGAATTGTATTTGCTTTCCCCACTGCCTGGCCACACTGTTTGCTCATTTTGAAATGATCTGAAATAAGTAGCTTCAAATCTTTCTTCTCTGTATTTCTGGCCAACACTGCACCTCTAATATTGTTACCTTTCAAGAAAGTTTGTTTCCCTTAGGAGCACTGCTTTACATTTATACCGTATTTATCGGCGTATAACACGCACAGGTGTATAACACGCACATTAATTTTAAGAGGGAAGTTTCAGGAAAAATAAATAAATTTTAAATAAGGAACTTTGAAGCAAAATAAGGGTCAGTGTCCATCTGCAGTCTCACCATTGCCATCAATACAGTCTGTTCAATGCCCATCTGCAGCCTCACTATTGCCACCAATGCAGCCTCATCAATGCCCATCTGCTGCCTCACAAGTGCCATCAATGCAACCTCATCAGTCCACATCAAAGCAGCAGCCTCACCATTGCCATCAATGCAGCAGCCTCACCATTGCCATCAATGCAGCAGCCTCACCATTGCCATCAATGCAGCAGCCTCACCATTGCCATCAGTGCAGCAGCCTCACCATTGCCATCAGTGCAGCCTGATTGATGCCCATCTGCAGCCTAGAGGGTACAGGGAGGGGGGCGGCCCAGGAGAGGGGACTTCCTTTTACAGAGGCCGCCAAGTAAACAGGAGATTCTCACAGTATGTAATCTGACATCGCTCGTCCCGCCTCCCTCCCTGTCCCCTCCGAGGCAGCTAAAATTGAAGCATTGGCGTATAGCACGCACATGCTATTTGCACCCAATTTTTAGGGTGAAAAAGTGAGTGTTATACGCCAATAAATACAGCATTAATGAACTCCATTTATAACCATACTTTGGTATCTATCCTTTAGCCAACTGCATATACACCGTACTACCCTAGGGTTAAATCCTAACTCCTACAACTTTTTAATAAGATCATTATGTGGAACTGTATCATATGCCTTGCTGAAATCAAGGTAGCCTATATCCAGAGTGCCACCCTGGTCTAAAACATTTGTGATATAGTCAAACAATCCAATCAGATTATTCTGACATGATTTGCCTTCAGTAAAGCCATGCTGCTTTAACGCGAGCAAGTTGCATGTTTTTATGTGATCAACGATCCTTCTTTTTAGGAGTGATTCCATTAACTTAAATACAGAAAAAGTTGTGCGCTTAGTGCAAAAGAAATAATACAGCAACCTATTTTGTGGATTGTGGACCCTCTGATTATGGAAGATCACATAGGCATTTGGATAATCCCAACTGATATGTATCCACGGAAAATACGGTGCGCATAGTGTGCGCCTCACAAACCGTTCCTCAGTTGTGGAATCCCTGGGTTCCACACTGGCCAGGTCGGTGTAATCCTGGAGAGATCCTGGGGGCTCAGTGCAGGGAAAGTTAGTTGTAGAAGTTGGGTCTGCTCTCTCTCTCTGGGCTGTGTGTTGGAGGAGATCACTGCGCTATGTGCTGGACGTACTCTACAGTGTCAATACGGGAGAGCAAAGTTCCGCCTCCTCTCTGCCCCTGTCAATTGTGAAATCTTGAAAATGATGAGAATCCACGTGTAAGAATCCCAAACTACCTCACAGGCAAGTGTGCCAGTTCCCTTATCTAATGTTAATCATCTTCAAATGAGATCAACAGCACATAAATCATCCAAATGTGGGGCCACCACTCAAGGAACCACCAACTCCACCACCCCTGCACGGTCCTTCACTGGTTATCCAAGGGCAGCACCTCAGAGAAAGAACAAAGGACCATAGAGTAGTATGATAAAACTACATAATTTATTAAAAGCAAAGATTACAAAGGTTACAGAGTAACAGCGGCAAAACACACCACACACCAGTTGCGAGGCCAGTGGCATATGATGTTGTACACCTGCTGTTAATCCCTGGTGTGGTGTGTTTTGCTTGTGATACTCTTTAATCTTTGTGAGTATATGTGCTTTTAACCGGTTGCTGACTGGCTCACGCACATATACTGCAGCACAATGGCACCGCTGCGCGAAACCCCATACGGGTACAGGGTTCCCTTTAAGAGCTGCAAGAGGGGGCACGTGCACTGCACGGTGGCGGACCCGATGTGCACACACATCCCTGTTCTGTCAGGGGAGAGGAGACATGTCGTTTGTTCCTACTAAGTAGGAACAACAATATGTCTCCTCCCCTAGTCAGTCCTATTCCCATACAGTTAGAACACACCTAGGGAACACACATTTAACCCCTTGATCGCCCACTAGTGTTAACCCCTTCCCTGCCAGTGACATTTATACAGTAATCAGTGCATATTTATAGCACTGGTAAAATAAGTTTAGCGCTAAAGTGTTAAAAATGACTAAACTAAACTTAACCACACATATAAATATATTAAAAATAATCACAAATGACCGTAAATAAATTGATATGTCACCCTATAAAGTGATAATTAATACAATATGCAAAAAATAAATAAATGCATGAATAAATCATAAAATTCCACAAATGTGAATGACTGAAAATTGCAGAAAAGTGATGATGAAAAAGAAAAATGCAAATAAATGTGTCCGTGAAAAAATGAACGATCCACAGTGTTGATTGAATAAAAGCAAAGTTCTAAATCACCACTTAGACATCCAATCTGATATATAAACGAAAGAGGGCTGAGAACACCAGTGCAGCAAAACCTCCACTGAGACAGATGCAAGCTTACCAAATGGTTTTAACTCAAAAGAACATACGTTCTATGAGTCAAACATACTTTGTGTTATCAAACGACAACCAGGGCATAGTATTAGTAATCCTCTCTGACTGTGAACCAAATACGTCCCAAAATGCATGGACAATCCGTCTCCATATGTAGGTGATTGCACATCAGATTTCAATTGGTAGGATAGGAGAAATGCAGAGGGAAGAGCCACATAGCATAATTCCGTATGAACTGTTAAAATTTATTAATATAAAAAACACATTCACATTTAGGGTGTGTTAACAAAAGCTTGTGTAAAATAATGGCGGCAGTGGAGTCCTCCCGATGCGTTTTGTCTCATTAGACTTCGTCTGGGGTGTTCCTCCACTGCAGCCCAACTTACTTATAAAAGAAATGTCACCCCAATAAGGAGAATCCAGCTCACACCGTGTCATGGACAGATTTGGTAGTTACTTCCGGTTCTACCAAAATAGCAGACCGCCGTGCGTTCCACAACTCGATATGTTGCTGAGACGTGCGTTCCAAACATTGTTAGAATTGTGGCGCTCATATTGAACAACGTACGAGCATTATATCCTATGAATGAAGTGACGAACAAGTGGGCCTGACGTCGTTCTGTCACACATACAGCCAGATTGAACCAGAGCGCATGTCAAGATGCATATTGCTGTCACATAAACGACGCTGTATATCTAAACTAAATGCAGAACACCTCATTGTAAGCTGACCAGAACTAATGATAAATCTAATCCAATTATATAAGAATTAAATATTAAACACAAAAATAAAACTAATAAAAATTATGAAGAAACCAAAAATGTAGACAACTCCTCTTGATGATTGATAATGAGAATGTCTATATGACTCATGGATGATATCTTTATTAATACCAAAATATTTAATTACCCTAATAGAATGAATTCATTAATAGATAATAACCAAAAAATGATAAAAGAAAAAAAGAAAATAATAAAAAGAGGGAAAAATAAAAAGAAAAATTAAGACACACGTCCAGGATGGATTTTCTTAAAGGGACCGTTAGAAATTAAGACACACATTCGAGATGGATTCTCTTACAGGAGCCATTACAACAATGATAATAATCATAAAATCTAAAAGAAGATATAAAATTATATTGTATTGTTGTCTATATTGAGCACCAAAGTCTATAGATATTTTAAATGTGTATACATCTAGGGTTGGATGAATATAGACTGAAAGGGTGCCTAAGATTCATTAATGAAGGCGTTAATGTCCCACTCAATGTTCATTCCGAAGGGGGTGTGGGACTGCAGTTCATATATCCAGAAGGTCTCTAGACGGGAGACCCCTCTGGTCATGGCACCTCCCCCTCCAAGGTGGAATATACCTATCTATAGCAATAAATTGTGATCCCCTGGGGTCACTATTGTGAAATTCTTTGTAGTGTCTGGGGACGGTATGCTTGGAGTCCCTGCCCTTGATTAACGCAATATGTTCGCCAACTCTCATGGAAAACATCCTGATTGTATGGTCCACATATTGCTTGCCACAAGGGCAAGTAATAAGGTACACTACATATTTTGTGCTGCATGTACAAAAATGTTTGATGGTGTACTTCTTGTTAGTGTCAGTAGATCGAAATTCCACTGTTTTGCATCTTCCCAATGAATTATGTTGACATACGACACATTTTTTACAAGTAAAAAAACCCACAAGATCATGAAAAAAGGAAGAACGTACTGGTGGGTTAATAATGTTGGGTGCTATACGACTTTGTAGGGATGGTGCTCCCCTAAAAATGATCATGGCCTATTCTGGTAATGTAGTACTAAGAATGTGGTCGTTCTTGAGGACATCCCAATGTTTCTTTATGAATGTTTTAATTTGTTTATGTTGTATTGAGAAAGAGGTCAACGTAGCCCATTTAAAGTTCTCATCTGGTTTTTGTTTAGGTTTAACTACAAGTAATGATCCCCTGTCGATATTAGTTACCCTCTGTAATTTGACTTCAATGTTATTATCTTATCCTTTATCAAGGAGTTTTTGTTTGAGGATACCTGCCTGTGTCAGAAATGTGTCGGTCTCAGTACAATTCCTGCAGAGTCTTAGAAACTGGCTGCGCAGAATTGAATTTAACCAGGACCTGTGATGGCAGCTATCGGTAGGGATAAAACCATTACGGTCCGTACGCTTAAAATGAGTTTGGAATTTGAACTGTTTATCAACAATCTTTATTTCCAAATCTAAGAAGTCAATCTTGTTCCTACTTGCCTCGTATGTCAAAGAGATGCCCCTATCATTTGCATTGAGATGATCAAAAAATAATCAAAGAATCCCTCGTGCCACTCCATAGGAGGAGGATGTCGTCAATGTACCTGGCCCACAGGATTAATGATGGAACCCTGTGGGCATAGACGACATCCTCCTCCCACTTAGCCATAAACAAATTTGCAAGGCTTGGAGAAAATTTGGCTCCCATTGCTACACCTCGCTGTTGAAGGTAGTAGCGTTGGTTAAACCAAAAGTAGATATGTTTGGTGGCAAATTCCAAGAGTTCTATGAGATACGTACATTGAAAAGGGGCCAAAGATTGTTCACAATCTAGAAAATGTCGAACAGCTTCAATACCCTTTTCTTGTGGGATGCATGTACACAAAGATGCCACATCAGCGGTGGCCATGATGTAATTGTCCTGTATCTCAATATTTTCTAAGAGTCTAATGGTGGAACTAGTATCCTTGAGATAAGATGGTGGGAATTCTTGGCGTGGTGGGAATTAGAAACGCTCTCTCTTTCTTATTTAAAATATTGAGGTCGCAGCCCTTTGTAACAAGCTCTTGATATTTATAGCACTGATCGCTGTATAAATGTCAGTGGCACCAAAAGTGTCCGATCTGTCCGTCGCAATGTTGCAGTACCACTAAAAATCGCAGATAACTGCCATTACTAGTAAAAAAATTATTATTAACTTTTGCACAAACCAATCAATGATAAGCTTATTGCAATTTTCTTTACCAAATATATGTAGAAGAATACATATTGGCCTAAACTGATGAAGAAATTTGTTTTTGTTTTTTAAATTGGGGGATATTTATTATAGCAAAAAGTAAAAAATATTGTGTTTTTTTCAAAATTGTCGCTCTTTTTTTGTTTAAAGCGCAAAAAATAAAAACCACAGAGGTGATCAAACACCACCAAAAGAAAGCTCTATTTGTGGGAAAAAAGGACACACGTTTTGTTTGGGTACAGCATCGCATGACCGCGCAATTGTCAGTTAAAGCAAAGCAGTGCCAAATTGTTTAAAGTGCTCTGATCAGGAATGGGGTAAAATCTTCCGGGGCTTTGTTCTTTCTCCCACTCATTATTACTCTGAGGTGCTGCCTTTGAATAACCACACATAATCTATTATGTGGTTGTGATTCCATTAATTTGATAACGTCATTAAAGGTCACCCACTGGCCTAAGAGAGAAGATGCTGGATGTGGAAGAGGACCAGGAGAAAATTGAATAGGATATGGACATAGTAACAAGGAGAATAGTGGAACTTGCATCATTGGAGGAGACCAAACTAGGAGCGAAGTCTGTCATAAGGACTTAGCCTCTCATGCACCCTCAATGCACTAGAGATCAGCAGCATATCATGCACTCTGGCTTAAAAATCTTCATTTTTACAGGTTTCTTTTCTGCTTATAAATGCACCTCTGTGTTAGCCTATGTGTCCATACAGACATAGGCATTCATAGGCATATTTCAAAAGTAGAGTTTGCAGGCTGAAAAAAAAACTGACCAGTGTGTTCAGTAGAGGAGCTTTTGGGCTGAAAAAATGCTTGATGCACCTTAGGCCTCATGCACACTGTACATTTTGCAAACTCTCCTAGAAGCCTTTCCTCCTGGCAGCAGCGTTTTGGCAGAAAAAACACCTGATGATTGCATTTAGGTGCATTTACAGGCATTAAGCACTTGGGCGGTAATTCATTTAGTTGGCCAAAATAATAATCTATTTTGGCCATTGATATGAATTAACACTCAAGCGCTAAACACATCTAGCATTAACATGTGTTTACAAGCATTTTTTCTGCCAAAACTCTGCTGCTCCTTGATACATCTGTTTTTTTTTTTTCTCTGCCTCTACAAGCCCATGCAACTAAATGCTGCTAAAAGCATATGTGTACATGGACATGAAGGCTAGCATGCAGGGGAGTTTAGAGGCAGGAAAAAAATGCCTGACGCCCCTAAGAGAAGCTGGAAAAACGAAAGGTGTGCATGAGGCCTAAATGCATGAAAACACAATTAAACTCTAGATGCGTTTAGCGCTTGAGCATTCATTCATTCCAATGGCCAGAAAAAATTAATATTCTGGTCAATGTAATATCTTAAAGGGTAAGTTCACCTTTGTACACTTTTTTTTCTAAATTCCAGCTCCCCTATTCACCAATATAGCATTCATGTACTTTTTTTGCAATTATATCAAAGCTTTCCATTAAATCTACAGTCACTTACCTTTCTTGTCTAAATCCACGTTCTCAGATGTTTCCATTAGTAATGTCTTCTTCCTGATCAGACTTTAGGTCATGACACAGGAAGGAGTTGACCAGCTGACCTCATTAGTACACACCCTGCATCATCCACCCACCTATTCCCAGGTGCAGGTTTTTTAAATGAAATGCAATTAATCAGTGATTTAAAATTACTAGTTGTGCTTTCAGTGCCATTAATTGTTAACGGCACACCAAACACAGAAGCAAACACATTTTGCCATGTGTAAAAACAAGGGGAAAATGCTGCAAAACGCATAGTAAAAAACACACAACCCACAAAACGCCAAAATGTCCCATTGACCACATGTAATGCAGCCAATTTAAATCAACAGGCTGCCCTATGCATGTCACAGGAAAAACGAGACTCAAAATGTGTGCTCCCACTATGCTAGATGCGAATGGGGCCTGAAAGTGAAATTGGTGCAGTAAGACAAGAACAACAAGGCTCCATTCACATATGTGCGTTTCCTTGCATTTCAAAAATGCGCTGCACCAAAAATCGCCGTAAAAACGCACTAAGCTCCACTCTAATAAAAAGTTCTGAAGCTTCTTTGGGTAAATTGCTGTGTGTAGGGCAGCCCATTCAGGTGGATGGGCCGCTCTATGTGTGATGAGTGAAAATGCTCCAAAATGCCTCCCCTCCTCGTTAAAAGGAAAAAAAAAAGCACGTGGGAATGTGAGTTCCCACTATGCAGAGTTGTGAATGGGGCTTGACAGCTGAGTGTTTCTGTTCACTCCCTCCTATGTACTTTTATAAAGATGGCCATACACTATGCAATCTGATTGTGTATTTAGTGAGAAGGGTGATCACTGATTGATTGCATTTCAATAAAAAAAAAAAAAACACTTGCATTTGGGTGTGGGAGGGTGGATGATGCAGGGTGTGTGCTAATAAAATCAGCTGGTCAATTCCTTCCTGTGTCATGACCTAAAGTCTGATCAGGAAGAAAACATTACTAATGGAAACGTCTGGAAACATGGATTAGGATAAGAAACGTAGGTGACTCTAGATTTAATGGAAAGCTTTGATATTTTTGCAAAAAAAGTACATGATTGCTATATTGGTGCAAAGGGGAGCTGGAATTTAGAAAAAAAAAGTATACAAAGGTGAACTTACCCTTTAACGTTCAAATGCTTGATGCATCTAAATGTGTCTGCAAAATGTGGCTTTAGGTGCATTTTTAAGCAGAAAAGGTGTACAGGGGAGCAGAGCAAAAGCTCACTGTGTATGAAGCCTAATATATTAGTAATTTTGTTTTGTTTTTTAAATAGAAAGCAGTGTAAGTACCTGCATTTTACTTTGTATTTGCCTTATTATCATCCCTCTGCAGAGTTCGGTATGGGAGAGAAAGAAGCAACACAAGTAGCCAATCAGGTGTGCTGCAATGCAAGAACTATGATAATAGGAAGAGAGAGTAGAGCAACTATAGGAGAGAGTAGAGTGATTATACTCAGACAAAAAAAAAAAAAAAAAACAAGCAAAAAATACAAAAACATATCAATAATAAAAAAAAAAGGCAGACTTGATAGGCCACTTAGTCTTTTTTTGTACCATCGCCTTTCTATGTTTCTATGTGTCTGAGAGGTTAGCTCATCATTGTGCTGTCCAGTCACAGTGAGGAGTGGAGAGAAAACCTGAAAGTGAAAGTAAAATTGCAAAAGAAAGATCAATTTCCCTTCCTTGCCAGGTGGGGCTGTGATGTTTGGCAAAACTGTATACATTTCTGTACTGGACGGACAGAAATAAAAAATCTTTGACAGGTTACACAAGTTCCATATATGTATTTCACACTTGCCAACTCGTCCTGATAGGAGCTCATCCTGATTAATTTCCCGGGATTTTGCCTTTGTCCCGGGAAAATCGGGAATGTTTTAGGAAAAAACAGTTGGCGGGCTACAAAAAGATGGTCGCTGCCGCCGTCACGAGGAAAATTTCCCCTTGTGTTCAGTGGAGAGGGGAGGGGCAGCCAATCAGATTCTCCTTTCTCCACTGAACACACACGAAAAAGCCAGGAACTGCCGGGAACTGTAGCTGCCGCGCTGCTGCCAGACACAGATCGCTCTGCAAGGAGGGCTCCGCTGCTGCTGCCAGGGACACTGAAGTAAGGAGAGCTCTGTCGCTTGGTGACACAGATCGCTCTGTAAGGAGGGCTCCGCTGCTGTCAGCTGTTAGGAACACTGAAGTAAGGAGGGCTCTGTTGCTGGGGGACACAGATCTGTAAGGAGGGCTCTACTGCTGGGGGACACCAAATGTAAAGGAGGGCTCCACTGCCAGGGACACCAGATGTAAAGGAGGGCTCCGCTGCTGGGGGACACCAGATGTAAAGGAGGGCTCCGCTGCTGGGGGACACCAGATGTAAAGGAGGGCTCTGCTGCCGGGGACACCAGATGTAAAGGAGTGCTCCACTGCCGGGGACACCAAATTTAAAGGATGGCTCTGCTGCCGGGGACACCAGATGTAAAGGAGGGCTCCGCTGCCAGGGACACAGATCTGTAAGGAGATCCTCTGCTTCTGGGGGCACCTGATGTAAGGACGGACTCTGCTGGGGGCACCTGATGTAAGGACAGACTCTGCTGGGGGCACCTGATGCAAGGACGGACTCTGCTGGGGGCACCTGATGGCATCTGGTGGCAGGCGACATGGCAGGTGACACGCTCAGGGGTCCCACTGATTCTGGATTATGGTGAGTTGAATGATTTCATTCTATATTACAATGTATAATAGTAATAATGCGCTTCAATCACCCTGACACCACAACAACTATGGTGCTGGGATGATTGAAGCGCTAACACCAGGTGTTTGGAGTATCTTTATCTGCTGATTTGTTAAACTCTAGAATACACATTTCTATTGTGTAGGATCTGAGCCTGCTGTCCCTCTAGCCCTCTTTCCTTCCTTCTCTCTCCTTCCCTCCTTCTTTCCTTCTTTCCTTCTTTCTCTCTCCCTCCCTGCCTCTTTTCCCCTTTCTTTCTCCATCTCTCATTCATCTCAGACTCTAACCACACCCCCATATGAACCATGCCCATATAAGCCACGCCCACTATTTCGTGCAAACCACGCCAATTTATCTTTTTTACTATGTCACGCCTACAAATGCATGCCCCACCCCCTAATTATAATAAGACTCTGCCTACAGTCAAAAAAGTGTCCCTATAAATATTTTTACAATGTTGGCAACTATGGTATTTCATCGGCCTATCTAGTTACATGACTGGAGTCAGCTAAGGCAATTTTTGTTTAAAAAGAATGGTAAGTTTGCATATGGTGTTATTCATTTACTCATGTACAATCATGTAAATTAAGGCAAATGAAAAAAATATCCCCGGCCTATATTACTGATTCTCTAATCTAGCTTTAGTGAACCATGATACATGACAGAAGTATTCAGTTTAGCCATTTTAATTCTGCTTCAATAAAATTTAAGGCCCACACAGGTCAAACTGGGAAAGACCTCAATTTGCTTGTTGTGAACCTTATGACCAGTGAGTTTACAGCTGCTCAGGAGCGATATAACAGATTAGGCTGTGACCATGGAAAATGATTTGTTACATGTGCTAAGCCTGCAGAAATGATGTGTTTATATATTTACTTCAAATGTAAGCCATCCAATTGGATACAAAACCCCGATTTTTATCATAATAAATTAGTAAATATTTATACAGCTCAATAATATGTTATATACATATTATAGCTACTTCTTTAGCAGAATATTGCTTTGTTAAGACCAGCTTTTTAAAACAGATATTTAATTCTGCTAAAGAATTTAAGGCTTATTATGAATAGATGTGGTTAAATGTCATTGACGTATAATTTTCACTTAATAGATCAAGGGCTGCCTAAGATCACTGCATTTTATTGTCACTAAGGCTATTGGACTTCACCTGCATAATCACAGATAAGCTTATAACAGTGATGGCAAAACTTGGCACCACAGATGTTTTGGAACTACATTTCCCATGATGCTCATGCACTCTGCAGTGTAGTTGAGCATCATGGGAAATGTAGTTACAAAACATATGGGGTGCCAAGCTGAATAGCAAACAATTTGGTGTGTTCACGGCAAATTCGAAAGTCTATGGGAGAAATCAAAAGTGTTAATTTTAAAGGCTTATATGCATTGTCATAAAAAGTGTTTGGGGACCTGGGTCCTGCCCCAGGGGACATGTATCAATGCAAAAAAAGTTTTAAAAACGGCTGTTTTTTCGGGAGAAGTGATTTTAATAATGCTTAAAGTGAAACAATAAAAGTGAAATATTCCTTTAAACTTTGTACCTGGGGGTGTCTATAGTATGCCTGTAAAGTGGCGCATTTTTCCCATGTTTAGAACAGTCTCTGCACAAAATGACATTTCTAAAGGAAAAAAAGTCATTTAAAACTACTCGTGGCTATAATGAATTGTCTATGGGAGAAATCAAAAGTGCAAATTTTAAAGGCTTATATGCATGGTATTGTCATAAAAAGTGTTTGGGGACCTGGTTCTTGCCCCAGGGGACATGTACAAATGAAAAAAAAAGTTTTAAAAATGGACGTTTTTTCAGGAGCAGTGATTTTAATAAAACGGCATGGGATCCCCCAGTCCATTACCAGGCCCTTTGGGTCTGGTATGAATATTAAGGGGAACTCCAAACCAAAATTTTTTTTTAAATTGCGTGGGGTTCCCTCCAAATTCCATACAGAGGCCCTTCAGGTCTGGTATGGATATTAAGGGGAACCCTGCGTCAATTAAAAAAAAAATGGCGTAGGGGTCCCCCTCAAAATCCATACCAGACCCTTCAGGTCTGGTATGGATTTTAAGGGGAACTCCATGCCAAAATTTAAAAAAAAATGGCGTGGGGGTCCCCCCAAAAATCCATACCAGACCCAAGCATGCAACCTGGCAGGCCACAGGAAAAGAGGGGGGATAAGAGAGCGCCCCCCCTCTGAACCATACCAGGCCACATGCCCTCAACATGGGGAGGGTGCTTTAGGGTAGCCCCCCAAAGCACCTTGCCCCCATGTTGATGGGGACAAGTGCCTCATCCCCACAACCCTTGCTCGGTGGTTGTAGCGATCTGTGGGCGGGGGGGCTTATCGGAATCTGGAAGCCCCCTTTAACAAGGGAACCCCCAGATCCCGCCCCCCCCTTTTTGAAATGGTAACGGGTCCAAAGGGTCTGGTAATGGACTGGGGGGGATCCCATGCCGAAATTTAAAGGAATATTTCACTTTTATTGTTTCACTTTAAGCATTATTAAAATCAAACACTTTTTATGACAATAACTTGCATATTAACCCTTAAAATTAGCACTTTTGATTTTTCACGTTCGCGTCGCATAGGCTTTAACCGTGTTTGCGTGTTGGAACAAATTTTTTGCCTGTTCGTATGTTCTGCTGTGAACCAAGGTGTTTGGCTCATTCCTACTTATAACTGTAAAATGCCATTCAATTACAGTATAATGTCAGCCCAAACTTATTTTTTTAAATTTTTGATAAAGAAAAAAAGACAGTTTTGGCTAGATACTAATTCGAAGTTGCATAATATTATTATAAACATGAAAATAAATGCCATTTTTCACTAAAATGTGTCATTGTCACCAGAGGGTCATTAACTTGTATGTGCCAGCAATCAAATGATATTGGTGCTTTGCCATTCACAGGAAAAACCTAATGCTCCATTTAAAGTGACATGGTCAGCATAGGGGCTGGGTTCACACTAGCTGCATCTCACAGCAGGGGGTCCGGTGCATCCCTGTTCTCTGTTTCAGGTGCGAATCAGGTCCAAATTTTTGCCTAAGTTCGCACCTAAAACAGACCAGAAGACACACAGGACCCTTTTCCAGTGCGCTCCATGGCCGCCCCGGAGGTGTGTGAATCGGCTCCATTAAAAGACGGTCTCATTCTCTCATCATGCAAATTGGATGCGGGGAGAAAAGACTCGGAGGACACCACTCATCAGAGGAGACAACAGACCCCCCCCTCAGGAAGAAGGGGAAATCCCCCAAACTCAAGCAGAGGAGGAGGAGGGAGACGTGGTGGAAATTGTCACCACAACAGGGTCTGCGACCACAGGCTCAGGTAAGAGATGGATGCCTGCATATTTATAATACATGTTTTTTTTTTTTATATTTTTAGGTGATCGTGATGCTGTGGAAGAAGGTCATTTCACCAGTGAAAGTGCCAAGATCCTGATCGGGGAGATATTGGGGTGTAATAGGGACTTGGAAAACATCAAACAAAACATCAATGATGTTCAAAACAAAATGAAGAACATCATTGATGTTTTAGGGAGAATTTAAAACCCCTAGAAATCCCTAACTTATTTCTGCTTTGTGTTTTTGTTTTTCTGACAATTTTGTGACATATTATAGAAAAGCCAAATTTTGAAGATGCACACAGTGTGTCAACATGTGCTATCTGCCATCATGGGAGATCAATGTATGTGTTTTGGGGGTGCAAACCCTTCCTCAATAATAAAGTAGCTGAGAGGAAGGGGTTGCACCCATAAAACACGTCCATTGATCCCCCATGATGGCAGCTATCACATGTTGACATTCGGCAATTTGTGCACATCTTCAAAATTTGGCTTTTCCAGGGGTAACATCACCCCATCTGCTGAACGCAATATCAAACACATTTTTTAAATACTCATGTCTGATATTGCCTTCAATTTCGATAAAAGTTGAACTTTGTAAGTTCCAGAGTTGTGTATTTCTTTTTGGTTTTAAACATGCCTGTTTTACCTTAAAAAAAGCAATTTCTACTTTTTAATGTGACCTAAAAAATTGTTATACAGCAAACATGTTGGTTTGTTCTAAAAACCTTTTATAAATGCACATGTGATTGTGCTTTGATTAAAAAGATTGAGAATCAACAATGTGTGGCTTCTTCTTTCAATGCTCAAAAGCATTTTTTTGTATTAAAGTTGGTGTTTTCAGTGACAATGGGGGTTATTTACTAAAGGCAAATCCACTTTGCACTACAAGTGCAGTTTCAGTGCAGTCTCAAGTGCACTTGTAGCACAAAGTGTATTTTCCTTTAGTAAATAACACCCAACAGTGCTTTATTTAGTGTATGTGTGTCACCGGCGCAAAAACCACTTCTATATTAACCATATGTGTCAGGGTTGCTGCTTTCAAAAAAACCTTTCATTAAGATGGGCTAAAAATACTGATTCAGTGTGTGTGAATGCGCTACCCCTATAGTATCCACCACTTGTTCTCTTCCTACTAATCCGAAAGAATCACTTACATAAAATAGAATACAAAATCATATGCATAATCTTATAACAAACAAAAAAATAACCATATATTGTCCAGTACATAAAAAATCCTTCAAGCGTGCTGCCAAAAAAAGTCCTTTAGTAATTAATTGTGACTGGCGTGCTCCTATGTTCCTTCAGTGATCATATGTGACTGAGTGAAAAACCTCCACCATTCAGATTGGCCACTCACCAGATGTTTAATAAAGATGAGCCTTTGGTTCATTCAAGGGATAACCACTCCACCTATGTAACTCTCCTCACCGGCTAAACTCGGACTCCAATGTTCCTCATCGGAGAGCATAAGGGATAAAAAACGATCATAGCGCAATATGCTTGAACTATTTATTTAAAATTACAGAAAAAGTATCAACTCACATTTAAAAGTGCCCTCGAGCTGGCACAAAGCTTATCCAGCAGTTATGGACGGGTACTGGGCTGTTTGCATGGTCCGCCTGGTGTTGTATTGCGGCCTCCACGCTCGGCTTGCGCTCCAAGCCTCGTTCCCGTTCACGTCCGGTCACCTGATGTGAAAAAACTCCCAGCAGCCTCTACGCGTTTCGCATCATAGAATGCGTCATCAGCTTCCTGATGACGCATTCTATGATGCGAAACGCGTAGAGGCTGCTGGGAGTTTTTTCACATCAGGTGACCGGACGTGAACGGGAACGAGGCTTGGAGCGCAAGCCGAGCGTGGAGGCCGCAATACAACACCAGGCGGACCATGCAAACAGCCCAGTACCCGTCCATAACTGCTGGATAAGCTTTGTGCCAGCTCGAGGGCACTTTTAAATGTGAGTTGATACTTTTCCTGTAATTTTAAATAAATAGTTCAAGCATATTGCGCTATGATCGTTTTTTATCCCTTATGCTCTCCGATGAGGAACATTGGAGTCCGAGTTTAGCCGGTGAGGAGAGTTACATAGGTGGAGTGGTTATCCCTTGAATGAACCAAAGGCTCATCTTTATTAAACATCTGGTGAGTGGCCAATCTGAATGGTGGAGGTTTTTCACTCAGTCACATATGATCACTGAAGGAACATAGGAGCACGCCAGTCACAATTAATTACTAAAGGACTTTTTTTGGCAGCACGCTTGAAGGATTTTTTATGTACTGGACAATATATGGTTATTTTTTTGTTTGTTATAAGATTATGCATATGATTTTGTATTCTATTTTATGTAAGTGATTCTTTCGGATTAGTAGGAAGAGAACAAGTGGTGGATACTATAGGGGTAGCGCATTCACACACACTGCAACAGTGCTTTATAATTTTACGCAATCACGCCATTTTCAGGACTCCCCAAATTTCAGTCATGGTCAAAAGAAAGACAAGCAGTAAATCTAAGCAAATATTTGTTCAGTTTAAAATATATTTTTATTTAAAAAATGTCTCAGGCATTGTCTGGTTATCAATGGCCCCCCTACCCGCAAAGTATTGCATGTATCTTAGACGGACCTCGCGGGCACTCTGGGGGGGCAAGCCAGGACGGCCAGCTCAAGCGCCATCAGGGTTGGTTCAATAATATGAATTCCGGCCTCAGGCCCAACTGAGCCAGCATAGTTCCAAGAATTTCTCCTTAAAAGTTGTGGAGAACACAGCAAGCCAGGATGATGTGATTGAGTTTATATTCCGCCATGTGTATGGGTGTAAGAAATAGGTGGAACCGGCTGGCCATTATTCCAAACGTGTTCTCCACCACTTTTCTGGCTCTGGCCAGCCAGTAATTAAAAACCCTCTGGTCCGGGGTGAGGGTCCTCCTAGGGGATGGCCGCATAAGATGGTCCCCCAGCGCAAACGCTTCATCCGCAAAAAAGACGAATGGGAGTCCTTCCGCATTGTCTTCTGGAGGTAGCAAGCCCAAGCTGCCATTCTGGAGATGCCTGTAGAACTCTGTGTGGGCAATGACTCCACCATCTGACATCCGGCCATTCTTCCCCAGGTCCACATACAGGAACTCGTAAGTAGCCGACACCACCTCCAACATCACAATACTATTGAACCCCTTGTAGTTGTAATAGTATGACCCCGAGTTGGGTGGTGGGACGATGTGGACGTGTTTCCCATCAATTGCCCCGACGCAGTTAGGAAAGTCCAACTGCTGGGCAAAGTGGGAGGCCACAGTCTGCCATTCCTGTGGGTTGGAAGGAAACTGTGGAGTCAAACAAAAAAAATAAATTAATCATTTTGCACATAAACATTGAAAGCAGATTAGACACAAACATTCTTGGCCAACATCAGTATAACATTTATTTTAGGGAGTATTTAAAGACAAAGGTATAAGGTCTACCTATCAGATTCCTCCCCCACCCTCTCATGGGCCATTTTAAATATTTTAGGGGGGGGGATGTTTTGGACAGGTAACCCTCTCCACTTCATTGAGAGATGAATGCCTAAATAATGTGTATTACTTTGGCCAGCCCCTCCTTACTTTACACTATTGGCAGCCCACTGGACAGGTAAGAAGTGTCATAATACAAAGATATAAATACACACTGTACACATTGTAGCACATTTTTACATTCTGATATTACCTATCAAGATAATAATAGGATACAAAAACTTTAAACAGTACCATTTGAAAGTATTCAGGCAGGCCCTTGCACTACATGCTTTGGTGAATTCATCCATAATTCTGACCACAAAAGAGGTGGGTATAGTGTGTATGGGTGTGGCAAAGTCAGCAGGTAGAGGACTGGTATCAGCTGAGTTAGCAGTTGGGGGGGGAGGGTTCCAAATGATTTTGGGACCCAAAAAAACCTCTGGCACTCTGCCAGAATTTAAAGCACAAATCACAAATTTACACATTTTAGGGGGTATTTAGGGTAAAGCACAACTATGGAGCTGACAAAATACGTTGTTAATTAAGTAGACAAGGTGGATATAGGCCCAGGAGAGCATGCTGGGGAGGTTACTGAAGGCAAATATGTATGAAGGACAAAAAAATTAAAAAAAAAATCTAGCATGCATGAGGACAAAGGGGACATTCACAGCATATTGCAATCATGGTAATTAGGGAATAAGGAAAGAAATACATTACATTAGCAAACATTAAATACAATAAAATGTGATGTAAAAGGATAAAAATCTTACCTTAATATAGTCCTTCTTCAGGACCTGGATGATGGCAGAACAGGTCTCTGGGATAATGATCCCCAGAGCCTGGGGGGAGATGCCTGTCGAGAACTTGACGTCCTGCAGGCTTCTCCCCGTCGCCAAGTACCGCAGGGTGGTGACTAGCCTCTGCTCCGGAGTGATGGCTTGCCTCATGCAGGTATCACGCCTGCTGATATAAGGGGTCAGCAAAGCCAACAAACGGTGAAAAACGGGGTCCGTCATCCTGAGAAAGTTCCTGAAATCGTCAGGATTATTTTCACAGATCTCACGGAGCAAAGGCATGTGGCAGAATTGGTCACGCTGGAGCAACCAATTCTTGGTCCATGAACTCCTCCTCGTCCTGTTCATGGACTGGGCTTGTGTCAAAGTAAGGACCCCAACACCAAGCCCCCGCACAGCACGAACTCTACGATGAGTACGTACACGCAACATGGCTAGAAAACGGTCAGCTGGTCAGAACGAAGTAACAGAACGCACTGGAGAACAGCAAGGCCTGTGAAGAGCGACCTGAAAATCAGTAACGAACGGACAAGAACACAATGACAAGTCAATGGGAATTCATTGCACACACTGAAGACCAGATACAAACCCACAAGCACAAACTGAACAGCAGAAATACGTTCTGAAAACCACGAGTCTGAAAAAGCGCGAATCATCTCTCACCAAACTTTTACTAACACGAGATTAGCAAAAGGAGCCCAAAGAGTGCCGCGCTTGGTATTGAACTGCCCTTTTATAGTCTCGTCGTACATGGTGTACGTAACCGCTTTCATGGCGTTCGGAAATTCCGACAACTTTGTGCGACTGTGTGTATGCAAAACAAGTTTGAGCCAACATCCGTCTGAAAAAATCCATGGATTTTGTTGTCGGAATGTCCGATCAATGTCCGACCGTGTGTACAGGGCATTTGTTTTCCGCCACACATAGCATTTTGCTTTTAGGCCAAAAAGTTCAATATTGGTTTCATATGACCAGAGCACCTTCTGCCACGTGTTTGCTGTGTCCCCCACATGGCTTCTCGCAAACTGCAAACGGGACTTCTTATAGCTTTCTTTCAACAATGGCTTTCTTCTTGCCCCTCTTCCATAAAGGCCAGATTTGTGGAGTAGGGATGAGCTTCGAGTTTGAGTCGAACTCATGTTCGACTCGAACATTGGCTGTTTGCAAGTTCGCCGAACAGCGAACAATTTGGGGTGTTCGCGGCAAATTCGAATGCCACGGAACACCCTTTAAAAGTCTATGGGAGAAATCAAAAGTGCTAATTTTAAAGGCTAATATGCAAGTTATTGTCATAAAAAGTGTTTGGGGACCTGGGTCCTGCCCCAGGGGACATGGATCAATGCAAAAAAAAGTTTTAAAAACGGCCGTTTTTTCAGGAGCAGTGATTTTAATAATGCTTAAAGTCAAACAATAAAAGTGTAATATCCCTTTAAATTTTGTACCTGGGGGGTGTCTATAGTATGCCTGTAAAGGGGCGCATGTTTCCTGTGTTTAGAACAGTCTGATAGCAAAATGACATTTTGAAGGAAAAAACTCATTTAAAACTACCTGCGGCTATTGCATTGCCGACAATACACATAGAAGTTCATTGATAAAAACGGCATGGGAATTCCCCAAAGGGGAACCCCGAACCAAAATTAAAAAAAAAAAATGACGTGGGAGTCCCCCTAAAATTCCATACCAGGCCCTTCAGGTCTGATATGGATATTAAGGGGAACCCCGGCCAAAATTAAAAAAAAAAAATGACGTGGGGTTCCCCCTAAATTCCATACCAGACCCTTCAGGTCTGGTATGGATTTTAAGGGGAACCCCGCGCCAAAAAAAAAAAAAAAAGCGTGGGGTCCCCCCAAAAATCCATACCAGACCCTTATCCGAGCACGCAACCTGGCAGGCCGCAGGAAAAGAGGAGGGACGAGAGTGCGGCCCCCCCCTCCTGAACCGTACCAGGCCACATGCCCTCAACATTGGGAGGGTGCTTTGGGGTAGCCCCCCAAAACACCTTGTCCCCATGTTGATGAGGACAAGGGCCTCATCCCCACAACCCTGGCCGGTGGTTGTGGGGGTCTGCGGGCGGGGGGCTTATCGGAATCTGGAAGCCCCCTTTAACAAGGGGACCCCCAGATCCCGGCCCCCCCTGTGTGAAATGGTAAGGGGGTACTTACCCCTACCATTTCACTAAAAAACTGTCAAAAATGTTAAAAATGACACGAGACAGTTTTTGACAATTCCTTTATTTAAATACTTCTTCTTTCTTCTATCTTCCTTCATCTTCTGGTTCTTCTGGTTCTTCTGGCTCTTCTGGTTCTTCCTCCGGCGTTCTCGTCCAGCATCTCCTCCGCGGCGTCTTCTATCTTCTTCTCCTCGGGCCGCTCCGCACCCATGGCATGGGGGAGGCTCCCGCTCTTCTCTTCTTCTTTTCTTCTCTTCTTCTCTTCTTCTCTTCTTCATTTTCTTCTCCGGGCCGCTCGGCACCCATGCTGGCATGGAGGGAGGCTCCCGCTGTGTGATGGTGCTCCTCGTCTGACAGTTCTTAAATAACGGGGGGCGAGGCCACCCGGTGACCCCGCTCCCTCTGACGCACGGGACATGACGGGACTTCCCTGTGGCATTCCCCGTGACGTCACAGGGAAGTCCCGTCAAGTCACCGTGCGTCAGAGGGGGGTGGGGTCACCGGGTGGCCCCGCCCCCGTTATTTAAGAACTGTCAGACGAGGAGCGCCGTCACACAGCGGGAGCCTCCCTCCATGCCAGCATGGGTGCCGAGCGGCCCGGAGAAGAAAATGAAGAAGAGAAGAAGAGAAGAAAAGAACAAGAGAAGAGCGGGAGCCTCCCCCCATGCCATGGGTACGGAGTGGCCCGAGGAGAAGAAGATAGAAGACGCCGCGGAGGAGATGCTGGACGAGAACGCCGGAGGAAGAACCAGAAGAGCCAGAAGAACCAGAAGAACCAGAAGATGAAGGAAGATAGAAGAAAGAAGAAGCATTTAAATAAAGGAATTGTCAAAAACTGTCTCTTGTCATTTTTAACATTTTTGACAGTTTTTTAGTGAAATGGTAGGGGTAAGTACCCCCTTACCATTTCACACAGGGGGGGGGCCGGGATCTGGGGGTCCCCTTGTTAAAGGGGGCTTCCAGATTCCGATAAGCCCCCCGCCCACAGACCCCCAAAACCACCAGCCAGGGTTGTGGGGATGAGGCCCTTGTCCTCATCAACATGGGGACAAGGTGTTTTGGGGGGCTACCCCAAAGCACCCTCCCAATGTTGAGGGCATGTGGCCTGGTACGGTTCAGGAGGGGGGGCGCACTCTCATCCCCCCTCTTTTCCTGCGGCCTGCCAGGTTGCGTGCTCGGATAAGGGTCTGGTATGGATCTTTGGGGGGACCCCACGTCGTTTTTTTTTTTTTTTTTTGGCGCGGGGTTCCCCTTAAAATCCATACCAGACCTGAAGGGTCTGTATGGAATTTAGGGGGAACCCCACGTCATTTTTTTTTTTAATTTTGGCCGGGGTTCCCCTTAATATCCATACCAGACCTGAAGGGCCTGGTATGGAATTTAGGGGGACTCCCACGTCTTTTTTTTTTTTTAATTTTGGTTCGGGGTTCCCCTTTGGGGAATTCCCATGCCATTTTTATCAATGAACTTCTATGTGTATTGTCAGCAATGCAATAGCCGCGGGTAGTTTTAAATGAGTTTTTTCCTTCAAAATGTCATTTTGCTGTCAGACTGTTCTAAACACAGGAAACATGCGCCCCTTTACAGGCATACTATAGACTGCCCCCAGGTACGAAATTTAAAGGGATATTATACTTTTATTGTTTAACTTTAAGCATTATTAAAATCACTGCTCCTGAAAAAACGGCTGTTTTTAAAACTTTTTTTTGCATTGATCCATGTCCCATGGGGCAGGACCCGGGTCCCCAAACACTTTTTATGACAATAACTTGCATATTAGCCTTTAAAATTAGCACTTTTGATTATTCATGTTCGTGTCCCATAGACTTTAACGGTGTTCGCGTGTTCGAACGAACTTTTTTCCTGTTCGCATGTTCTGGTGCGAACCGAACAGGGGGGTGTTCGGCTCATCCCTATTGTGGAGTGCACGACTAATAGTTGTCCTGTGGACAGATTATCCCACCTGATCTATGGATCTCTGCAGCTCTTCCAGAGTTACCATAGGCCTCTTGGCTGCTTCTCTGATTAATGCTCTCCTTGCCTGGCCTGTCAGTTTAGGTGGACAGCCATGTCTTGGTAGGTTTGCAGTTGTGCCATACTCTTTCCATTTTCGGATGATGGATTGAACAGTGCTCTGTGAGATGTTCAAAGCTTGGGATATTTTTTTATAACCTAACCCTGCTTTAAACTTCACAAATTTATCCCTGACCTGTCTGGTGTGTTCCTTGGCCTTCATGATGCTATTTGCTCACTAAGGTTCTCTGAGGGCTTCACAGAACAGCTGTATTCATACTGAGATTAAATTACACACAGGTGGACTCTATTTACTAATTAGGTGACTTCTGAAAGCAATTGGTTCCACCAGATTTTAGTTAGGGGTATCACAGTAAAGGGGTCTGAATACAAATGCACACCACAAGTTTCATTGTAAAAAATGTGGAAAACCATTTATCACGTTCCTTCAACTTCACAATTATGTGCCACTTTGTGTTGGTCTATCACATAAAATCCCAGTAAAATACATTTACGTTTTTGCTTGTAACATGACAAAATGTGGAAAATTTAAAGGGATATGAATACTTTTTCAAGGCACTGTAGGTCCCACCAGCCAAACATCCTAACTTCTTCTTCTCTCCTCTGCTGCTCCATTTAGGATAGAAAGCTTTTGTAAATTGAACTAAATTACAATTTTTGTAAATTGTATTATGACTGAGCACTCCCGCTCACCCCAATGTGACAGTGATGGGTGCCTGAGGAAACCAACGACGAAGCACCGGCGTTGTCATATGGAAGGAAGCGGTGGAAGACTCGTACCTGGAAGTACTACAATCCTGAAGTTGGTTGGAGTTGTATGAGCATGAAGGGAAGATCAGTGTATGGAGTTTCTAGGGAGACTATTAATAAAGGAAACCAACTACTTTTCCCTGCACAGACAAAGCACAGATTTGCTTTAAACTCTGAGATGTATTCTAGTAGCTTTTGTGTTACTACTGACTGAAAAGATATATCTGCTTTTAAATGCATACATGTTAAATGCATAGGATTTGGGTGGAGTACAAACAGTATAACTTCTAATACTCTTATTATCTAGATGAAGTTTCTCAGCTGGGGTTCTGAGGAACCAGATAAGTCCCCAGAGGTTGTGGTGTGAATCACCTTGTGATAGATGTATATCCACCCTACAACATTTTCAATTACATTCTGACAGGGGGTACCACCAGGACGTGTTAATTCCTAATGCTTCCCCTATAGTTCCGGTTCCTGATGTCTTTGAAGAGAGTTGCGTGGGATGAGAGGAGCAACATACACAGCAAGCAGTGTGGGATGAAGCAACAAGGGTTACTGCTACTGTACACTGTACTGTGTACTGTAATGTATACTGAATGTATTGCTTTCAAATGGCAAAGAACAAGATAACCATAACTGTGTATATATGGGCTGCCATGTTTACAGTATACTGTAGGGTTGATTTATTAAAGTTGGACAGTGCATAATCTGGTGCAGCTGTGCATGATCAGCTTCTAACTTCAACTTGTTCAATTCAGCTTTGGCAATAAAACCTGGAAGCTAATTGGTTTCTATGCAGAGCTGCACCAGATTTTGCACTCTCCAGTTTTAGTAAATCAATGTGTATAAAGTTTAGCCAATATATACATTTATGGTTATCTTGATATTTGCCATCTGACAGCAGTGCAACAGTTATATGTGAAAATGTAACTGGCGATGATTGCCCAGCAAATTTGGACACCAGGCCTTTTATGAAGTTGCTTAAAAGAGGATTCCATGTTTACCAACTTGTTTTTGAACAATGTACTAAAACCATTACTTCGTGATTAGGCAATGAGCACCTGTAACTGTCGCAATGCTCTCAGATGGCAAAGATCAAGATAACCATGTTTGTATATATGGGCTGCCATGCATATACTGTATGTGTATTAACTTTATTGCAGCTCAAATACAATATACAACAGCTTGCTGATCAACAAACTAATGTTCCATGAGCTGTAGATCTGAAAATGATTTCAACTATTCCCTGAGATCTCAAATTTTTTACTAGGGGTTCCACCGAGGTAAAATGTTTAGATTGTCTGGATTAGGTCTCTGGAGCCAAACCTGCAGCCCTTTGGCATTTACTATGTGGCCCTTGGTTCACAACAGTTATTTTCTTGTCTTTATTTAGGGCCGTGAAAGAAAGTATATAAAAAAAATACTTCTGCTAGTTAAATTGTTTGGATTATTTCCTTCATTCTTCAGTATGGTTAATTGTATTTTCTTTTATTCTCAACAATTTTATCACATCTAACATAATTTAGAGCATGTAGAATACTCTTTAATCATTTTTTACTTTTTTTCAGTTGTGCCATGCAGGATGGATTTTTTTTCATTTTTCTTGGTGGGGGGGGGGGTTAAAGTATGTGTTTTTTTTTCAGTTTTATCTCTTCTTTCATCTTTTCTCATCTCACCTTTTGTTTTTCTGATAGACTTGGGAAAAGTAAATATTTAACTTGTATTGCTGTCTGTGACACAGTTGGGACATTTTACCTCAGTTCCTTCCTTTAAAGGCAAGCCTGTAAAAGCAAGACCAGAAAAGAGGCTATCAACCATCAATGAGACAGGAAGACCTAGACAACAATAATAAGCTGAATGTTTTTATAATCCCTTCCATTTTATGGTGAGAGAAAATTTCTCACAGGCTGCAGAAGAAACTGCAGGGGTCACAGAAGACAATAGAAACCTGACAAGGGTTCTATCACTTTCCTTGTTCCCTTGTCAAAAAAAGTTTTACATGCAGGAGATTATAGTTGAATATGATTTTTTTTAAATATTAGTCAATTTTATTGGATTTTTTTAGATTGGATTCTCCCTCAAAATCTATACCAGACCCTTGACAAGGCTAAAGGTTTGATATATACTGTGTGTGTATATATATAAATGTGTATATATATAAATGACTTGTCAAAAGCTGTGTAAATGCATTTATTTTTCATTTTTTTATGGGAATGAGTAGGGGATATTATGTGTCCCTTACTCGTTCACATGGAGGGGGAACAGTATCTGGGTGCCCCTTTATTTTTAAAGTGGGCTCTTCCAGATTCCAATAAGCCCCTTGCCTGCAGACACCCACAACCATCATCTCCCTCTGCTGGCCAGTCAGACTACATGCTTGGGTGAGTGTCTAGTATGGATTTGGGGGCAACCCCACATTTTTTTGTTTGTTTGTGTGGGGGCTTCCCCGTAAAATCCATTATTATTATTATACAGTATTTATATAGCGCCAACAGTTTACGTAGCGCTTTACAACTTGAGGGTAAACAGTACAAATACAATACAATTTGATACAGTAGGAATCAGAGGGCCCTGCTCCTTAGAGCTTACAATCTAAGAGAGAAGGTCAAGAGATACAAGAGGTAATAACTATGGGTGATGTGCTGATTGAGAAGATAAATGTACAGTTGTTAGGTGGGGGCCAGATAGGCTTCTCTGAAGAGATGAGTTTTCAGGGATCGTCTGAAAGTGGATAAAGTAGGAGAAAATCGGACGGATTGGGGTAGAGCATTCCAGAGGATGGGGGAGGCTCTGGAGAAGTCCTGAAGGCGAGCATGGGATGAGGTGACAAGGGAGTTTGAGAGCAGGAGGTCTTAGGAGGAGCGAAGAGAACAATTAGGTTGGTATTTTGTGACTAGGTTAGAGATGTAGCTGGGGGCCAGGTTGTGGATGGCTTTTTAAGTTATAGTTAGTATCTTGAATTTAATTCGGTGACTGAGTGGCAGCCAATGGAGAGATTGGCAGAGGGGTGTGGCAGACGCTGAGCGGTTTATGTGGTGGATGAGCCTGGCAGCAGCGTTCATGATGGACTGAAGTGGGGATAGCCTATTTAGAGGTAAACCAATGAGGAGGGAGTTGCAGTAATCGAGGCGGGAGATGACCAGGGAGTGGATTAGAAGCTTTGTGGTGTCATTGGTTAGGAAGGGGCGTATCTTGGAGATGTTGCGAAGACTGAGGCGGCAAGCTTTGGATAGTGATAGAATGTGGGGTCAAAAGGTTAGTTCAGAGTCCAGGATTACACCTAGGACCTTGGCGTGGGCAGATGGGTTGATAGTTGAGCCGTTGATCTTGACAGGGAAATCAGGGGAAGTGGCACCTGAGAATCAGGGGAAGTGCATTTTTGTGGAGTCTCTCATTAACCTCTGCACCAGGCCCTCATCTAGGATACAGGTCTGGTATAGATAAAGGAAATCCCTAGCCACTTTGTTTACAAACAGAATGCAGCAGCCGGGAGCCATAATTTACCAGCAATTTAACCACTTCAAATTCAGGCACTTTCACCCCCTCCCTGCCCAGGCCAATTTTCAGTGCTGTCACACTTTGAATGACCATTCTGCTTACACGCAACACTGTATCCATATGCAATTTTTAACATTTTTCACACAAATAGAGTTTTCTTTTAGAGGTATTTATTCAGCACTTTTTTATGTTTTTTTTATATAATTTGCTAAATAATAAAAAAAATAGAACATTTTACAAATTAACACATTTTTCTTCATTCTGTTATAAAATTTTGCAAATAAATAATCTTTCTTCATACATTTAGGCAAAAATGTGTTCTGCTACAGTCCACAAACTACGGTATATATTTATCTGAAAATCGATCAATCCTGATGTACCGATGAAGTATCAAGAAATGCTAGGATAGTACGAATATCCCCAAATGACCCTTTTTTGGAAAGTAGACAGTCTGAGGTATATAGTAGAAGGCCTGGCGAATTGTTTAAAGCTGTAATTTTTTTTCTTTTTACTTATTTATTATTTTATTACGCATTTCTATTTATTATTAACATCAGTTTTGCTGCAGTAAGTGTGTCTTTGAAGGAATTTTGTTTAATGTTGCTCTTTAAGCATTAAAAAAATTATGACTCCCTTCAAACAAAATACATTTTTTCTTGTTTTGGTACATGTTCCCCAGAGATTATATTTAGCCCCATGTCATATATTTTACAACCACTCGTATATTAGTCTGGAAAATGACCACTGTGAAAACAATACTTCCACATCATGTTTATATGTAAAGAATGTGATGTCACAAGTGACATCATGGTACTTATTCCGAGTACAGAGGCTGTTTATCTACCAATTTACACAAACTGTTTTTGTTCTGATATGTGCACTGCAGTGTTGTTTTGGAAGGGGAATAAAGCTCTGCTAAATTAAAACACGTTTGTTCACTTTGAGTTTGGGCATTCCGCTATGTTACATAAAATTACATAAAAGTAGCACTGATGTGATAGAATTTTTTTTTGCATTGGAAACAATTATAGGAAAACTAAGAAAGTAAAAAAATATATACATATCCAAATCTGCTTCCAAGCTAAAGCCCCATTTAAAAAAAGACATCTATAATACATTAGAGTAGACTACACATTCTAAATATAAAGATATATTAAGTAGAACAGAGACACTGACAAAAAACAACTCCGAGGACATAAGTGGTTAAAAGTGGATATAAACCCTCACATATACCCAGTGAAGTGAACAGCCTCAGATGATACACAGAGATGAAACAAATCTCCCTACATAAGTTTAACATGTATATCTGTTGTCTTCAGCTTTATATATTCTTCAGTTCAGATCATGTTAGGAGATTTTCTCTTCCTAGTTAGCACTGCAGTGAATCCTGGGTATAAAGCCAAGACAGCTGATTGGAGGTAATGCGCACACCCCCTCTCCTCAATGGTAGGGACTTTCAGCTCTGTTTGTTGAATAGTTTAGGGCTCTGCTAATCTATTTATAGCATCCTCCCCAACACAAAACTCCAGCTGTTTTTATCATATGTGACAGAGAACTTGTCAGAAGTTATCAGTCTGAAAACAGAAGAACGGAGCAGGAGACAGCTACGGGACATAGTGTTTGGAAGAGAGATAACAAAACACTGCAAATTTCATGAATCAGGTTTACATCCACTTTAAAGGAAGTGTGTATTTTTAATGTTTTAAAGTTGTCCTGTCAGCCTTAATAAAAGAAGTGTTTCCTGTGGAATAGTATAATGTTTTTTTTTTTTTTTTACATTGGTATATGTCCCTCAGAGCAGTGCCCAGCTCCATATGCCAGTTTGATTTGGAGGGGCTAGATGCCATTTTAATGATACAAAACTATGCTGCCATAGATACAGTGGGGTTGATTTACTAAAGGCAAATGGACTGTGCACTTCACTTTGCAAGTGCATGTGCTCCAGAGCTTAGTAAATTAGGGGAAGCTCTGCTGACTTCCATTATCCAATCATGTGCAAGCAGAAATGCTGGGTTTTTTTTGTTTGTTTTTTTCCTTGCATGTAAATGTCTATTCTTTGTAAAGTGAAGCTTTGTCTCATTTACTAAGCTCTCGAGCAACTGCACTTGCAGAGTGCAGCTGCACTTTGCAAAGTTTACAGTCTATTTGCCTTTAGTAAATCAACCCCAATATGTCATTTAGCAAAAAATGTTTTTTTTTTCTTTGTAATTATCACTTTTGCTTTCATACATCCTACAGGTGTGTGCCACTTCACATGTAGCTTTAAAGCCTTAGAATTGAAGCTTGAAGTCTTAGAATTGGGTGGCTTCAGTGTGCACTCCTATCTTCTGTTTGTTGTTTATTCATTTGGGTGGGATGGGCCCTGTTGGAGCTGCACCTGTCAGCATGTGTGGGATCACAGATTGAAAACATTGGAGCTCTGAACAGTACTCTTGTCTTTGTATTGGCTTCCACAAGCAATTTTGAAAATATCTTTTAAACCCTATTAAAAGAACTGCTCCATGCTAAAAGGTTGTTGTTTCTTTTTTTTGCATTGGTATATGTCCCCTCCGCCAGTGCCCAATAGACTTGTGCACAATGGAAAATTCTGTTTCGGTTCCTTGTCATTCATAAAATACATAATTTCATAATTTCGATTTATATCGAGTGTCGATATTCGTTATACTGAATCTCGAATCATGTCTAATTCATTCGTTATATTCGCTATAATTTCTTTCTTATTAGTTGAAATTTGATATTTATGTATGTATATATATTCGTGATAATGATTCGTAGTTTGGAAAGTTGTTTGTTTATTGAATCTATTAACACACACAATGACAATATCTCTTCTCCTCTGCTCAAATACAATACAACACCCTTCTCACTCAGTTCTCAGGAATGCACTTTGCCAGTAATCCAACCTCCAGCACAAAATTAATCAGCTGATTGGACTGTAAGATTTATTTTGAGTTGACCTTTTGTTTCATTAGATCCTTACCGAACTACCGAATCATGTTGAATTCATTCGTTATATCCGCTATAATTTTTTTCATATTAGTTGATATTCGATATTTATGTATTTATATTGATTCGTGATAATGATTCGTAGTTTGGAAAGTCGTTTTGTTTATTGAATCTATTAACACACACAATGACAATATCTCTTCTCCTCTGCTCAAATACAATACAACACGCTTCTCACTCAGCTCTCAGGAAAGAGAGTCCCGGAGCCATATAGCAGGGCTAATAGGTGCAGGGACGGCATGACAGTGCTGGACAGCACAGTTGCCGCTTTAAGCTTGTTTCCCCTTTTAGAAAAGGGGAGGGGAGCTAGGCACAATGTAGGAAAAAGAAGGAGAAAGGGGGAAGTGACGTCAGTCACAGAACGGAAGAGGAAGAGATTCCCGCCCTCCCACCCTATTGGATACATATGGGGTGATAGGGTTGTTGGGTAGATTTGGCTGTGTTGGGGTCGCTGGAATTTGAGTGACAATGGTTACATGTATGGAACGTGTTGTACCCATCCATGGGATGGGAGTTGTTTATGGTACCCATTCATTTGATGGGGGTTATTTGTACCCATCCATGGAAGGATGGGGGTTGATTTCAGGTTTTTAAGTTACGATGGGGTAACCTGGAAGGGGTTAAAGGTTAGGTCACTGGGAACGTTTGGGTAATGTCTCAGAGTCAGGGGGTTGCCGACTGGAGGCCAAAAAGGTAACAAGAGGTTGTTTACAGTGACCAAGGGTAGGGTTGTTTTTTCTTATATTACCCCTTAAAAAAGTTTATTAAAATGTTATGGTTATTTATTGTTATTTATGTAAATTTATAGTTGTTAATAAATAGGCCATAAAGGCCATTTACTCCAAGAACCGGGTCGTGTCATTTATAAGGTAAAAGGGGGGGGGGGGAATTGGGGTAATAGGTCGCCAGTAGACTGGGCTTAAGTCCTACAGATGTCATGCACTTTGCCAGTAAAGCAACCTCCAGCACAAAATTAATCAGCAGATTGGACTGCAAGATTTATTTTGAGTTGACCTTTTGTTTCATTAGAGCTTTAAGGAATTACCAAATCATGTCGAATTAATTTGTTATATTCGCTATAATTTCTTTTGTATTAGTGGAAATTCATTATTCTTTTATTCAGACATTCGGATGCATCCGAATGTCCGAAAGATGCAAAATTTGGCCGCATTTTGATTTGTTACGAAACATATTGCACATGTCTAGTGCCCAGCTCCCCATGCCCTCTGTTTGACCATCTATATGCCTATAAGAAAATGGAGAGAAATTTTAAGGTTTGCCTCCCATTGACAATTTGTAATGTGCAGATTTTTTAACATGTTTGCTGAACCTGCCCCTGAGTCGAACCCAACTCCCAAGCTCCAATTATAGATTTCACATGGCATAAAATATGTTTGCAGAGAAGGAATTGTAGTATATTCCACTAAATCTTTGTAGGTGATACAGTGCCTTGCAAAAATGAACACAAGTATAGGCGCATCAAAACAAAAATCATAAAAATCACAATATAAATCTGCTAGTAATGGATGTTGACAATAGTCCATGTGGCATACACAGGCAAATCAGCTATGTAGTGGTATTGGGAGGGGGAAAAAATGTCCAAAGGAGGCAGACAAGACTGCCATCAAATTGGGGAAGAAACCATATTCCTAAGAGCTGAAAAAAAACACAAGTGGAGAGACGCCTCTGGGTGCAGTCGTTTTTTAAAATCAATTTAATGGACAACGTAAGATCAACTCACATGTAGTGTAAGAATAAAAAGCATGGTATCAGGTAGTCGAGATGATGTTCCCACATCCTGTGACAAGATCCGTGCTGTGTACGATGACCGGGGATCTTCCGAATGATGTAAATGCCGGCTCCAGAAGAGCGGCCTCAGAACGAGGTTTGGAACACAGTGGATGGCTGGCAGCAGGTCTAAGGATCATGAAAGTGTGCCCTTTCCTTGATACTGATAATACACGGGAGCGGGCTGATATTTTGGCTTTTTGTACTTCCAAATGGATGAGCATCCTCATTTCCCACAGAACATCCAGATTTTGATAAACTTAAATAAGACCATTGCCCTTTCATGGTTCGACACACTAAAGAAGAATACTAAAGCCGATGAGGATTCCCTGTTACGTATGAAGTTGGGAAAGCTCAGACGTGACCTAGACGATTTCAACAACGATAGAGTATTCTCCTGGAGCAAGAAAGAGAGACATTATCCTCTTAATGAACTTCCGGCCACTCCAGGTCAGAGAGTTCCTCCTCTCCATATCCACCCTGACCCACCCTTGTGTCCATCTCCCAATACCAATCCCCCACATCCTCTCATGAGCATTTTAGTGAGTCCCCCGACTCAACCCTATCACCGGAAGCCTACTAGAGCTCCTCGCAGTTCTGACTCTTCACTGCATATAGTAAAACGCCCAAGCAGTAATAATCACACTAAGAACCACGGACCAAAAAATCCTTACAGTAATTCAAGTCTTCTTCTTGCCTTAGAACAAAAAAAGGAAAAATAATTGGTGGGACTTTATATGAAGCACATAACTAAGTCAGACGAGCCAATCCATGTAAAACATAATAATTTATTGCAAAGGGTATACATACACATAAAGGATAATAAAAGATATACAATCATATAATATAATATTGAATCTCATTGAATAAATAGCATTCCTAGATAATTCATGATAAAACAAATGTCTCAACATAATGTGCATGGTAATATAGTATTAGGTCTCAATATAAAAAACCCGAACAATACATAATATAAGGCACTTGTCTCGACATCTTAATACATGATAATAGACTTATGGTATGTAAACTGCAATTGTAATGGTAGCATGTAAGTATAGTAGCAAAGAAGAATTGGTTCGTACTAATAGACTTCAATATAGTAGAAATGGGGCCTAAAAACTGTGACGTAGCATCGTAAAAAAGCTCTACGCGTTTCGTGGCTACATTACCACTCGTCAGGAGCAGATGCATGATTTTAGAGGTATCTATAATAAAAAATGCCAAAGGAGAAATATAAGAGATAATAATAAAAAACAAGGCAAAAAAGAAAGAAAGAGGGGGAACAAAAATGTCCCAAACACTCTCACCTATCTATAACATATGGGTACGACTGGTGATGATATTAATGGTAGATGGCACTGCAGGAGATGCTGTTCCCGGGAGCTGAGACGGTACCACTGGAAACACGGCTTTGAAACTAACCACCAAAATAGAAAAGATACCAGATTTCAATTGGGGTATAGATGGTTGATAGTGTGACCGGTTCACAATGTGAATGCTGGCCAGAGGTTATCTGTAAAAATAGATTATTAGGGTAAGGTGAACTGAGACCACAGCTAATGTATTAGATAGAATGCGACCTAGTGTGTGTATGTAAGGGAAAAGTCCATAGGTGTGAGAAAGAGAAAGAATAAATGGAGAAAAAAGAAAAGGTTTCAAGTGACCAAAAATATGTCGTGAGGATGAAGTTGTGTATAAAGTAGAATAGTTAGTGAAAAAGAGAGAATACCTATTTACCTTGGAAGATTTTGGGAAACCAACATAGAAAATCCAGAGGTGCAAAAGTGTGTTACCTGATGGTGCAGACTAAAGTGTAACAGAGGGCGTGTAAGGTACTAAATATCAGCCGCAGACCAGTGAGAACCGGCAACGTCACGCAGCGTGAAGAGGGAGGGGTAGCGCCAACACCCGAGCTTATGAACCGGCCCGGCGTTTGGCGCCCAAATTCCCTCGTGGAGCACGCAGATGGAGACGCATGTCAGCGGCGCGGCGTCACGAATGACGTCACCCGCTGAACATGTGGGCGTGGCGTCGACTCGCAGCAAGCGCATCACCCCGCCCCCTAATGGGGGGTGGAGGGGGAGCCCCGGTGCGAGTCGCAGCTCCCGGGAACAACAATGCAAAGCCCAACCCCATCTAACAGAGCTGTTCCCAATGAGAGAAAAAGAAACGTCTTGGCATGTACAAGTCACAAATAATAAGAAAGGTAGTTAATGGTTTAGTTATGTGCTTCCATCCCCGGAACTTTTAAGAAAAACAAGACCTAAGGCCTGAGTGGGACTTTAAATGAGGCAATACTAACATTTACCTCCATCCCCAATGCGTTTGAACAAAAAAAGGAAAAATAATTGGTGGGACTTTATATGAAGCACATAACTAAGTCAGACGAGCCAATCCATGTAAAACATAATAATTTATTGCAAAGGGTATACATACACATAAAGGATAATAAAAGATATACAATCATATAATATAATATTGAATCTCATTGAATAAATAGCATTCCTAGATAATTCATGATAAAACAAATGTCTCAACATAATGTGCATGGTAATATAGTATTAGGTCTCAATATAAAAAACCCGAACAATACATAATATAAGGCACTTGTCTCGACATCTTAATATATGATAATAGACTTATGGTATGTAAACTGCAATTGTAATGGTAGCATGTAAGTATAGTAGCAAAGAAGAATTGGTTCGTACTAATAGACTTCAATATAGTAGAAATGGGGCCTAAAAACTGTGACGTAGCATCGTAAAAAAGCTCTACGCGTTTCGTGGCTACATTACCCCTCGTCAGGAGCAGATGCATGATTTTAGAGGTATCTATAATAAAAAATGCCAAAGGAGAAATATAAGAGATAATAATAAAAAACAAGGCAAAAAAGAAAGAAAGAGGGGGAACAAAAATGTCCCAATGGTAGATGGCACTGCAGGAGATGCAGTATCACACTATCAACCATCTATACCCCAATTGAAATCTGGTATCTTTTCTATTTTGGTGGTTAGTTTCAAAGCCGTGTTTCCAGTGGTACCGTCTCAGCTCCCGGGAACAGCATCTCCTGCAGTGCCATCTACCATTAATATCATCACCAGTCGTACCCATATGTTATAGATAGGTGAGAGTGTTTGGGCCATGTTTGTTCCCCCTCTTTCTTTCTTTTTTGCCTTGTTTTTTATTATTATCTCTTATATTTCTCCTTTGGCATTTTTTATTATAGATACCTCTAAAATCATGCATCTGCTCCTGACGAGTGGTAATGTAGCCACGAAACGCGTAGAGCTTTTTTACGATGCTACGTCACAGTTTTTAGGCCCCATTTCTACTATATTGAAGTCTATTAGTACGAACCAATTCTTCTTTGCTACTATACTTACATGCTACCATTACAATTGCAGTTTACATACCATAAGTCTATTATCATGTATTAAGATGTCGAGACAAGTGCCTTATATTATGTATTGTTCGGGTTTTTTATATTGAGACCTAATACTATATTACCATGCACATTATGTTGAGACATTTGTTTTATCATGAATTATCTAGGAATGCTATTTATTCAATGAGATTCAATATTATATTATATGATTGTATATCTTTTATTATCCTTTATGTGTATGTATACCCTTTGCAATAAATTATTATGTTTTACATGGATTGGCTCGTCTGACTTAGTTATGTGCTTCATATAAAGTCCCACCAATTATTTTTCCTTTTTTTGTTCAAACGCATTGGGGATGGAGGTAAATGTTAGTATTGCCTCATTTAAAGTCCCACTCAGGCCTTAGGTCTTGTTTTTCTTAAAATTTCCGGGGATGGAAGCACATAACTAAACCATTAACTACCTTTCTTATTATTTGTGACTTGTACATGCCAAGACGTTTCTTTTTCTCTCATTGGGAACAGCTCTGTTAGATGGGGTTGGGCTTTGCATTGTTGTTCCCGGGAGCTGCGACTCGCACCGGGGCTCCCCCTCCACCCCCCATTAGGGGGCGGGGTGATGCGCTCGCTGCGAGTCGACGCCACGCCCACATGTTCAGCGGGTGACGTCATTCGTGACGCCGCGCCGCTGACATGCGTCTCCATCTGCGTGCTCCACGAGGGAATTTGGGCGCCAAACGCCGGGCCGGTTCATAAGCTCGGGTGTTGGCGCTACCCCTCCCTCTTCACGCTGCGTGACGTTGCCGGTTCTCATTGGTCTGCGGCTGATATTTAGTACCTTACACGCCCTCTGTTACACTTTAGTCTGCACCATCAGGTAACACACTTTTGCACCTCTGGATTTTCTATGTTGGTTTCCCAAAATCTTCCAAGGTAAATAGGTATTCTCTCTTTTTCACTAACTATTCTACTTTATACACAACTTCATCCTCACGACATATTTTTGGTCACTTGAAACCTTTTCTTTTTTCTCCATTTATTCTTTCTCTTTCTCACACCTATGGACTTTTCCCTTACATACACACACTAGGTCGCATTCTATCTAATACATTAGCTGTGGTCTCAGTTCACCTTACCCTAATAATCTATTTTTACAGATAACCTCTGGCAAGCATTCACATTGTGAACCGGTCACACTATCAACCATCTATACCCCAATTGAAATCTGGTATCTTTTCTATTTTGGTGGTTAGTTTCAAAGCCGTGTTTCCAGTGGTACCGTCTCAGCTCCCGGGAACAGCATCTCCTGCAGTGCCATCTACCATTAATATCATCACCAGTCGTACCCATATGTTATAGATAGGTGAGAGTGTTTGGGACATTTTTGTTCCCCCTCTTTCTTTCTTTTTTGCCTTGTTTTTTATTATTATCTCTTATATTTCTCCTTTGGCATTTTTTATTATAGATACCTCTAAAATCATGCATCTGCTCCTGACGAGTGGTAATGTAGCCACGAAACGCGTAGAGCTTTTTTACGATGCTACGTCACAGTTTTTAGGCCCCATTTCTACTATATTGAAGTCTATTAGTACGAACCAATTCTTCTTTGCTACTATACTTACATGCTACCATTACAATTGCAGTTTACATACCATAAGTCTATTATCATGTATTAAGATGTCGAGACAAGTGCCTTATATTATGTATTGTTCGGGTTTTTTATATTGAGACCTAATACTATATTACCATGCACATTATGTTGAGACATTTGTTTTATCATGAATTATCTAGGAATGCTATTTATTCAATGAGATTCAATATTATATTATATGATTGTATATCTTTTATTATCCTTTATGTGTATGTATACCCTTTGCAATAAATTATTATGTTTTACATGGATTGGCTCGTCTGACTTAGTTATGTGCTTCATATAAAGTCCCACCAATTATTTTTCCTTTTTTTGTTCAAACGCATTGGGGATGGAGGTAAATGTTAGTATTGCCTCATTTAAAGTCCCACTCAGGCCTTAGGTCTTGTTTTTCTTCTTGCCTTAAACCAATTTTATAATAGACCATCCACCACTAAACCTCCTGACAGTTTGACCATACCCATTACCTCTTCTGCTATTCCTTCTGGCCATGGACCGCCAGTATTACCTCCCATTCCCAGCCAGACCACTTCTGGTAACATAGTTTCCAAGAGATCTACTATCTCTGATTTGGATACTACAGTAAACCCCTTTGTGGGCGCAGATATCATTGCATCTACATCTGACAATGATCCTCCTCACACTAACAAATACACCCATTCTACCTCTCCTTTTTTAGTGCCCAGTCCTCCTCAAACAGCCTCCAGAAAAAGAAAGTTCACCAGAGAGGCTGTAGAGGAGGACGAAATAAAAGATCATCTCAACGCATCCAAAATAAGGAAACAGTAAAGATTTTCAACTAATCTTCACACAACCTGTCAAATGCAGATATTTCACTCTTAAGTAGAGGTCTTAACTTTGCACCTGTCAATAAACCCAACCCATTTCTTCTTTTTAAGGATCTGAACAGATATGTGCGGAACCTTACTTTGAAGCGTTACTATTATATTAAAGAACAAAAGAACATCCAGGTCAATGCCACTTCTCCCATATCATCTCCTGCCATTTCATCAGACACATTTTCCTTTGACACCAGTTCTGTCGGAGATATTGATAACTCACTGTTTGATGCTGAGTTTGCCTATCTTCTTACTCAACACACTGCTATCTCCCCCCCAGTCATACACACCCCCTTTAAGCCTAAGTCGGTTTTTTATCCGTCACAAGCCAAAGGGCCATATATAGAGAGCTTTTATAGAGTCGTGTTCTCAGACTTTCAAAAGCTTTGTCAGTCCTCCAGTACCATCAAAACGAGCAACCAGAGGATTTTAGAGATCAGAGCCCTTAAATCCTTGATGGAAGTCGACGATTTAGTTATCAAATCAGCAGACAAGGGTGGGGGAATTGTCGTACAAGATAACAGTGACTATATGGAAGAGGCAAGAAGATTGCTATCTGATGCCACTACATACCAGCCAATCAAGAAAGATCCAACTTCTGAATTTGTCAAAGAGGCACATACCTTAGTGTCCATGGCCTTCCATAATAATATTCTCAATAAATTAGAGAAGTCTTTTCTTCTTCGAGACTTCTACCAAATCCCCTACTTCTACCATCTCCCCAAAGTTCATAAAAGTTTAGACCATCCTCCCGTTAGACCAGTCGTAGTGGCTATGGACAGTGTCACTACAGGCCTGAGTTTATACATCGATCATTTTCTACAGCCCATTGTTCAACAGCTACAGTCTTACGTTAGGGATGGGACACATCTCCTTGAACTTCTGTCTGCCTACAAGTGGGAGCAGACCTATGTCTAGCTCTCACTTGATGTCAACTCATTGTACACATCTATCCCTCAATCCTTTGGCCTACTAGCAATAAAGTTTTTTCTAGCAAAAGATCCCCTTATCAACCCGCTCCAGGCATCGTTCATTTTGGATGCTACTTCCTTCTGTCTAACACACAACTATTTTCAGTTTGATGGGGATTTTTTTGTACAAATACAGGGTACGGCTATGGGGGCAAAATTCACGTCATCCTATGCCAACCTAGCTATGGGCTACTAGGAGAACCTTCATATCCTCCACAATAACCCATATGCACGCAATATTGTTTTCTTTGGTTGTTACATCGATTAAATTATCATAATCTGGGACAGTCCTACTGACATGATAGACAATTTTGTCGATCACTGCAATGGCAATCAATATGGTTTATCCTTTACCTATGTCACTAACCCTGATATGCTATCTTTCCTTGATCTTGAGTTGGGCTTTGATCCAGCTACTTTCACCATCATCTCTAAGAATTATGTAAAACCCACTGAGGGCAACTCATTTTTGCATTACAACAGTTGCCATCTCCCGCAATGGATCAACAATATCCCTAAGGGTCAGTTCTGTCGACTTAGACAGAACTGCACAAGAGAATGTGACTATGTTGATCAAAGTACTTTACTCACCAAAAAGTTCAGGGATAAGGACTATCCCCAGCTCTCATTGGCCAAGCATTTCAATATTACTTAAAAGGGAAACCTCTGAAACTATTGTGTGAACCACCCAACCACACTGTTCGGTTCACTACCACTTTTCATCATCAATTCAGGAAAATGGAGAAAATCTTGGCTGACCATTGGACCATACTATTACAGGACCCATTCCTAAAACCTTTCATTCCAGATAGACCACAGGTAACATATCGGAGACAAACCCATACTCATTCCACTAGTTGGGATGTTCCAGTATCGTAAACCCTTATGCAAAACGTGCCAATATGTACAACATGGTAAAAAGTCATTCACCACAAAGGGGGTCACCCACACACTGAAGGACTTTTACAACTGCTCCTCAGACTTTGTGGTCTATGGACTTACCTGCCCTTGCGGTCTACTATATGTGGGCCGCACTATACGAGCTCTCAGGACCAGGTTTGGGGAGCATAGGAGGTCAATCGAAAGTGGCATTGACCCACTAAAGGTGGCTCACAGTGTGCCTAAACATTTTACCCAAGCCCACCAACAATCCACGAAAGGGCTACAAGTTTGGGTGATCGAACAAATACCCAATTCTCTTCCAGCTGCAGAGCGATTCAAAAAACTCTGTGCTAGAGAAACTTTTTGGATTTATCATTTAGTTGTCCTCTCACCTGGTGGAATGAATGAAGGTATAGAAATTTCCACCATCATATAAACCCATCTTCCATCTTTGTCAGTATACTTCCTCCTATTTTTGTTTTAATCATATCCCTTTTAATTATATCTTTTATATATACACGTTTTTATGGTACTATTTTCCATATTAATGTATTTGGTATGTATATGCGTTTGTATGCATTTTATATGCGTGTAAACGCATATACATATGCATTTTATTACCACACCTTATCCCAGCATATTGCTAGCTATTATATTATCTTACTTAATTATTTATGTAATATATGCTTTGTATGTAGACCCACTCTGTTTTATGTATTTATCATTTTCAGCATGCGTACTGCCTACCAATTCATGTACGTTTATGTTTAATAATGTCATTGCTCTATTTATATATACCTATATATGTTATATATCTCTCATTATATTTATGGACACCTCCCATGTGTGCGCATTTGTGCTCTGTGGGTCTAGTTTGTCCTCTTTTTCCCCTCTGTTTATTTTGCAGTGGTTTCTATTTCCAGCATATATAATAACAATTTTTACTTCACCACTTTATATATGCCCATTATTTCAATAAGATTATATATATATATTTTCCTCCCCTACTAGTAGTATATATACTCAGTCCGGACCAGCGTACTACATCCACATTTTCAAATATTTGCATATTATAGTATTATAGTATTCACATCTTAATTTGGTTAGTTTACTAATTTCATTATCACTTCCAACCTCCCCTTTATTGGCCCATCCAGCTCTGCCCTTGTGCTTTTTTCTTTATTTAATCCCTCTTTATGGTAATCAGACTTTGTCTGTTGAGGAAGGAGCGCGACTTGCAGAGCATCCAAGTGTGCACGCTCATGAAACACGTCCATTTATGATGACGCCGTCCCTTGCTGCCAGCCATCCACTGTGTTCCAAGCCTCGTTCTGAGGCCGTTCTTCCGGAGCCAGCATTTACATCATTCGGAAGATCCCCGTTCATCGTACACAGCACAGATCTTGTCACAGGATGTGGGAACGTCATCTCGACTACCTGATACCATGCTTTTTATTCTTACACTACATGTGAGTTGATCTTATGTTGTCCATTAAATTGATTTTAAAAAACGACTGCACCCAGAGGCGCCTCTCCACTTGTGCTTTTTTTCAGTGCCTTGCAAAAGTATTCACTCCCTTTCGTGTTTTGTTGCCTCACAACCTGGAATTAACATGGATTGCATCATTTAATTTACAGAACATGCCCACAACTTTGAAGATGTTTTTTTTTTATTGTGACGCAAACAACAAATAGGACAAAATAACAGAAAAAGTCAATGTGCATAACTATCCACCCCCCTAAAGTCAATACTTTGTATAGCCACCTTTACAGCCCTATGACAGCTCCAAGTCGCTTTGGCTAAGTGTCTATGAGCTTACCACATCTTACTACTGGGATTGTTGCCCATTCCTACTTGAAAAACTGCTCCAGCTCCTTCAAGTTGGATGGTTTGCGCTTGTGAACAGCAATCTTACGGCTTATTGTCGTCCTATGCACATATACTCCAGTCTCTGCTGTGGAACTCTGCAGCTCCTCCAGGGTTACCTTAGGTCTCTGTGCTGCCTCTCTGATTAATGCCCTCCTTGCCCGGTCCGTGAGTTTTGGTGTGTGGCCGTCTCTTGGCAGGTTTGCTGTTGTGCCATGTTCTTTCCATTTGGTTATGATAGATTTGATGGTGCCCCTAGGACCATCAAAGATTTGGATATTTTTTTTATAACCTAACCCTGACTTTTTGTTCTCAACAACATTGTCCCTTACTTGTTTGGAGAGTTCCTTGGTCTTCATGGTTTGGTTAGTGGTGCCTCTTGCTTAAGTGTTGCAGCCTCTGGGGTCTTTCAAAAAAGGTGTGTATATGTAATGACAGATCATGTGACACTTAAATTTCACACAGGTGGACATCATTTCACTAATTATGTGACTTCTGAAGGTAATTGGTTGCACCTGAGCTTTTTGTGAGCTTCATAACAAAAGGGGGTGAATAGATAGGCACATGGCAATTATCAGTTTTTTTTTCTGAAAAATAGTTTTATATATATATTTTTCTAATTTTACTTCATCAACTTAGACTATTGTGTTCTGATCCATCACATATAATTCAGATTAAAAAACATTGAACTAAAGGCTGTAATGTAACAAAATAGGTAAAAAGCCAAGGGAGTGAACACTTTTGCAAGGCATTGTATATTGCTGCATTTGAATGATAATAGAGTTTGTATTTGTAGGAAAAGTATGAATTTTGTTTGTGTTTGTGAGCAATTAGGCATATGTAATGTACTTAATGATAATCTGTGGCAACCCCATACTGACTACACTGTAAGGGCCATGTTTGATAAAAACCAATGAGTGTATGCGTAAGAGGAGATTTGATTAATTAGAAGCAAGGAAGATTGCAAATAAAGCAGCAGGTAAAACAATGCAGATATTTCTCTAGCTGCAATCAAAGCCAGGAGCTACCATATGAGCCACTTTGCAGACCTGTTTTAATATCCATGTAAAAATGTGTCTTGTTTTCATGTTGTTTTATTTTGATTTACATGTCTCATACTGTTTACTTTGGATTATTACTGTGTTAATTCAATAGTGCCACAGCCAGCATATTTGGACCAAGCCTTAGTTGCTAACAGGGGAAATATTGAACTAGTAATGCACAACATCATGTTCTAACGCAGTTTGATGAGTCTGTGAATTTCATTAACAATTCTCCATTCCCTAATAATCTTAACACAGTAAAAAGTCTGAGGGAACAAAACTTTATATTCTCTTAAATGACATTTACTTGTGCAAGTATAATAATTAAAAAGTTGTAAAAAAAAAGTTAGTGTAAACAGAGCATGATGGCAATTAAAAGCTACTGGGCCATTCCTGGCTTCCACTTTTCTCGTTCAAAGTTTTTTATTTGAAAGATCAACATAAAATAACAACTATAATATGTCAGGTAAGATTTTCAAAACGATTTCTTAAGTTACAGAAAATACAAGGTAATATATTACTATAAGTATATGACATTTTGAAGAAATGATCAGTTGTCAATGTGAACTCAATCTCAATTAAAGCGTTAAAGCTCTCTTTCGCTATATTAATAATATATTAAATTGTTATATATAAATTTATTTCAATCACTTGTAATGTTAATAAATGTATTATATTTAAAGTGTCATATTTGCAAACCCTAGAATTAAATCTATCTATCTATCTATCTATCTATCTATCTATCTATCTATCTATCTATCTATCTATCTATCTATCTATCTATCTATCTATCTATCATATGAATGATATTAATGATATCTGTGTATAATCAGAATCATCTGTTAATGAAGAATATTATGTGTAAAAGAATTTAAGAAGAAAACCGAAAAAAAAAAGAGAAAAGAAGAAAATAAGAAGAAGTAAGGGTATAAGGGTAAGGGGGTACCAAGTTTCTTGAGGCAAAATCATTTATTTAAGGTAGTGTTGTAACCACATGAGAAAGCATCTGTTATCATGACGAGAGAACTTTACAGTCAAAGTTATTAGGTAGGCAATGCGTAATCCAAGGTCTCCATAAAGTTTCAAACTTCCTTAAATTATCTGTATACAAAGCATCCATCTTTGCTTGTATCAATGAATGATTCATTCTATTCTTGGTCTCTGCTATGTTCAATAGTGCGATCAAGGTCTTTTTCCCATTTAGCAACATATGATGGCATATTTGTATCTGATTTAATGAACAATTGAGAGTAAATTGTTGTAATGCGACCTTTAGCATGCGGTTTTTCCAAACATATTTGTTCAAATTTAGAGAGATTGTTTATGGTATCATTTGTGTTAAAAAATGGATATAAAAATTTTTAATTTGGAGGTAACAAAATATTTTCAGATTGGGGAGACCAAAGGATTCACATAATTCTGGGAAAGGACAGATTGATGTTGCTGAAGTTATGTTATATAGGCATGAAATACCAGCCTTAGACCAGGCCCGAAAAGTTCTGGGAATATCCATGCCGGATAATAGGGATGAGCTCAATGTTCGAGTCGATTGTAAGTTTGACTTGAACATTGGGTGTTCGCCCGTTCGTCGAACAGAGAACATTATGGGACGTTTGCAGGAAATTTGAGCACTGCAGAACGCCCAATAATTCATTGTGACCTCAGAGTGCATTGCTGTATGATGATTGGGCAAAGCATGCACCTGACCTGCATGCTTTGGCCAATCACAGCACGCTCTGCTGTAAGAGCCATGATTGGCCAAAGGCATGGTGCCTTTGACCAATCATGGCTCAGGGGGACTAAGTCCATGCCCCACACAATATAAGGCTGCTTACATAGTGCCCGCGTGTAGTGTTAGTGGCATGGACGGAGAGATAGCTTAAGTTAGTTTAATATATATATATATATATATATATATATATATATATATATATATATATATATATATATCCTGCATTTAGCATAGACCATATATTCAGTGTATACTCTATATTCAGTCAGTGTAGGCAGTATATCAATATATATATATATATACAGTCTAGTATATATATTTATGGTCATTATGGCTATGAACAAGAGAGATGTGGATCACATAAACACACGGCAAGACTTACAACAAAAATAGACCTGAAGTGTGCCTTGGTGGTCTGGTCGGTATGCCAAGAAAAGGGGGCATACCCAAGGTAAGTAATGGGTCGTTTATAAAGAAGGTTGTGCTGAGAAGTGCCCTGAAAAAGGGAAGGGTGGGAGGGTGTTGCGCACTGGAACCGACAAAGAGCATGGGCGAGTGGGCTGCTTAAATACCCTCCGGGTTCCTCCCATAAATTCAGGCCACCATACTGGCCTTCTTATTTATGGTCATGGCCCTATGACCGAGAGAGATGTGGATCACATAAACACAAGACTTACAACATAAATAGACCTGAAGTGTGCCTTGGTGGTCTGGTCGGTGTGCCAAGAAAAGGGGGCAAAAGACTCAGGGGAATAACTCTTTATTGATTCTTGTAGTTATTGAGCCAGCTTGGTGAAGGCTTGTGCCATTTCTTCCTGAGGATTTGGGATGTATGTGGCAAAACAAGCTGACTTCCATCGCCCTCGTTTCTTTATTACGTGGTCTGGTACTCCATGCTGGGAGGCAGCTGAGGCTACTCCAATCCGGAAGGAATGTCCAGAGAACTGACTGGGGTCGAAGCCCAAGTTGCTTAGGAGGATCCTGACATGCGTGATAAACTAGCTGCCACTCAGGGGGCTGGTTAGAAAGTGTAGCAACGAGCTTCCATCAGATTGGCTAGGTAGATGGGACAGTAGTAGTAGGTCGAGCACCATCACTGGGCACCAGGCGTTGTTAGTCTAAAACAGGTTGATGTCAACCCCGGGGGCCGGTTTGTTGTGTTTTGCAGACTGTGAGATGAAGGGTGTAATGGTTCGGAAAGCGAGTCAGGGGGCGTCGGAGCAGTGTCTGACTGCCGGAGCTGCTGACAGTATTCACTAGGTCATAGGAAACCGTAGATGGCCATATGGATGACTTGGCTGGGCAGGGCCCCAAATGGAAAATGAGTAAGTATTTCAGACATGTCCCTGAAGAGGGCACTCTTGATAGGTAGGCGTTTGCCACTGACTACGGGTTGGTGCTTCAGCATGCCCCATAGGAGGGACTTGACTGCATGGGCCAAGAATATTGATGGTTTACTGGAGTCCTGTAAAGACATGAAATGCTAGACTCCGGCTAGGTATAACAATACGATACAAAGGCTAGGACGTGTCTAACGTCACCTATCGCTGCTCTGGAGCAAGAGGCCAAAAACTTGCGGTAAGTGTTCCAAGCAGTTCGATAGGCCTTCAGTGTGTTGTGTGCCAAGGAGTGGTTAAAGAGCTGGGTTGCCTTGGCGAGATGCGATTTCAGTCTATCATCAGCAACGACCAGGGTGGGACAGGAGTAGTTGTTGGGTCGGCTCCAGGCTCCTACTGGAAAAACAAAGTAAGGTTGAAACGGGACAGCGCATCAGCTGTGATTTGCATTTGCCTGGAATATGTCTACAGAAGATTTTAAACTGGTGATGGAGTGACCGCTGGGCGAGCCTGCGCAGGAAGGACATGATGGGGAGTGACTTGGATATACCTTTATTGATGATGTCAGCCATGGCTAACTGTCCTGGCATAGGCTAGGTTGTTGGGAGGCAGGCTAGCTGGTATAGCCCGCATGTCCAGAGTGACACCTAGGAAGGTGATAGATTGTGCCGGGCCTTCCACTTTATGCTTGGCTATGGGCACATTGAGGTTGCTGAACACTATTCTCAACCTATCTAGATCTGCCGGTAGTGTGCCTGGTTGTTCAAGGAGCAGGAAATCATCGAGGTGGTGGATAATCGTCTGACAGTGGGCCTAGTGTGACTTTTATCTGAAATGAACTGGCCCATTCCTGTCACGTGGCCTTCACAGGCCTTGCTGTTCTTCAGTGCATTGTTACTTTGTTCTGAGCAGCCGACCATTTTCTAGCCATGTTGCGTATATGTACTCCTCGTAGAGTTTGTGCTGTGCGGGGGCTTGGTGTTGGGGTCTTGACCTTGACACAAGTCCAGTCCATGAACAGGGTGGGGAGGAGTTCATGGACCAAGAATTGGTTGCTTCAACGTGACCAGTTCTGTCATATGCCTTTGCTCCGTGAGATCCGTTAAAATAATCCTGATGATTTCAGGAACTTTCTCCGGATGACGGACCCCGTATTTCACCATTTGTTGGCTTTGCTGACCCCCTATATCAGCAGGCAGGATACCTGCATGAGGCAAGCCATCACTCCGGAGCAGAGGCTAGTCGCCACCCTGCGGTACTTGGCGACGGGGAGAAGCCTGCAGGACTTGAAGTTCTCAACAGGCATCTCCCTCCAGGCTCTGGGGATCATTATCCCAGAGAACTGTTCTGCCATCATCCAGGTCCTGCAGAAGGAGTATATTAAGGTAAGATTTATCCTTTAATATCACATTTTATTGTATTTAATGTTTGATAATATATTGTATTTCTTTCCTCATTCCCTAATTACCATGATTGAAATATGCTGTGAATGTCCCCTTTGTTCTCATGCATGGTGGATTTTTATGTAATTATTTTTTTCCCCTTCATACATATTTGCCTTCACTTACCTCCCCAGCATGGTTTCCTGGCCCTATATTCACCTCATGTAGTCACTTAACAATATATTTTATCAGCTCCATAGTAGTGCTTTACCCTAAAAAACCCTAAAATGTTTTAAAATGTGATTTGTGCTTTAAATTCAGCCAGAGTGCCAAAGGCTTTTTTTGGGGGTCCCCAAATCATTTGGAACCCTCCCTCCCCCAACTGCTAAGTCAGCTTATATCAATTCTCTGTCTATCCTCAATCATCTATCTGCTGACTTTGCCAAACCCATACACACTATACCCATCTCTTTAGTGGTCAGATTTATGGATGAATTCCCCAAAGCATGTAGTGCAAGGGCCTGCCTGTATACTTTCAAATGGTACTGTTTAAAGTTTTTATCTTGATAGGTAATAGTAGAATTTCCAAATGTGCTCAAATGTGTACAATGTGTATTTATATCTTTGTATTATGACACTTCTTACCTGTCCAGTGGACTGCCAATAGTGTAACTAAGGAGGGTCTGGCCAAAGTAATACCCATTATTTTGGCATTCATCTCTCAATGAAGTGGAGAGGGTTACCTGTCCAAGAGCCCCCCCCCTAAAATGTTAAAAATGGCCCATGAGAGGGGGAGGAGGGGGAATCTGATAGGTGTAACTTAGACTTTGGTCTTTAAAAACTCCCTCAAATAAATGTTATCTTGATGTTGGCCAAGAATGTTTGTGTCTAGTCTGCTTTCCCTGTTTATGTGCAAAATGACTAATTTTTTTTTTGTTTGACACCACAGTTTCATTCCACACCACAGGAATGGCAGACTTTGGCCTCCCACATTACCCAGCGGTGGGACTTTCCTAACTGCGGAGGGGCAATTGATAGGAAACACGTCCACATCGTCCCGCCACCCAACTCGGGGTCATACTATTATAATTATAAGGGGTTCAATAGTATTGTGATGTTGGCGGTGGTGTCGCCTACTTACTAATTCCTGTATGTGGACGTGGGGAAGCATGGCCGGATGTCCGATGGTGGAGTCATCGACCAGACAGAGTTCTACAGGCGTCTCCAGAATGGCAGCTTGGACTTGCCACCTCCAGAAGACAATGCGGAAGGACTCCCATTTGTCTTCGTTGCGGATGAAGCATTTGCGCTGGGGGACCATCTTTTGCGGCCATTCCCGATGAGGACCCTCACCCCGGACCAGAGGGTTTTTAATTACCTGCTGGCCAGAGCCAGAAGAGTGGTGGAGAACACGTTTGGAATCCTGGCCAGCTGGTTCCGCCTATTTCTTACACCCATACACATGGCGGAGTATAAACTGAATCATATTATCCTGGCGTGCTGTGTTCTACACAACTTTTTACGGCAACATTCTGCCAACTATGCTGGCTCAGTAGGGCCTGAGGCCGGAATTCTAAATGAAACAACCCTGACGGTGCTTGAAAGTGGCCGTCCTGGCTTGCCCCCCCTGAGTGCCCCTGATGTCCGGCTAAGATACCTTGAATACTTTGTGGGTAGGGGGGCTATCAATATGCCAGACAATGTCTGAAACCTTTTTCAAATAAAAAAAATAACTACTCGAATCTTTGATGACATTTACTGCTTGTGTTTGTTTTAGCTGACCCTGACAGAAATGTGGTGAGTCCTGAAAGTGGCATGATTGTGTAACCTTACAAAGCACTGTTGGGTGTTATTTACTAAAGACAAAGACACTTTGCACTACAAGTGCACTTGAAACTGCACTTGTAGTGCAAAGTGGATTTGCCCTTAGGAAATAACCCCCATTGTCACTGAAAACACCAATTAGAGCACAACAAAAGTGTTGGAGCGTTGAGACAATAATCCACACATTCTTGATTAACAATCTTTTTAATACCAGCACAATCACATGTGCATTTGTAAAAGGTTTTTAAAACAAACCAACATGTTTGTTGTATAACAATTTTTGGGGTCACATTAGAAAAAGTAGAAATGCCCATTTAAGAGAAAACAGGCATGTTTAAAACCAACAAGAAAGACACAAATCTTGAACTTACAAAGTTCACATTTGGTAGAACTTGAAGGCAATATCAGACATGAGTATTTACAAACTGTGTTTGATATTGCGTTCAGATGGGGTGAAGTCACCCCAGGAAAAGCCAAATTTTGAAGATGCACACAAATTGCCAAATGTCAACATGTGCTAGTTGCCATCATGGGGGATCAAGGGACGTGTTTTTGGGGTGCAACCCCTTCCTCACAGCTGTTTTATTATTGAGGAAGGGGTTGCACCCCCAAAGCACGTCCATTGATCTCCCGTGATGGCAGATAGCACATGTTGACACACTGTGTGCATCTTCAAAATTTGGCTTTTCGCAAATATGTCAAAAAATGGTACAAATTTTTAGCACACAAAAAACCAAAGGGATTTGGAGGGGTTTTAAACTCTCCCTAAAACATCAATGATGTTCTTCATTTTTTGTTGAACATCATTGATGTTTTTAAGGATGTTTTCCAAGTCCCTATTACACCCCATAATCTCTCCGATCAGGATCTGTGCACTTTCCGAGGTGAAATGCCCTGGATCCACAACATCACGATCACCTAAAAAGATAGAAACAAAAACACACCATCTATTATAAATATGCCGGCATCCATCTCTTACCTGAGCCTGTGGTCGCAGACACTCACCTGTTGTGGTGACAATTTCCACCACATCTTCCTCCTCCTGCTCTGCTTGGCTTGGGTGGATTTCCCCTTCTTCCAGAGGTGGGGGTCTGTTGTCTCCTCGGATGGAGGGTGTCCTCCGAGTCTTTTCTCCCCTATGTAAAAACAAATAAGTATACTTAGCACGCAGATATTTGATGGCAGAAATAGGAATATGAAACATTGCTTGGAAGTGGGGTACAATTGTTTATTTTGGCAGAGTTCCAAGATGTAGAATTTGTATTGTCCTTTGTCAAGCTTCAATACTTTACCTGTTTTATACAAGCTTCACAGATGGAGACACCCCTATAGTATACCCTGGAGCACCTGTGTGGGCCCCCTAATAAAAAGGGTGTTCTAGTGTCCCACACTAGTGCTCCAGAGTCCAGATGTGGAAACTGCTGAGTGTCCTCTCCTTACACAGAATCTAGTTAGCATTTCATTCTAGTTACAAACCCATCTACACAACCAAATTATTTTCAGACAAGTAGGCCATAAAAAATGTGGGCAAATGCATATGGCAAAAACAATGGTGTTTTCTAGGCCGAACCAACAATGTTTTCTACGAACGAATAATGTGCCCATGAATATGAAAGTTGCCGTTTTAAACTGGATAACAGTTAAGAAAAGCACATGGAGCAGCACGAACGTAATAAACATAAAAAATAGGAACACAGCACAACTACTTACTTTTTTGCAGCACTCTCCGGATCTTTCTGTACTGCTCGTGCTCTCTTAATTTCATGTCCAACCACCCATTCTTGAGCTGATCTTTCAATCGTTGTACCCTGAAATTCCGGTGCAGACTCTTGACCACTTTCGCCATGATCTTGGCCTTTCTGACATTGGGGTTGGGGTAAGGGCCATACTTCCCGTCTTAGTCGGCCTTCTTCAGGATGTCGACCATCTCCAACATCTCCCCAAAGGACATATTTGATGCCTTAAATCGTCTCCTTCTGGATCATGACGTTTCAGGCTCCGGGCTTTCCTCCTCCTCCTCCTCATTGCTGGAATTAGCATGCACCTGCTGTGTCTCCGCCATGTGCTCTTCCCCCACTGCGCCGAACGAGAAGGGGCGGGGAATAGAATAGAAAGAACGTCAGGGGCGGGCGGAGTTTCGCGCATGCGCAGTGTGTATAAAGCGTAACACGCGTGCGTAGTATGTACGATCTGTGAGTGGAGGAAGGAGTATCGGAGGCGCCGATCGTGATAACGAAGGTAAGATCTAAACTTGGGCCTATACTGCTTCTAGAGTGAGGCCTATATTGTAGCAAGATTAAGAGAGTTTTGCCTGACATTAGGGTTTGTCTTGTGTTATGTCTTGCAGATAAAATGAATGGCTTCAATGACCACAACTTCCTCTCCCTGTTCATAGACAAATACAGGGAGCTGCCCTGTCTGCGGCAGGTCAAACACCCACATTATAATCATAAACAAAAGAGGCAGGCAGCGCTGGAAAAACTGATGGAGTTGGTGAAGCCGGTGGTCCCTACAGCAACCATCCCCTATTTAAAAGCCAAAATTGGTGGCCTGAGGAGCACTTATCTTAGGGAGCACAAGAAGGTTACAGATTCCCAGAGATCTGGAGCTGCAGCAAATGACGTTTATGTCCCCAGGCTGTGGTACTATGAGAGACTGCGATTTCTGTCAGACCAGACTGGAGTCAGGGAATCCCTCTCAACCCTTCCTTCCACTCTTCCTTTCACCCTATCTTCCACCCCAGCTGAGGTTTCCGATGTCCAACCTGGGACTTCCAGCCAGGAAGAAGTTGAGGAGCCCAGCTTGAGCCAGGTATAGCATTCTTCTACAGATTTCTGGTCAATAAAGAAATGATGTTTACTAGATGCTATTATTGATCACTAATTGCTGATTTAATAAAGTGTTTTACATATCAACAGACAGTAGTGGGCAAAAATAATTGGGACAAGAATGAAAAATGCTGGGCTCAGAAGGATAGTCTTTTATATTTGTTAACATTCAATTTGCAACACTCATGAGATGAAAATTGTGTGTGATTGCTGAAGAAAAAACTCAAAACTATGTCCCTTTTTCATACACAGGAAGACCTCAGGCAGGACGAGGCTCTGGAATGTGGCACACAGGAGGAGGCTGTGGAATGTGGCAGTCATGAGGAGGCGGGGGTTAGTGGCAGCCAGGAGGAGGTGGGGCTAAGTGGCAGCCAGGAGAAGCCTGGGACCAGTAGGAGCCTGACCAAATCGCAGGTCCCTCCCCTCCGCCTTCCAACCAAAAGACCCAGGAAGGGGATTCACTTGCAGGATTCAGCTCTCAGGCTCATTCAGGAAGCTTCTGCGTTCCTCAGAGCCACCCCCACTCCTGAAGAGGTCTTTGCCTGCATGGCTGCCACCAAACTGCAGGGCATGCAGGAGGGCCAACGCCAGCTGTGTGAGGACCTTTTTTATAAAGTCTTAACTAAGGGGATGAGGGGCGAAATCACACCCAATACCCACGTGAGTGAGTTGGACCATCCTCCTCCTCCCCCTCCTCCTCCTCCTCCTGCCACAACTCCACCACCACAGCCACAGCGTGGAAGGAAGCATTGAAGGAAGACCAGAGAGTGATGACCTGTGTTCAGTCTGGTCTGACAAAAGATGCGGTCTCTTGTATGACCACAGCATGGGGACACAGATGTCATCTGCTGCTTTCAGGATCTCTGGGACTTCTGGACCAGACTGCACTCCCTTAGATATGGACTCCTCAGGCCACCAATTTTGCAGTAAAATAATTGATGTGTGCCCTGGGGGCCAAAGGCTTCACCAATTTCTGCTGTTTCTCCAGCGTTGCCTCCCTCTTTGTTTGGTTCTGAGCCCTTAATAAAGGTTTTTTGGTTTCAATTAGACTCGCCTATGTGTGTTTTCCTTCAAAAAGGACAGTTTGTTTGTGAGGAGGCAGGTACATTTCAAAATACAATGTGAAATTAACAAGAGACACCAACACCAAGCAACCTCCTTGAGATTAAATAATACCAGATAATAATGGTGTTGTGGTAACTTGACACACAAAATGCACACAAAAATATTCTGGATGTTAAATAACTAAAAAAAAAACCAAAAAAACAAGATCAGCCTTGAAAAAAATACAAACCTAAAAAAAATCACATCAGGCTTGAAAAAAACAAAAAAACACCAAAAAAATTATATAGATTTTTGGTCAGATGTGACAAATCATAATATATTGAGGGAATCACTATAAATAAGAAAGAAAGAAGTTTGTGAAAACTCTGTGTGAATATCAGCAGCAAAACTACTTCGTTCTTCCTGCATTATAAAGAAGAAGAGAGTGCGCAGTATTAAACAATTATAAAAATTGCAGCGTGATGAAAGTGCTCTATCCATTCCGAATGCTAATTTTACCAGACCGAGCTGTTCCATCTTGGAATTTCTTCTGAGCATGCGTGGCACTTTGTGCGTCGGAATTGTTCACACACGGTCAGAATTGACGCGATCGGAGTTTGTTGTCGGAAAATTTTATAGCCTGCTCTCAAACTTTGTGTGTCGGAAAATCCAAGGAAAAAGTCCGATGGAGCCCACACACGTTTGGAATTTCTGAAAACACACTCCGATCACACATTTTCCGTTGGAAAATCCGACCGTGTGTATGGGGCATAACTGTGAGGGGTTACAGTGTTGTGGCACCATCAAAACCAAAGGCCCAATTTTTCTGCCCCTTTTTAACAGGGGCATGTAATTACAATTTTAACAGCAGGGCCCTTTCCTTCGCCCAACAAGAGTAACTGTGTGGGGTTAGTGTTCTGGTACCACCAACACCTAAGGCCCAATTTTTTTGCAGAGTATATAGTGCAGTCTGTATGGTATATATACTGCAGTTCAGACTATATAATGCCTGGGGGACCCCCATGCCATTTTTTTTACATTTTGGCTCAGGGTTCACCTTAATATCTATACCAGACCTGAAGGGCCTGGTTTTGATTTTGGAGGGGACCCCCACAACATTTTTTTAATTAAATTTTGGCGTGGGGTTCCCCTTAATATCCATACCAGACCCAAAGGGCCTGGTAATGGAATGGGGGGGGGGGCTCACGCTGTTTTTTTCAATTATTTTTTATGTATATTGCCGGGAGCAATTTAGGATGACATTTTTTCTTTTAGAAATGTATTTTTGCTGCAGGACTGTTATGATCATGGGAAAGATGCGCTACTTTGCAGGCAGACTAAGGGGACACATAGGCACAATATTTAAATGAATATTTAATTTTAATTGTTTTACTTTAAGCATTATTAAAATCACTGCTCCTGAAAAAACAGACATTTTTAAAACTTTTTTTTTTGCATTGATACATGTATCAATGCAAAAATGCCCCTGGGACAGTACCCGGGTCACCATATACTTTTTATGGCAATAACTTGCATATAAGCCTTTAAAATGAGCACTTTTGATTTTTTATGTTCGTGTCCCACAGACTTTAACAGTGTTCACATGTTCGCACAAATTTTTTGCCTGTTCGCATGTTCTGCTGTAGACTGTAGAACATGTGAGATTTTATGTCTGTCCCAGATAGATAGAGAGTGTTTAGTGATTGGGTTTTTTTAAAGTCTTACGATCAACTGGTCTTAACCAGAGGATATTATTTATGGAAAGAGGGTCACAATCCATTACTTCAGTTATTACCCTCAGAGGAATCTCTAAAGTAGAGTGATAGAGTGATATTTTGATAATTGTGCCATTTGAGCAGCCCTATAATATAATGAACAATTAGGAAATCACAAGATTCCCAGTACCTTAGGGAGGTACAAAGTTTTTCTAGGCAATCTTGGATTGATCTTCCCCCAAGTATATTGCATTACCTTTTGCTGTATAATTCTTAGAAAGTAGGCTAGAACATGTATAAGGAGGATTCAAAGAAGGAAAATTTTGGGACTTTAAATGAGGCTAGCAGCAAAGGGATGCTCACTTCCATCTCGGTCATTGGTTAAAAAAAAAAAAGAGAGAGAGAAGTGGGACTTTAAATGAAGCACACAGCAGCACAACGCAGGTCAAGTGACCAAAATTCATGTATTTGGTATAATCCACGGTATGTAAAAAACATTTTGGGCATCCATCCTCTAAAATGCTGTGGGCATCAAGCCTCTATATAATAAACCATGTATTGATTGTACATAAAATACAATAAATTGCACAATAAATAATGATCCATTGTCACACAGACAAGGAAAGTCCACTTTCCTTCCTGTTCAGCATCACACTCACATGCTTGGAGTTGTCCACTCTGTGCACACCAGGTTTCCCACATGGAGGTCCGCATCCTACACTCATTGCACCCACCAGCAATGGTTTTGCCTATGGCCGTTGTTCCCATTCCCGCAGATCACCCTGTCATCAGGCGGCTTTGCTTTGCAGCTCTCTGCGATTCTGGATGCTGTTTCACTGGATCGCTGATGCAGACAATCATTCCATGACGTATGCACCTGATGAGCGGTTGCTATACCGCGAAACACGTAGAGCTTTGATTATTACCAATCTTCCCATATCATGGAATACCAAGATTTCAATGATTCCACTTACCTCCATAAGTATCTGTCATGGCATTAAATCTCTTTTATTATTATATTATTTGTCCTAACTTTCATGGCTCTTTTTGGGTCTAATCATAGTAACAAATGTACACATGCATATTGATTGTTATCTTTGCTCTCTGTGTGACAATGGATCATTACTTATTGAGAAATTTATGTGTATTTTATGTACAATCAATCCATGGTTTATTATATAGAGGCTTGATGCCCACAGCATTTTAGAGGTTAGATGCCCAAAATGTTTTTTACATACCATGGATTATACCAAATAAATTAATTTTGGTCACTTGACCTGCGTTGTGCTGCTGTGTGCTTCATTTAAAGTCCCACTTTTCTCTCTCCTTTTTTTTAAAATTAATGTATAAGGAGGACTCTAAATTGATATAAAATTTTAGTGAATATAGCCATTTTTATCATATTAATTTTCCCAAACCAAGAGATTGGTATGGATGACCACTTTGACAACAAATTTGTGGTTAGTTTCAACAAGGCTGGATAATTAGCAGCAAATAAATCTGAGGCATTGACAGTGCATTGGCAGTGAGTTGGATACCCAAATACTAAAGGCTAATTTCTCATTCTTAGTTAAAGAGATGTTCAATGCCGTCGATTTCTGAACATTAACTTCAAGGCCCGAAATTATTGAATATTCTTTTAATCTAACCATAAGGTTGGGGGCAGATACTTGTGCCGAAGACAAGAACAAGAGGATGTCATCTGCAAATAAGCATAGTTTGTGATAACATCCACCTAATTCAACACCTGTAATGGTAGGTTCCATCCTTATTCTTTGTGCCAAAGGTTCAATAAATAATATGAACAAGACTTGAGAAAGTGGACATCCTTGTTGCATGCCCCTCTTTATCCACTTGCCGACCGCCGCACGATGATGTACGTCGGCAGAATGGCACGGGCAGGCATAAGGACTTACCTGTACGTCCTTGCCTGCCCTTGGGCGGGGGGTCAGATCGGACCCCCCCCAGTGCCTGCGGCAGTCGGATTCTCGTCAGGGGCAATCAAAGGTGAGGGGGAGGCCACTCATTCGTGGCCCCCCGTTGCGATCGCTCCTGGCGAATGAAATGCTTCCTCAGCTTCTGTATAGTAAACAGAAGCGGATGGAGGGGATGTCATCTCTCCTCAGCTCGGTATTTTCCGTTCCGGCGCCGAGGAGAGAAGACATCGATGTGAGTGCACAACACACACACAGTAGAACACGCCAGGCATACTGTACACCCCCGATCACCCCCTGATCACCCCCCTATCACCCCCCCATCACACTGACACCAAGCAGTTTTTTTTTTTCTGATTACTGCATTGGTGTCAGTTTGTGACAGTTAGTGTGGTAGGGCAGTTAGTGTTAGGCCCCTTTAGGTCTAGGGTACCCCCCTAACCCCCCCTAATAAAGTTTTAACCCCTTGATCACCCCCCATCGCCAGTGTCACTAAGCGATCGTTTTTCTGATCGATGTATTAGTGTCACTGGTGACGCTAGTTAGGGAGGTAAATATATAGGTTCGCCGTCAGCTTTTTATAGCGTCAGGGACCCCCATATACTACCTAATAAAGGTTTTAACCCCTTGATTGCCCCCTAGTTAACCCTTTCACCAGTGATCACTGTATAACTGTTACGGGTGACGCTGGTTAGTTAGTTTATTTTTTATAGTGTCAGGGCACCCGCCGTTTATTACCGAATAAAGGTTTAGCCCCCTAATCACCCGATTTAAGTTAGGTTTTAGGGTCAGATAGGGTCTGCGTCGCCCCATGCAGCATCAAGTTAGTGCCAATAGTGCTAACACCCATGCACGCAGCATACACCTCCCTTAGTGGTATAGTATCTGAATGGATCAACATCTGATCCGATCAGATCAGATCTATACTAGCGTCTCCAGCAGTTTAGGGTTCCCAAAAATGCAGTGTTAGCGGGATCAGCCCAGATACCTGCTAGCACCTGCGTTTTGCCCCTCCGCCCGGCCCAGCCCACCCAAGTGCAATATCGATCGATCACTGTCACTTACAAAACACTAAACACACATAACTGCAGCATTCCCAGAGTCAGGCCTGATCCCTGCAATCGCTAACAGTTTTTTTGGTAGCGTTTTGGTGAACTGGCAAGCACCAGCCCCAGGCAGCGTCAGGTTAGTGCCAGTAGCGCTAACACCCACGCACGCACCGTACACCTCCCTTAGTGGTACAGTATCTGAATGGATCAAAATCGGATCCGATGAGATCTATACTAGCGTCCCCAGCAGTTTAGGGTTCCCAAAAACGCAGTGTTAGCGGGATAAGCCCAGATACCTGCTAGCACCTGCATTTTGCCCCTCCGCCCAGCCCACCCAAGTGCAGTGTCGATTGATCACTGTCACTTACAAAACACTAAACGCATAACTGCAGCGTTCGCAGAGTTAGGCCTGATCCCTGCGATCACTAACAGTTTTTTTGGTAGCATTTTGGTGAACTGGCAAGCACCAGCGGCCTAGTACACCCCGGTCATAGTCAAACCAGCACTGCAGTAACACTTGGTGGCATGGCGAGTCCCATAAGTACAGTTCAAGCTGGTGAGGTGGCAAGCACAAGTAGTGTCCCGCTGACACCAAGAAGAAGACAAACACAGGCCCGTCGTGCCCATAATGCCCTTCCTGCTGCATTCGCCAATCCTAATTGGGAACCCACCACTTCTTCAGCACCCGTACTTCCCCCATTCACATCCCCAACCAAATGCAGTCGGCTGCATGAGAGGCATTTTCTTTAAGTCCTCCCGTGTACCCCTACCCAACGAACCCCCCCAAAAAAGATGTCGTGTCTGCAGCAAGCACGGATATAGGCGTGACACTCGCTATTATTGTCCCTCCTGTCCTGGTCTTTACATTGGTGAATGTTTTGAACGCTACCATTCACTAGTTTAGTATTAGCGTAGGGTACAGCATTGCACAGACTAGGCGCACTTTCACAGGGTCTCCCAAGATGCCATTGCATTTTGAGAGACCCAAACCTGGAACCGGTTACAGTTACAAAAGTTACAGTTACAAAAAAAAGTGTAAAAAAAAAAACAAAAAAAAACACAAAAAAATATATAAAATAAAAAAAAATAGTTGTCGTTTTATTGTTCTCTCTCTCTCTATTCTCTCTCTATTGTTCTGCTCTTTTTTACTGTATTCTATTCTGCAATGTTTTATTGTTATTATGTTTTATCATGTTTGCTTTTCAGGTATGCAATTTCTTATACTTTACTGTTTACTGTGTTTTATTGTTAACCCTTTTTTTGTCTTCAGGTACTCCATTCAGCTGCAGCGCAGATTTATTTATCTTGACAGTGTTTGCTCCCACGATATATAAAGCCGTGACTCCAGCAGAGGTGATATATGCCGAAGCATGGGGGCAGCAGGGGCGAAGGAGCGATTTGCTCCTACCTTTTGCAGGAGGATGCCCCCATGCTTCGGCATATCTAAACGGTGCATGTATGCCCATCATTAGAAGTGGGTGGATGAAGGGAGGTATTCTAATAGTGGGCATACCCACCAATCAATCTCTTTTTTTCGTTCAGCCCACAGGGTGCATGAAAAAAAAAAAGATTACAATATATGCCCAACAAGGACCAGCAACGTTCTGGTATGTTGCTGGACTTTAAGTGGTTATACCAGAATGATGCCTGCAGGTTTAGGTATCATCTTGGTATCATTCTTTTCAGCCAGCGGTCGGCTTTCATATAAAAGCAATCCTAGCAGGTAATTAGCCTCTAGACTGCTTTTACAAGCAGTGGGAGGTAATGCCCCCCCACCATCTTCCATGTTTTTATCTGGCTCTCCTGTTCCAACAGGGAACCTGAGAACGCAGCCGGTGATTCAGCCAGCTGACCATAGAGCTGATCAGAAACCAGAGTGGCTCCAAACATCTCTCTGGCCTAAGAAACCGGAAGCTACGAGCATTTCATGACTTAGATTTCGCCGGATGTAAACAGCGCCATTGGGAAATTGGGAAATAGGGATGAGCTTCGTGTACGAGTCGAACCCATGTTCGAGTCGAACATCGTCTGTTCGCCCGTTCGCCGAATTGCAAATGATATGGGCCATTCGCGCCAAATTTGTGTGGCGCGTCACGGCCCATAATTCACTGCGGCATCGCAGTGCATTGCTGGCTGATGATTGGCCAAGCATGCACTATGACCCGCATGCTTGGCCAATCACAGCGCCGTCTGAACAGAGAGCCATAATTGGCCAAAGCCAAGGAGGCTTTGGCCAATTATGGCTCAGGGGATTTAGCACACGCCCCACACTATATAAGGCCGCCTGCACGGCGGCCCTGTGTAGTGTGTGTTCCGGCGTTCATAGATAAAGAGAGAGAGAGACAGACAGTGTCATTTGATTTGAGTTAGATAGATTAGGCAGAACAGTCAGTCAGTTAGCTGCACTTACAGTGTATTGTGTATATATATGCATCACAGGTGTTGCATATATATATATACACTTTATTCAGTTTAGCTAGATCCGTTCCTGTTATCTTCTTACTGACAGGCAGGCTTGTCTTGTTACAGTATTTACAGCTACCTGAAGAAAATTGCTGGTGCTCTTTTGATCCTATTAGTACCACAGTCAGGCAGCTAGACTATTTACAGTTAATGCAGTGCGTCCTGCTCACAGTGTTCAGCTAAAACTACAAGTTAGTGGGGTGCATCCTGCTCACAGTGTTCAGCTAAACCTACAAGTTAGTGGGGTGCGTCCTGCTCACAGTGTTCAGCTAAACCTACAAGTTAGTGTGGTGCGTCCACCTCACAGTGTTCAGCTAAACCTACAAGTTAGTGCGGTGCATCCTGCTCACAGTGTTCAGCTAAAACTACAAGTTAGTGTTGTGCGTCCTGCTCACAGTGTTCAGCGTAACCTACAAGTTAGCGTAGTGAGACCTCTGCACAGTGTTCATCTAAAGCTACAAGTTAGTGCAGTGCGTCCTGCTCACAGTGTTTAGCTAGATCCGTTCCTGTTATCTTCTTACTGACAGGCAGGCTTTTCTTGTTACAGTATTTACAGCTACCTGAAGAAAATTGCTGGTGTTCTTTTGATCCTATTAGTACCACAGTCAGGCAGCTAGACTATTTACAGTTAGTGTAGTGCGTCCTGCTCACAGTGTTCAGCTAAAACTACAAGTTAGTGGGGTGCGTCCTGCTCACAGTGTTCAGCTAAACCTACAAGTTAGTGGGGTGTGTCCTGCTCACAGTGTTCAGCTAAACCTACAAGTTAGTGTGGTGCGTCCACCTCACAGTGTTCAGCTAAACTTACAAGTTAGTGCGGTGCGTCCTGCTCACAGTGTTCAGCTAAAACTACAAGTTAGTGTAGTGCGTCCACCTCACAGTGTTCAGCTAAAACTACAAGTTAGTGCGGTGCGTCCTGCTCACAGTGTTCAGCTAAACCTACAAGTTAGTGTAGTGAGACCTCTGCACAGTGTTCATATAAAGCTACAAGTTAGTGCAGTGCATCCTGCTCACAGTGTTCAGCTAAAACTACAAGTTAGTGTGGTGCGTCCACCTCACAGTGTTCAGCTAAACCTACAAGTTAGTGCGGTGCGTCCTGCTCACAGTGTTCAGCTAAAACTACAAGTTAGTGCGGTGCGTCCACCTCACAGTGTTCAGCTAAACCTAGAAGTTAGTGCGGTGCGTCCTGCTCACAGTGTTCAGCTAAACCTACAAGTTAATGTAGTGAGACCTCTGCACAGTGTTCATCTAAAGCTAAAAGTTAGTGCAGTGCATCCTGCTCACAGTGTTCAGCTAAAACTACAAGTTAATGTGGTGCGTCCACCTCACAGTGTTCAGCTAAACCTACAAGTTAGTGCAGTGCGTCCTGCTCACAGTGTTCAGCTAAAACTACAAGTTAGTGCAGTGCGTCCTGCTCACAGTGTTCAGCTAAAACTACAAGTTAGTGTGGTGCGTCCACCTCACAGTGTTCAGCTAAACCTACAAGTTAGTGCGGTGTGTCCTGCTCACAGTGTTCAGCTAAAACTACAAGTTAGTGCTGTGCATCCTGCTCACAGTGTTCAGCTAAACCTACAAGTTAGTGTAGTGAGACCTCTGCACAGTGTTCATATAAAGCTACAAGTTAGTGCAGTGCATCCTGCTCACAGTGTTCAGCTAAAACTACAAGTTAGTGTGGTGCGTCCACCTCACAATGTTCAGCTAAACCTACAAGTTAGTGCGGTGCGTCCTGCTCACAGTGTTCAGCTAAAACTACAAGTTAGTGCGGTGCGTCCACCTCACAGTGTTCAGCTAAACCTAGAAGTTAGTACGGTGCATCCTGCTCACAGTGTTCAGCTAGACCTACAAGTTAATGTGGTGCGTCCACCTCACAGTATTCAGCTAAACCTACAAGTTAGTGCGGTGCGTCCTGCTCACATTGTTCAGCTAAAACTACAAGTTAGTGCAGTGCGTCCTGCTCACAGTGTTCAGCTAAAACTACAAGTTAGTGCAGTGCGTCCTGCTCACAGTGTTCAGCTAAAACTACAAGTTAGTGTGGTGCATCCACCTCACAGTGTTCAGCTAAACCTACAAGTTAGTGCGGTGCATCCTGCTCACAGTGTTCAGCTAAAACTACAAGTTAGTGCTGTGCGTCCTGCTCACAGTGTTCAGCTAAACCTACAAGTTAGTGCGGTGCGTCCTGCTCACAGTGTTCAGCTAAACCTACAAGTTAGTGTAGTGAGACCTCTGCACAGTGTTCATATAAAGCTACAAGTTAGTGCAGTGCATCCTGCTCACAGTGTTCAGCTAAAACTACAAGTTAGTGTGGTGCGTCCACCTCACAGTGTTCAGCTAAACCTAGAAGTTAGTGCGGTGCGTCCTGCTCACAGTGTTCAGCTAAAACTACAAGTTAGTGCGGTGCGTCCACCTCACAGTGTTCAGCTAAACCTAGAAGTTAGTACGGTGCGTCCTGCTCACAGTGTTCAGCTAGACCTACAAGTTAGTGTAGTGAGACCTCTGAACAGTGTTCATCTAAAGCTACAAGTTAGTGCAGTGCATCCTGCTCACAGTGTTCAGCTAAAACTACAAGTTAATGTGGTGCGTCCACCTCACAGTATTCAGCTAAACCTACAAGTTAGTGCGGTGCGTCCTGCTCACAGTGTTCAGCTAAAACTACAAGTTAGTGCAGTGCGTCCTGCTCACAGTGTTCAGCTAAAACTACAAGTTAGTGCTGTGTGTCCTGCTCACAGTGTTCAGCTAAACCTACAAGTTAGTGCGGTGCGTCCTGCTCACAGTGTTCAGCTAAACCTACAAGTTAGTGTAGTGAGACCTCTGCACAGTGTTCATATAAAGCTACAAGTTAGTGCAGTGCATCCTGCTCACAGTGTTCAGCTAAAACTACAAGTTAGTGTGGTGCGTCCACCTCACAGTGTTCAGCTAAACCTACAAGTTAGTGCAGTGCGTCCTGCTCACAGTGTTCAGCTAAAACTACAAGTTAGTGCGGTGCGTCCACCTCACAGTGTTCAGCTAAACCTAGAAGTTAGTACGGTGCGTCCTGCTCACAGTGTTCAGCTAGACCTACAAGTTAGTGTAGTGAGACCTCTGCACAGTGTTCATCTAAAGCTACAAGTTAGTGCAGTGCATCCTGCTCACAGTGTTCAGCTAAAACTACAAGTTAATGTGGTGCGTCCACCTCACAGTATTCAGCTAAACCTACAAGTTAGTGCGGTGCATCCTGCTCACAGTGTTCAGCTAAAACTACAAGTTAGTGCAGTGCGTCCTGCTCACAGTGTTCAGCTAAAACTACAAGTTAGTGTGGTGCATCCACCTCACAGTGTTCAGCTAAACCTAGAAGTTAGTGCGGTGCATCCTGCTCACAGTGTTCTGCTAAAACTACAAGTAAGTGCTGTGCGTCCTGCTCACAGTGTTCAGCTAAACCTACAAGTTAGTGTAGTGAGACCTCTGCACAGTGTTCATCTAAAGCTACAAGTTAGTGCAGTGTATCCTGCTCACAGTGTTCAGCTAGATCCGTTCCTGTTATCTTCTTACTGACAGGCAGGCTTGTCTTGTTAGCTATCTGAAGAAAATTGCTGGTGTTCTTTTGATCCAATTAGTACCACAGTCAGGCAGCTAGACTATTTACAGTTAGTGCAGTGCGTTCTGCTCACAGTGTTCAGCTAAAACTACAAGTTAGTGGGGTGCGTCCTGCTCACAGTGTTCAGCTAAACCTACAAGTTAGTGGGGTGCGTCCACCTCACAGTGTTCAGCTAAACCTACAAGTTAGTGCGGTGCGTCCACCTCACAGTATTCAGCTAAACCTACAAGTTAGTGCGGTGCGTCCTGCTCACAGTGTTCAGCTAAAACTACAAGTTAGTGCAGTGCGTCCTGCTCACAGTGTTCAGCTAAAACTACAAGTTAGTGTGGTGCATCCACCTCACAGTGTTCAGCTAAACCTAGAAGTTAGTGCGATGCGTCCTGCTCACAGTGTTCAGCTAAAACTACAAGTTAGTGCTGTGCATCCTGCTCACAGTGTTCAGCTAAACCTACAAGTTAGTGTAGTGAGACCTCTGCACAGTGTTCATCTAAAGCTACAAGTTAGTGCAGTGTGTCCTGCTCACAGTGTTCAGCTAGATCCGTTCCTGTTATCTTCTTACTGACAGGCAGGCTTGTCTTGTTAGCTACCTGAAGAAAATTGCTGGTGTTCTTTTGATCCTATTAGTACCACAGTCAGGCAGCTAGACTATTTACAGTTAGTGCAGTGCGTTCTGCTCACAGTGTTCAGCTAAAACTACAAGTTAGTGGGGTGCGTCCTGCTCACAGTGTTCAGCTAAACCTACAAGTTAGTGGGGTGCGTCCACCTCACAGTGTTCAGCTAAACCTACAAGTTAGTGCGGTGCGTCCTGCTCACAGTGTTCAGCTAAAACTACAAGATAGTGCTGTGCGTCCTGCTCACAGTGTTCAGCTAAAACTACAAGTTAGTGGGGTGCGTCTACCTCACAGTGTTCAGCTAAAACTACAAGTTAGTGCGGTGCGTCCACCTCACAGTATTCAGCTAAACCTACAAGTTAGTGTGGTGCGTCCTGCTCACAGTGTTCAGCTAAAACTACAAGTTAGTGTGGTGCATCCTCCGCACAGTGTCCAGCTAAACCTACAAGTTATTTTTTGCGAGCTCTGCACAGTGTTCAGCTAAAGCTACCTGTAGAAGGTTGGTGGTGTTTTCCTGATCCTATCACTACCGCAGGCAGCTAAAAAAGCTACAAGTTAGTTTTTTGCGAGCTCTGCACAGTGTTCAGCTAAAGCTACCTGTAGAAGGTTGGTGGTGTTCTCATACTACAGGCAGGCAGTTGATTTTGCTAGCTGCAGTATCAGTACATATATATATATATATATATATATATATATATATATCCCAGCTTAGTGCAGCTACAAGCCATTAGTATGTCTGGAAGGCCAAGAAGGAGAGGCAGACAGTCACAAGCCAATAAGAGAGGGCAAGCAGGCTTTTTGTCTAGTGCTGGTCGTGGAGACGGTGCATCCTCATCAGCACGTGGCCGTGGGACACGCTTGGCCTTTTTTTCGTCAGCTGGCCGTGTTGAGCCGCAACATGCGGAAGACTTGGTCGAGTGGATGACCAAGCGGTCCTCATCCTCCTCATCCTCTCTCACCCATGCCCAGGGTACTTTGTCTGGCAAAGCAGCGGCCTCTTCACTTGGCTCAATGTCATCAGTGACTCCTTCCCTAGCCCCACCATGTCCTCCTGAGGAGTCCCTCGAACTGTTTGACCACAGTGTTGGCTACATGCTCCAGGAGGATGCCCAGCGTTTGGAAGGCTCTGATGATGATACTGAGGTCAATGAAGGCAGTAACGTGAGCACGGACAGAGGGGGTGCCCAAGAAGGACAGCAATCTGGCAGTCATGCTCCCCCTGCTGCAGCATACTGCCAGCTTTGCTCCAGTGATGAGGAGGGAGGGGATGATGAGGTCACTGACTCAATGTGGGTGCCTGATAGGAGAGAGGAGGAGGAGGAGGAGGCGGCACATCACCAACGAGGCAGGATGCCCTCCAGGGGCCAGCCTAAGGGCAGCACCTTGACTGCATCACACCCCAAAGCTCCACATGTGCAGGGCACTGCAGTCTCTGCGCGTTATTCAAAAAGTTCTTTGGTGTGGGCCTTTTTTGAGACAAGTACATCAGATCGCACCGCTGCTTTTTGCAACATATGTCTCAAGCGTATCTTGCGTGGCCAAAACATCTCCCGCTTGGGTACCACATGCTTGACCAGACATATGTTGACCTGCCATGCAGTTCATTGGCAAGCGTATCTAAAAGATCCACACCAAAGAACAAAGAGGACCTCTCCTTGCTCCTCATCAGCTGAGATCTCCAACCCCACTATACCTTCAGTCCTCTCTGAGACCTGCACTGAGAGGAATGAAGGTGTAGAATTAGGTGTGTCACAGCCAAGTACTTGTGGGCAATCTGTTTTTGGTACACCAACGTCAGATTGTACCAGGCAAATTTCCCTGCCCCAGCTGCTGCACCGCCGAAAGAAGTTTGCTCCCAGCCATCCACATGCCCAGCGGTTGAATGCTAGCTTGGCAAAATTGCTAGGACTTCAACTGCTGCCTTTTCAGTTGGTAGACTCTGCCCCCTTTCGTGAGTTTGTGGAATGTGCAGTTCCTCAGTGGCAGGTACCCAAACACCACTTTTTCTCAGGGAAGGCGATTCCGGCTCTCTACCGGCATGTGGAAGGCAATGTCCATGCCTCGCTGGACAGGGCGGTCAGCAGTAAGGTGCATATTACCGCTGACTCATGGTCCAGCAGGCATGGACAGGGACGTTACCTAAGTTTCACGGCGCATTGGGTGACTCTGCTGGCAGCTGGGAAGGATGCAGGACAAGATGCAGTAGTGTTGGAGGTTGTTCCGCCACCACGCCTCCAAAATGCTAATGATTGTGACACACCTCTCTCCTCCACCCCCTCCTCTTCTTCTTCCTCCATGGCCTCTTTCTGTGCTTTGTCCTCGGAACCAGCGGTGCTCCGTAGCCATTCAAGGGGCTATGCAAGTACGCAGGCCAAAAGATGCCATGCGGTGCTTGAGCTGGTGTGCTTGGGGGACAGGAGCCACACTGGGGCAGAGGTTCTGTCAGCTCTGCAGGGGCAGGTTCAGAGGTGGTTGACGCCATGCCAACTTAAGGCAGGAATGGTGGTTTGCGACAATGGCACCAACCTCCTCTCAGCCCTCCAACAGGGACAAATGACCCATGTGCCCTGTTTGGCTCACGTCCTTAACTTGGTGGTGCAGCAGTTCTTGGGCAGGTACCCGGGCTTACAGGATGTCCTGAGGCAGGCCAGGAAAGTCTGTGTGCATTTCCGCTGGTCATATAATGCCAGTGCTCGGCTGACGGACCTCCAAAAGGAGTTTAACCTGCCCAGAACCGCCTAATCTGTGACATGCCCACCAGGTGGAACTCAACGTTGGCCATGCTGCAGCAGCTGCACACGCAGCAGGGGGCCATCAATGAGTACCTGTGCGACTATGGCACCAGGACAGGGTCAGGGGAGCTTGTTTTTTTTTCCCCATGCCAGTGGGCCATGATCAGGGATGCATGCACTGTCCTGTCACCATTTGAGGAGGCCACGAGGATGGTGAGCAGTGACAGTGCATGCATCAGTGACACTGTCCCCCTTGTCCACCTGTTGGAGCACACGCTGCGTGGAATAATGGACAGGGCACTTGAGGCAGAGCAGAGGCAGGAAGAGGAGGACTTCCTTAGCTCTCAAGGCCCCCTTTATCCAGACAGTGTTCCTGCGTGCCCGCCGATCACACAGGAAGAGGAGGAGGAAGTTTGTGTCAGTATGGAGGTGGAGCCTGACACTCAGCATCAGCAGCAGTCTTTAAGGGAGCAGTCCCAAGAAACACATGGACTTGTACGTGGCTGGGAGGAGGTGGCTGCGGACCATGTCATCCTTAGTGACCCAGAGGACTCCGGACCGAATGCCTCAGCAAACCTACGCTGCATGGCCTCCCTGATCCTGCAAAGCCTGCGTAAGGATCCTCGTATTCGTGGTATCAAGGAGAAGGACCAATACTGGCTGGCAACCCTCCTTGATCCACGTTACAAGGGTAAGGTTGCGGACCTTATCTTGCCATCGCAGAGGGAGCAGAGGATGAAACATCTTCGGGAGGCCTTGCAGAAAGGTCTGTGCAATGTGTTCCCAGAGACTGGGAGGTTACAAACCCCTGTTTCTGGACAACGTGTTGCTGAGGCTTCGGTCAGTCAAAGAAGGAGCGGTGGAGAAGGTGGCCGTCTGACCGATGCGTTCAGACAATTTTTTGGTCCGCAGCCCCAAGGTATGATCGGTTCCAGCAACCATCGCCAGCGTCTGTTTTACATGGTGCAGGAATACCTAGGGGCAAGATCTGACTTGGACACGTTTCCCACCGAAAATCCTCTGGGTTACTGGGTCTTGAGGATGGATCACTGGCCAGAGCTTGCACAGTATGCAATTGAGCTACTGGCCTGTCCTGAATCCAGCGTTCTTTCGGAACGCACATTCAGTGCTGCTGGAGGCTTTGTAACCAATCACAGGGTGCGTCTGTCCACCGACTCGGTCGATCGACTGACCTTCATAAAAATGAATCAGTCTTGGATCACCACCAGCTACCAAGCACCTGATGCTGATGTAACCGAATAATTTTTTTTGAAATCTCAGATCCCTTCAAAGACTGCCTATGCTGATGCTGAGTGACTATCCCTGAGTAATTATCCTCTTCCTCCTCAATCATCACGCTGATAGCTTGTAAGAACATTTTGGGTTCTGGGCGCCACCACCAGTGCCTAAGGCCCAATTTTTCAGCCCCTGTTTAACAGGGGCGTGTAATTACAATTTTTGATGCAATACTTTGCAGCAGGGCTCGTTTCTGCGTTACAACTAGAGTATCTGTGAGGGGTTGCAGTGTTGTGGCACCAGCACCAGTGCCTAAGGCCCAATTTTTCAGCCCCTGTTTAACAGGGGCGTGTAATTACAATTTTTGATGCAATACTTTGCAGCAGGGCTCATTTCTGCGCTCCAACTAGAGTATCTGTGAGGGGTTGCAGTGTTGTGGCACCAGCACCAGTGCCTAAGGCCCAATTTTTCAGCCCCTGTTTAACAGGGGCGTGTTATTACAATTTTTGATGCAATACTTTGCAGCAGGGCTCATTTCGGCATTCCAACCTGAGTATCTGTGAGGGGTTGCAGTGTTGTGGCACCAGCACCACCACCAAAGGCCCAATTTTTCTGCCCTTGTTCAACAGGGGCATGTAATTACAATTCTTGATCTAATATTTCACAGCAGGGCCCATTTCTGCACCCACCAAGAGAGAGTGAGGACTTACAGTGTTGTGGCACCAGCACCACCACCACCAAAGGCCCAATTTTTCTGCCCTTGTTCAACAGGGGCATGTAATTACAATTCTTGATCTAATATTTCACAGCAGGGCCCTGTGAGGGCTTACAGTGTTGTGGCCACAACAACACCTAAGGCCCAAATTTCTGCTGAGTATATAGGGCAGGCCCCTACTTTCAAACATCTAACTTACAAACGACTCCTACTTGCAAACAGAAGGAGACAACAGGAAGTGAGATGAAATCTACCCCTAGGAAGGGAAATTCTCTCCTGTAAGAGTTAATATGGGAAAAACATTTCTCCTTTCCACTGATGCTTTCCAATCCTTGTTCCACAAAAAACCCCAAATTTTCAAAAAACATTTGTCATTGGGACAAAAAGTGAGGTGAAATCTTCTGAAGAGGAGGAAAGACAGCAAAACAGATGTCACAGGGGTGATAACCCTTCCCTATGTTTTCCAAAAAGCTTAAAAAAGATTTTTTGGCTGGAGCTAAACACGTTAAAAATGTACCCGTTAAAAATTACAAACAGATTCTACTTAACAACAAACCTACAGTCCCTGTCTTGTTTGCACCGCCTGTATACTGCTGTTCAGAGTATATAGGGCCTAGTGGCCCCACACCTTTCCTTATTTTAATTTGGGTGCGGGGTTCCCCTTAATATCCATACAAGACCCAAAGGGCATGGTAATGGTCTGAGGGGTACCCATGCCGTTTGTCTCACTGATTTTCATCCATATTGCCAGGACCCGACATTACATTAAACCCGCAAGCAGTTTTAAATGAGATTTTTTCCTTTAAAAATGACATTTTGTGCAGGGACTGTTCTAAACACGGGAAACATGCTCCACTTTACAGGCATACTATAGACACATCCCAGGTACGATATTTAAAGGAATATTTCACTTTTTTTTTTTTTTTTTTTTACTTTAAGCATCATTAAAATCACTGCTCCTGAAAAAACGGCCGTTTTTTAAAGTTTTTTTTGCATTGATACATGTCCCCTGGGGTAGGACCCGGGTCCCCAAACCCTTTTTAGGACAATACAATGCAAATTAGCCTTTAAAATGAGTACTTTTGATTTCGAACGTTCGAGTCCCATAGACGTCAATGGGGTTCTAACGTTCGTGCAAATTTTCGGTCCGTTCGCAGGTTCTGGTGCGAACCGAACCGGGGGGTGTTCGGCTCATTCCTATTGGGAAAGCATTTTATCACACCGATCTTGGTGTGGTCAGATGCTTTGAGGGCAGAGGAGAGATCTAGGGTCTAATAGACCCCAATTTTTTCAAAAAAGAGTACATTGTCACTACCTATTGCTATCACAGGGGAGATAACAATAAAAATTATAAAAAAAAAATGAAAGGAACAGTTTAAAATTAAGATAAAAAAGCAACAAAAAAAAAAGAAAAAAAAAAAAGCACCCCTGTCCCCCCCTGCTCTCGCGCAAAGGCGAACGCAAGCGTCGGTCTGGCGTCAAATGTAAACAGCAATTGCACCATGCATGTGAGGTATCACCGTGAAGGTCAGATCGAGGGCAATAATTTTAGACCTGTAGACCTCCTCTGTAAATCTAAAGTGGTAACCTGTAAAGGCTTTTAAAAATGAATGTAGTTTGTCGCCACTGCACGTTTGTGCGCAATTTAAAGCATGTCATGTTTGGTATCCATGTACTCGGCCTAAGATCATCTTTTTTATTCCATGAAACATTTGGGCAATATAGTGTGTTTTAGTGCATTAAAATGTAAAAAAGTGAGTTTTTTCCCAAAAAAATGTGTTTGAAAAATCGCTGCGCAAATACTGTGTGAAAAAAAAAAAATGAAACACCCACCATTTTAATCTGTAGGGCATTTGCTTTAAAAAAATATATAATGTTTGGGGGTTCAAAGTAATTTTCTTGCAAAAAAAAAAAAAATTTTTTCATGTAAACAAAGAGTGTCAGAAAGGGCTTTGTCTTCAAGTGGTTAGAAGAGTGGGTGATGTGTGAAATAAGCTTCTAAATGTTGTGCATAAAATGCAAGGACAGTTCAAACCCCCCCCCCCAAATGACCCCATTTTGGAAAGTAGACACCCCAAGCTAATTGCTGAAAGGCATGTCGAGTCCATGGAATATTTTATATTATGACACAAGTTGCGTGAAAAAGACAATTTTTTTTTTTTTTTGCGCAAAGTTGTCACTAAATGATATATTGCTCAAACATGCCATGGGAATATGTGACATTACACCCCAAAATACATTCTGTTGCTTCTCCTGAGTATGGGGATACCACATGTGTGAGACTTTTTGGGAGCCTAGCCGCGCACGGGACCCCGAAAACCAAGCACCGCCTTCAGGCTTTCTAAGGGCGTAAATTTTGATTTCACTCTTCACTGCCTATCACAGTTTCGGAGGCCATGGAATGCCCAGGTGGCACAACCCCCCCCCCCCCCCCAAATGACCCTATTTTGGAAAGTAGACACCCCAAGCTATTTGCTGAGAGGTATAGTGAATATTTTGCAGACCTCACTTTTTGTCACTTTTTGTCAAGTTTTGAAAATTGAAAAAAAAAAATGTTTTTTTCTTGTCTTTCTTCATTTTCAAAAACAAATGATAGCTGCAAAATACTCACCATGCCTCTCAGCAAATAGCTTGGGGTGTCTACTTTCCAAAATGGGGTAATTTGGGGGGGGGGGTTGTGCCATCTGGGCATTCCATGGCCTCCGAAACTGTGATAGGCAGTGAAGAGTGAAATCAAAAATGTATGCCCTTAGAAATCCTGAAGGCGGTGATTGGTTTTTGGAGCCCCGTACGCGGCTAGGCTCCCAAAAAGTCCCACGCATGTGGTATCTCCGTACTCAGAAGCAGCTAAATGTATTTTGGGGTGCAATTCCACATATGCCCATGGCCTGTGTGAGCAATATATCATTTAGTGACAACTTTGTGCAAAAAAAAAATGTGTCACATTCCCGCAACTTGTGTCAAAATATAAAATATTCCATGGACTCAACATGCCTCTCAGCAAATAGCTTGGGGTGTCTACTTTCCAAAATGGGGTCATTTGGGGGGGGGGGGGTTGTGCCATCTGGGCATTTTATGACCTTCAAAACTGTGATAGGTAGTGAGGAGTGAAATCAAAAATTTACGCCCTTAGAAATCCTGAAGGCGGTGATTGGTTTTCGGGGCCCCGTACGTGGCTAGGCTCCCAAAAAGTCCCACACATGTGGTATCCCCGTACTCAGGAAAAACAGCTGAATGTATTTTGGGGTTCAATTCCACATATGCCCATGGCCTGTGTGAGCAACATATCATTTAGTGACAACTTTTTGTACATTTTTTTTTTCATTATGCAATCACTTGGGACAAAAAAAATTAATATTCAATGGGCTCAACATGCCTCTCAGCAATTTCCTTGGGGTGTCTACTTTCCAAAATGGGGTAATTTGGGGGGGTTTTGTACTGCCCTGCCATTTTAGCACCTCAAGAAATGACATAGGCAGTCATAAATTAAAGCCTGTGTAAATTCCAGAAAATGTACCCTAGTTTGTAGGTGCTATAACTTTTGCACAAACCAATAAATATACACTTTTTGACATTTTTTTTACCAAAGACATGCGGCCGAATACATTTTGGCCTAAATGTATGACTAAAATTGAGTTTATTGGATTTTTTTTATAACAAAAACTAGAAAATATCATTTTTTTTCAAAATTTTCGGTCTTTTTCCATTTATAGCGCAAAAAATAAAAACGGCAGAGGTGATCAAATACCATCAAAAGAAAGCTCTATTTGTGGGAAGAAAAGGACGCAAATTTTGTTTGGGTACAGCATTGCATGACTGCGCAATTAGCAGTTAAAGCGGCGCAGTGCCAAATTGTAAAAAGTGCTCTGGTCAGGAAGGGGGTAAATCCTTCTGGGGCTGAAGTGGTTATATTAAACGTTTCTGATTTATAACCTGCATATTTAATGTAGCCTTTAGGTTCATGGTATAATGCAGAGATCCATTGTAAAAAATGTGGGCCAAAACCCCATTTATGAAGGGTAAAGAGCATATAGGACCATGATATAGTATCAAATGCTTTTTTAATGTCAAGAGAGAGAAAACAAGTTGGAATATAACGTATTTTAGCAGCATGTGATAAAAGGGTTGCACGTCTAATGTTATCGTTAGCTTGTCGAATAGGGATGAAACCTACTTGATCTTGATGTACAAGATTGCCTATAATTGTGTTAAATCTATTGGCCAGGATTTTGGCTAAAATGTTTATATCTAAGTTTAATGAGGAAATGGGGCGATAATTCGACCAAATAGTGTCATCTGTATAAGGTGTAGGTACCATACATATATTTGCTGTTAATGTTTCCTTCCAAAAAAGAGTGCCCCTTTAGAAGAGAATTGAAGGCCTCAGCTAGAACAGGCTATAGGGTTTCTGCAAATGTTCGGTAATAAAGAGCAGAAAATCAATTGAGGCCAGGTCTTTTGTTCAGTTTCAAATATTTAATAGCATCGGACACCTCACCAATCGATGCAGATTTTTCCATCATTTCCAATTGTGTGTTAGATAACCAAGGAAGAGAAATACGGGGAAAAAATTGTTCGCCTTAGAGGTATCCAGTTCATTGTCAAATGTATATAAGGTGGATAAATGTGATTACAATTTTTTAACTATTTTTATAGGGTTATTGGAATATACATCTCTTCATATTTTAAGACGTATAGGCTTGGAAGGTATGTGGCAAGATTTAAGTGTGCAGGCCAGCAGTGTATCTGGTTTATTTGCTTTCATGTAGAAATTATGTCTCGATCGTTTAATAGTTTTGTCTGCTGATTCTGTAAGAAACAAATCAAATTCTAATTTCGCTTAATCCAAGTTCAACTTCAGTGAGAAGGATTATTTTGAAATGCCATATAACAAGTATTAAAATTTGTTTCTAACTTACAATAGAGGGCTTTGCGTTCTCGATTAAATAATGCAGCTTGCCTCAAACATATGCCATGAAAAACTGGTTTGTGTGCCTCCCATAAAGTGATCAGAGAGATGTCAGGGGTAGAATTGTATTCTAGGTAATCCTTAAGCACGAGTTCAATATTAAGTCTATGTGCTGAATTTTTGAGTAAAGAATCTCTAAGAAGCCAAGTGGGATCACGTGCTTTAGGAATTGCAGAGGCTATAACAGTGTAGAGTGCGCTGTGATCAGACCATGGAACAGGAAAGATTTTGGATGCCAGAATTTCAGGCACCATACCTATGGTCAAGAATATATGATCAATCCGTGAAAATGAAGGTTGGGGATAAGAATAATGTGTATATTGTCTTTTAGTGGGATTCAGTTCACGCCACCAGTCCATTAAATTATATTTCATAATCAGTTGCGAAAAAGAATGTTTAGAGGGGATGTTTGTTTGAGATATTGGTGATTTGTCCAAAAAGGGAAAGATAGTCTGATTAAAATCTCTGCATATAATCAAAGTGCCTATTTTATGTGATTCTACCATTTGTAATAGATGTGAGAAGAAAGAAGTAAGTAGTATTATTATGGGCATAGTATAATACAACCGTTGACAGCAGTATCTTAAAAATGACCTGTAAGGATTAGATAATGGCCTTCAGGACTTTTAATCTCCTTCATTAATGTAAATGGGGTGCTGCGGTAAAAAAGCAATACGTATGCCACGTTGTTTAGTCGAAGTAGAGGCTGTATAAACTTGAAAGTATATCATACTGAAAAATTTAGGGGTGGATTGTGTTGTGAAGTGGGTTTCTTGAAGGCACAAAATATGCGCTTTCCTTGAACGAAAGGCTTTAGTGCGTTTTTGCGGGATGTTAAATCCCTGAAAATTCAGGAATAATATTTTTAAAGGAGCCATGGTATTAATAGGTTATAAAGAAAAATAAGAAAGGAAAGACAAAAAAACCCAATAGAAAATGTAGATTTTAAATGTCATGAATATGAAATATAACATGTATAAACTCAAAACATATCCATTGAGGGGAGAAAAAAATCTCCCTTCAAGTGTACATTAGCTACTGTCAACTGCCCACTGATTCATTGAGCAACCGAGGGTAGCAAGAAGGGAGCACAGGGAATATCCCTGGAGGATATGGAAAGCCAAATGTTAAAATTGTGTCATAATAATTCATGAAACCAGAACATAAAATGCCCAAGCATGAATTAAACGTCAGAAAATTGCAATATATGAGTACTGGATGGGGATCCAGTAATCATATGAAGCCAACCATGTGAGTCTGGAACATATTGGATCCATTACAGAACGTGTTGAGATTACTAAGATAGTCAGAATCATAAGAAAGGCAAGAATATTCAAAAAAGAATAATGAAAAAATTGAACCTTATAACATCTTTAGCATTAATGGAGTCAGTAAAGTAAGTCATATAAGTATGAGCCAAAAGTGCTATTGTTCATTAGTAAGGTTAGGATCATGTCATGGCCACTTGTAAAATAAACAATATGAACCAGTAGACTCGACTAGTCACTGGGTAAAGAAACCCCATTGGAAAACAACCTTCAGTCCAGAGAATCATCCGAAACTGGGTCAGGGGATCGAAAACAACTTCTTTTGTGTGAGCTATGGTGTTCGTTGCTTCTTGATGGGGTCGATGATTTGCCTGAGGAACACGATGCTGATCTTCGGCGCATGTCTTCTGGGTCTTGAGTTGCGTTCAGCAAATGTAAGTTCTGAAGAGTAGATTGTAGGTCAGTTGCAGTACGACATGTATAGTTGGAGCCTTGATAGGTAAAACGTACTGAGAAGGGAAAACCCCACTGGTATGTTATAAGATTACGTTGCAATATTTGAAGTAGGGGTTTCAAAGCCGGTCACTTGTTGATAGTTGGGACAAGTCTGCAAATAGTTGGTATTTATGCCATTCAAAAATGAGAGATTCTTTGTTTCTTGCTGCAGCCAATAGTTGTTCTTTTGTACAGTAGAAATGGAACTTAGCAATGATACCACGGGGTGGACCGTCAGGTTTTTTAGGCGTTAGATCTCTATGAACCCTGTCCATCCCAAGACGTTCCACCAGGATAGACGATTGCAGTTTCTGAAAACGTGCTATCATTGTGGCTTGTAAGTCAGTTACAGATTCAGGAATCCCTCTAATGCGCAAATTGGTGCGCCTAGCACGATTTTCATAATCTTCTAATCTGGTCTGCAATATTATATTTTCCTCTTTAAGGTTTTCAATTTCTGTCGAGTAATTCAGGGTATAATTTTCCATATCATCTACTCTAATTTCAAGTTCAGACATGCGTTGACCTAGTTCACTCTCTTTAGTGAGACTAGTTGTAATATGGTCAGAGGTATGCTTTAATAATTTTTGTAACATTTTTTCTGTTTGTTTTAATGTGACGGTGAAGGTAAGGTGAAGCCATTTCATCTTGTGAGGTATCCTCAAAATTCTCAAGGTCCAAATTCATTTTTCCTGAGAGGACCTGAGAATTTGCATTTGCCTTTAAAACTTTGGCAGGCCCGTGTGACATTCCTGAGGGGGACGGCTTCAGCGCCATTTTAACTCCTGTGTGAGGCTGTGCTGATTTGCTGGTTTTCGGCTTCATAAGAGGCTAGTATTTGCCGGGGACGGAGCCCTAATGTGAAAGAATGCTGTGGATACAGGCAGAGAACATATACTTGTGGGTGAGTAGTGTATACCCGCCTTTACCAGGCTTTCTCGCGCTCCAGGTAACCGAGCTTCAGACGGGCATGTCTGCTCCGCTCGGCTTCACGCATGCGCCCCCGGCTTCCACTTTTCAAGACCTAGACCTTTCCTATGTCATGATAATCTGATTTAAACTGCTTCTTAAATCAGGATAAAAAAAACCTCTACATCTCCTAGCTGTTACTATGTAGTCCTCTTTGTCAACAATAACTGTATGGATGGAACATTTTCACTATAAAGTCCAAATGCAGTGCTGGAGGTAAGAGATAAATAAGAAGACGGTAGGTATAGATGGACGTACAAATGAAACACCTCACACCAACTTCAAAACATAATGAAACAGTCACCATCGTGCTGACAAATATATCTTCTTACCGGAAATCAAATAAATTCAAGCATTGGGGCATATGCCATATCCATTATCTCCTGCAGGCCGCATCATCATCAGCTGTTACATAGGAAGTGTAATGGAAACTCTAGGGAATATTAGGATCCTCTGCAGATTCCCAATAGCCAACAGTGGAACTGTATCAGACTCCAATACCAATCAATGGAAGCGGTATGTGCCATATAAGAAAACAAGGAGGCACATAGTGAAGCCCATAAAAACTATTTCCAATTTATTAAAAATAAGGGGGTACTCACAAATGAATGATGAATACAAGCATGTAAATCATAAAAAGACTGTGGTAGTGGCATGGTAGCGTCCTCACATTACTACCTGATGCATTTCAGCCTATTGGCCATTGTCAGAGGTGTGATGCAGAGGACGCACACGCCATTTAAATACACACAAACTGGAGCCTTCACCGCTGGATATGTGTTAATGGCAGGAAATGCGCTAGTTGCATTCCAGCGGCCGGAAATAGCAATGTCGAATAACACGACCGAAAGGAAAAATACTCAACCTCCAACAACTGGAAATGACCTGAGGTCAAGGCCGGAAGCAAGCAGAATGCATTCCAATGACTGGAAGCGGCGTGATGTCAAGGCTAAAAGCAAGCAGAATGCGTTCCAACGACCGGAAACAACAACGTCAATAACACGGCTGGAAGGAAACCATCCAAGTTCCAACAACCGAAAATTACGTAATAACACGCCCGGAAGTAAGCTTGATGCGCCCCAAAGGCCGGAAATAGTAAATCAACATTTATTCAGTGAAAAAGGCATAATATGTATAATCAAAAGACTGTATATACATACATATATTTAATTAAAAACATATATAAAAGGGGAAAAAACTTGATTAAAAGACAAATGAAAAAACACTCCCACTTAGTTGACAAACACCAGAATAGTATTACCCAGAGTCAAGTAATACAGGTGGGTAGACTGTAATAGTGATACATATCATTCGCATTTGAAGCCCACACATGATCTAATATATTCTGACAAAAAAAGGACACATGCCAAGAGGAATACATATCAGAATACATGCAAACAGGGGAAAGAACTGTATAAAAGAAATGTATCCCTAAAAAAGCATTAAGTGAGACGTCAGCTGTTGTTGATAAAGCAGGTGACGTCCCAATCGACATTGAGCCCATAAGGCACATAACATTTTATCTCAAAAATCCAATGAGTTTTGAGTCTGGAAATATCACGCCTAGCAAAACTTCCTCTCCAATTGGAGATCGATCTATAGCCAAAAAACTGCCCTTTATAACTGGGTTTTCACGACAGCATTGGGACATTAAGAAAATTGTGTCTAAACATTGGAATGTTCTGAACAGTGACAGGATGTTGGGGCCAGCTCTTCCAGATCGCCCGGATGTGGTTTTTCGTGGGGTTCCTCCATTAAAGCTACAGGTGGCGCCGAACATCCTTGATGCTCCAAGCAGGGTTTCATTCTTTCAGAAGTTGAAAGGCTACTTTCCATGTAGAAGATGTAGCATCTGTAGTCTTAATAAAATTAAGAATAGACGAGTCAAGCAATTTAAAACATGCCACAGGGAAATCATACAACATTGATACTTTCATTACATGTAACTTTTTGAACGTGGTGTATTTGATTGTTTTCCCATGCAGCCTTAAGTATGTTGGCCGCACTACTAGAGCAATGAATGTTCGTATCAACGAACATGTGGCTAATATCCGTTGTGGTTTTCCAAAGCATATTGTATCCAGACACTATTTGGAATGCCATAATAATGATCCAACAAATAAAGTTTTTTTGGCTATAGATCGACTCACCCCCAATTGGAGAGGAAGTTTTGCTAGGCGTGATATTTCCAGACTCGAGACTCACTGGATTCTTGTGATAAAATGTTATGTGCCTTATGGGCTCAATATCGATTGTGACATCAACTGCTTCATCAACAACAGCTGACGTCTCACTTAATGCTTTTTTAGGGATACATTTCTTTTATACATTTCTTTCCCCTGTTTGCGTGTTTTCTGATATGTATTCTTCTTGGCATGTGTCCTTTTTTTGTCAGAATATATTAGATCATGTGTGGGCTTCAAACGTGAATGATATTTATCACTATTACAGTCTACCCACCTGTATCATTTTACCCTGGGTAATACTGTTCTGGTGTTTGTCCACTAAGTGGGAGTGTTTTATCATTTGTCTTTTAATCAATTCTTTTTTCCCTTTTTTAATTAAATATATGTATGTATATACAGACTTTTGAATATATATATTATGCTCTTTTCATTGAATAAATGTTGATGTTTGTTTTTTTTTTGGTAAGCCTTCCTCCCGGATGTGTTCATTTCCATTCCTTTGTATTATTTCCAGCCTTTGGACTGCATCAAGCTCACTTCCGGTCGTGTTATTATGTCCTTTCCGGTTGTTGGAACTTGGATGGTTTCCTTCCAGCCGTGTTATTGAGGTTGTCGTTTCCGGTCGTTGAAGCACATTCTGCTTGCTTTCGGCCTTGATGTCATGTCATTTCCGGTCATTGGAGGTTGAGTATTTTTCCCTTCAGCCGTGTTATTCGACATTGCTATTTCCGGCCACTGGAATACAATTAGCGCACTTCTGGCCATTAACACACATCCGGTTGTGAAGGATATTCCCTAGAGTTTCCATTACGTTTCCTATGTAACAGCTGATGATGATGCTGCCTGCAGGAGCTACTGGATGTGGCATATACCCCAATGCTCAAATGTATTTGATTTCTGGTAAGAAGATATATTTGTCAGCATGATGGTGACTGTTTCATTGCGTTTTGAAGTTGGTGCGAGGTGTTTCATCCCCACGTCCATCTATACCTACCGTCTTCTTATTTACCTCCTACCTCCAGCACTGCATTTGGACTTTATGTGTTTTTTATATATTACAATCATTATATTTATGCTAGTTGCTTGTTTATTATTAGATGATTATCATCCTAGTGCGGATATTGCTCCTTGTTATATTTATCTACATTTTCACTATAGCTGCTAAAGATGGGCAAACAGGACAACCCTTCCTGCACAGTTGACCAATATGTCTACATAATGATAGCTATGTAGTATCTATGTAGTATTCTGGACTATGTGTCCGAGAAGCCCTTGTAGCTAACTAATCACGTGGACCTGCGTGGGATTGAAGCGAGCCATACAACAGTGCAAACTATGTAACAGCTGAAATTCCTTGTCCTTGTCAATCAATGGGCAGTGATATTATTGGACAAGACAACCACAGTACATGCTGATTGGCTTAACCAACCAGCAGCAGAGGATGCTTGACTGGATTGAGTTGCTTTATACAGACAGCCAAGGGGGTAGATTGTGAAGCACCAAAAATGGCTTAGAGGAGGGTTCAAAACTGTGCCTTTGGATTTGGGATAAGAAAAATAAAGCAAGATTATTTGAAGGGCAACATCTTTTAATATTACAGGCAGCTTACACTTTCAACTGTTTTTTTCAACTGCCACAGGCATTTGTTACTTTTTCTTAACTTCTTTAAATGATGGCATTCACTGCTGGTCACAGTCTGTAAGAAGAGCTATACAGAGGATTGAATGGAATCACAGTTCACACAAAGACTGTGGGGTTCGAGCTAGGAACGAATCATCTTCGAGAATCATCACACAGAGCTTGAGTGTGCAGCTGTTTGGATTTTTTTTCCTGGCATTACTGCGGCTTATATATTAAAAGAAAGAAATATAAAATGCAGCGCTTTTGGAACCTTGGCCCCCCAGGATCACCTATGGGAGTGGACGTTCAACTAGTGAGTCAAAAATGGTGAAAATAGTGGTATGCAAATACACACTGAAAGTAATATGTGCATAGATACTGACAAGAAGACTCATATGTGTGTAACATAAACATATGAAAAAATCACATGTACAAGTGATATACAAAATAAAAATAAAAATGATAATAAATCTATGGTAAACAAAGAGCACATCTAAGAGCTCCTCTGTGTGGTGCTGTATAGTCTATTCAGAAAAAAATATTTGAAAGATGTTTCTTCTGGTGTTGACAAATATGAGGAAGCAGACTTTTCCTTGCAGTAACCACAGGTGTGTATATGGAACAACAGAGGGAATGGATACTCTTACCCTAAAGTGTGGACACACATGCCGTACGGCGGTGGATCAAACAGGCATCAAACAGTCGTCTCCAACGGACTCTCCAAACGGGACCTTTGTGGTACAATGGTGTGTACCTGTGTCCACATCAGACAGGATGGATGATGGATACCTCACCCTGGGGACAACTGGCAGGTATCCTCAAACTAGATTAGGCTGATAAGAGTTTGTAGTCCTCACACCGACATCACACCGACATCCAATCAACAGCATAAATCATGAAAAAAAAGATGGAAAGAAAAGGGCCTTGGCTGGAATCTATACCCCGCAGTCAACTACTGCGGATCAGAAGAAATTGTACAAAATGGACAGAGGGAGGAGTCTAGCAATGGCGCTCGTCCACAGCTAGAGAGTGCGGGAGTGAACCGGGTCTCTCTCACTGATGAATTGTTCCGACTACAACCCCTGACTCAGCCCAGCTGCCCTCCCCCGCCAACCGTGCTCTGCTCGTGCCCGTGGATTGGCAGAAGACAGCTATAGGTTTGTCCATGCTACCTAAAGGTGTTCCGTCTGCGCTGGAGGAGCCCTGAACCTGAGCACCATAAGCCTGGCTCCACGGGATAGAGCGGTCTCCCCGCTTGCCTGGCTTCAACGAAGAACTCGAAGCAGACCGTAAGCCGCTTTAACTCTGGAGCTGTCCCGCTCCCTTGCTCCCCTTGACAAGCTTTAACAGTGAGCCGGCCGAGCCATCAGTCTATAGGGAGAGTGGGTTGAAGGTGGTTAACCACCTTCCCCAGGGACATTCCTCCCCCTCTCCTGGACACCGCCCCACTGAACAGCGGGGTAGGTATGAAGAAATAGAGTGGCTTTTCCCAGGAACGAAGTAGCCTTGTAGTGGGGAGTGGAGACCAGAGACTCGGGAAACTACCCTGGGGTCTCCTCGAGAGGTGCCCCATTCCTTGACTGGACTGAGAAGAGGAGATAATGGAGATTGTGAACGGACCCCCCCTCTCCCCTCTCTCTCCACACGCTCACCTAGATCCACTAGGCAGAGAGGTGCAGCAAGTCCAAGAAGACATACGCCTTGAAGAGCACTGGTGCGGTGAGTACAAATCAGAATGCCTGCAGATATGCTATTATAGGCCATTATATGCTGAATTATATAATAAAATAAACTCACCCTAACTTGCGGGTTTGCAAGTTTTATGTTATGGAAAAAAAAATGCACTTTACTTGCCTAAGATAAATGATTAAATGAAATAAAGAGCAGAGGAGGGGAACCGGAGAGGGGAGAAAGAAGAAAGGATGGGGGACAGAAGGAAGGAGGAAGAGAGGAGAGACCCACCATCCCTCCACCTGCCTTCCAACGCAATTCAGCCAAAGAACATACTTTATTAACTAAACATATAACTAACGGATTTTAATAAAAAATAAGGGGGTTAGAGAAGAAAAAAATCACGCCCTGGGAATAATGAGGGAAAAGGCGGCCAGAGGAGGAGCAACCTCTAAATCACCCCATCTAAGTTTGACTACCAGTCCACTCCCCATGAGTAAATATGTCACACAAGTAGGAAACGCAGACAAGCAATCGATGGACAAACAACAAACTACTAAAAGCAGTCAGACAGAGAATAAGGAGAAGAGAAGGGAGAAGGAAAAGAAAAAGCTGCAAAATAAATACAACACAAGAGACAGATACCCTGTAAGACTCTAGAATAGAACAAGAGCTAGACCCTGAAGCTGAATTAAGAAATGAACAGCCGTTGCAAGAAAATCCTTCCCTACCGACTAAAAACGAGATCGAATCTATGTTTGCTGCTTTGGAAAAATCGCTAAAAAATGAGATGAAAAGAATACATAAGAATCTTGGTCATGTATTAGAACGAGTAGAAGAAGTGGAAAAAATAGACGAAATTAACAGTAGTAATGTGAAGATATTAGAAGCAGAAATTAAATCTCTGAAAAAAGTACAACAAGAACAAGCATATAAATTAGAGGACCAAGAAAACAGAGATAGAAGAAAGAACTTAAGGATACGTGGTGTCCCTGAGAGTCCTCATCAAGAAGATTTAACAGAAGTTATAAACCAGATTTGTAACCCCCTGATGAATAAAGAAATAACAAACCCAATAAAGATTGAGAGAGCCCATAGGTTAAGAGGGCCTAGAGATCTTCCACAGGAGAACCCAAAAGACATAATTGTGCGTTTCACAAATTGGGAAGATAAAAATCAATTATGGCAAAATCTGAGAGGGAAGTCGCCCGTCGAGCACGAGGGGAATCATATCCAATTCTTTCAAGATCTATCCCAGGAAACCTTGAGCAGAAGGAGAGCCCTAAAACCACCATTGGTAATATTACGTGAGAACCAAGTGCAATATAACTGGGGCTTCCCCACGTGTCTGATTGGCAGAAAAAATGGATGCACAGCTAGACTGAGATGTATGGAAGATATTGCAGAATTTTGCAGAAAACTAGATATTCCCACACCGAAAGACTGCATAAGAAGATAATCCGGAATGAAATCTTAATATAGATGACTTTAATATTATCCATCGATCTTTAAAGAATATAAGGATATTTTAGCTTGCTGCCCACCATTTTAAAAGACTGTATCCATTTTAGAATAATATGTATATGTGATGTTTATGAGAGGTTAAGTTTCAATTTCATGTAAATGGCCTGACTTCTTTTAAATGACATGTAAGTCCTTTCCTGTTAGCCTTTTCCTGTTATTAGTTTCTATATGAGTTATTAATATTCTATTTTTGCTTGTTTTAAAACATCATGTATGTCTGTATCTTCACCATATATTAATGATAGGGTTGGACTTTTGTTGTGATGTCATTTTGGTTATATAAGTGGAAACACGGAAATAAATCAGCAGATCATTCTGAGAGCTGCATGTCTTGTATGCGTGCCACAACTTTCATCAGAATGGTCTCCAGATCTGAATGGGTTTGAAGGAACACTCTGGGCAGGATATCATACGAGGATTCACTTGCTTTTAGAATATCCGTACACCCCATCAAAGAATACACTTGTTTTTTTTTTTCTTCCCTCCTCTGTGGGAGACTTGAGAGGCTGGTGGGGCTGGGGGGTGGGCCAGGGATGGGGTGAAAAACATGAAAAGACTAGAGTTAATGACATTGGGGGCGAGGCCTGGCCTCTAGGCATACTTTTGTACCATCTCACTGGAAGTAGGTGTGATGAGTGTAGGCAACGCCATACAGAATTCCACCTCGGGTCAAAGGGAGCAAGGGGGTAAAGAGGTCCCCCGAGGATTGCTTCAGACCATGGGGTCAAGATATCACCTTAAAGGGGGGGTGGGGGGGATTGGGATGGGGGGGTGGGCAGGAGGGGGGGTGAGGGGTAGGGAGAACAGATCTGCTTGTCCTACCTGTGAAAGTAAGGAATCTAAACAAGTGCAATAATGACAGACATTAAAATTATTACATATAATGTAAAAGGGCTGAATTCCCCAGGAAAAAGACACATCATCCTCAAAGAGTTGGATAGGTATTTTGCAGATATAGTCTTCCTACAGGAGACGCATCTATCATTCGATTCAAATATCAAACTATATTCACGGGCGATACCAACTTGGTACTACGCAGACTCCCCAAACAGGAAGGCAAAAGGAGTAGCCATTGGGATATCAAAAAATATTAGTTTTACCCTGGAAGACAGGAAGGTGGACCCAGAAGGTTGCTATTTGTTTTTGAAAGGGACTCTCCAAGGAATAAGATACACATTAGCAAATGTATATAGCCCTAATAAACGACCAAAAAATACTTAAATTGGGCTTTAAACGCTTTAACAGACTTTAAACAAGGACACCTAATCCTAGTGGGAGATTTTAATTTCTCAATGGATCATGGCTTGGATAATACGTCTCGTGCACCATGGCGAGAAATTAAACAATTAAGATTGATAAAAAAAATGCATAGTCAACAATTGCTTGACGTATGGAGAATAACACATTCACAGAAAAAGGATTCTACGTTTCATTCTATGGTGCACGATACGTATGCGAGGCTGTACTACGTCTTAGTGGACCACGAAATACTGGAGCATGTTGTGGAGACAGCGATTGGAATTATCTCTGTCTCCGATCATGCTCAAGTTACTGTAAAAATAAGATTCAGAGATATGGACTGCAGAAAAGGACACTGGAGATTGAACGAGGATCTCATTGAGGATGAGGAAGTAGGAAGAATAATAAAGATGGAGATAGAGCAATATTTCAGCATAAATAATACACCAGAAGTCTCAAAGGCAACAATCTGGGAGGCACACAAGGCCTCTATATTAGAGGGAAACTGATCTCCCTAAGAGCTGGGAAAAAAAAAAGAAAGGGAAATAAAAATGAAAAACACAATAAAAGAATTATATGATTTGGAGCAAAAACACAAAATACAATTAGACACATAAACACAACAGAAGATTATCATAAAGAAAGGTCAATTAAAAGATTTGATGGAGCAGGAAACCAGAAAGATATTCAAAAACTTAGCGAAAGAAAGGTACATGTGGGGGAATAAGCCTGGGAAGTACTTGGCAAAAATATCAAAAGGAAAAAAAACATTAAACTACATAGAAAAGATAAAAAATGGGAAATGATACACCAAACAGAGGAGATAGCCAACACCTTTAAAACATATTATAGTGCACTATATGCAATTAGAAACAACCAGACACAAAAAGAAGAAGAGACTAGAAAATCCAAAATACAGAAATACTTAGCGGAAGCCAACCTACCAAAAATAACAGCGGAGAGTGCAGGTTTCCTAGAGGAACCTATTACTCATAAGGAAATCTATGCCGCTTTAAAGGAAACACCAAGTGGGAAAAGCCCAGGCCCAGATGGGTTTACAATTAAGTATTATAAAAAATTTAAAGAACAACTAGTCCCAGAACTCTGTAATTATTTAAATAATTTAGGGGAGAATGAGGATATAAGAAAAGAATCTGTACTTGCAAATATCTCAGTTATACCAAAAGCTGGGAAAGACAGCACAATTTGTTCAAATTACTGCCCCATAGCGCTATTAAATGCCGATACGAAATTATACGCCAAAGTCCTGGCATCGAAATTAAAAAACCTATTGCCAGATCTGATAAATGTCGACCAAGCCGGTTTTGTTCCAGGAAGAAAAGGCAGGGACAACAGTATTAGAACCATCCTACTAATAAACAAAGAGAAGGAGGACAGTCTCCCAATGGCTTAATATCGATCAATGCCGAAAAGGCATTTGATCGAGTTGATTGGGGATTTATGATGGAATCCCTCAGGAGCATAGGACTTGGACCACGAGCCATGAGATGGATTGGCAACTTATACAAACATCCCACAGCCAGGGTGATGGTCAATGGGAGTATGTCGTCTGCTTTTGAGATGTTCAATGGGACAAGGCAAGGATGCCCGCTCTCGCCACTCCTATACATAATCGCATTAGAACCCCTATTAACAAAAATACGAAACAATATTGATATAGGAGGTGTAAAACTTGGAGGAGAAGAACATAAAGTTGCAGCATATGCAGACAACATACTCCTATATATGACTAAACCAAGGCTGTCCTTACCCAATCTAATAAAGGAGTTGAAAGAATATGGTGCTCTCTCTAATTTCAAGATAAATCCTATAACAAATGGTAATATTGAACTTAGGGATAAGTAAAAAAGAGGAAAAACTATTAAAACAAGAATTCCCCTTGACTTGGGAAAAAGAAGAAATAACATACTTAGGAATTAAAATAACACCTAAGATAGATACTAACTTTATTCCTTTACTCAATGAACTTAAAAATTAGATAAAAAACTTACCCAGGAGTTCAATTTCATGGACAGGAAGAATCAACACATTAAAAATTCTGATCTTACCAAAAATAACATATATATTTCAGATGCTCCCAATAGGATTACCACCAAGCTTTTTTAAAGCAATAAAAACAATACTCTCGAAGTATATATGGCAAAATAAAAAGATAGAGTAAACTCTAACCTGTTGACAAGGAAAAAAAAAAAAGAAGGAATGTCGCTCCCTGTAATGGGAAGGTACTATAACGCAATTATATTAGCAAGATTGGTGGAATGGGCAAATATAAGCACTAATAAGAGATGGGTAAAGATGGAAGAGACACTTTCTGGGACACAATTAAATAAAATTATATGGATACCACCGAAATATAGAGCACTTAAAAAAAACACACACGAGATAACTAAAACAGCATTTAAAATATGGGATACATTGCATCGTAAAGAAAAATGGAAATATAATTCACCCCTAATCCCATTTTCGGGCACAAATTTTTTTTTACCAGGAAATGGGACGCGGCTGGGAAAACAATTAGGAAATACACAATTAAAAGACATTATAACTCACGGGGAAATTATCACAAAGCAGGACCTAATACAGACTCACGGGTGGCCCCATTTAAATGATTGGGAGTTTTTACAATTAAAACACTCTATTAGTACTATCCCCCAACCAATCAGAGAGAAGAATGAACTAACATCAATAGAAAAGCTCTGTAACACAAAAAAACCTTTAAGACATGGGTCATTAAAATATATGAAATATTATCAGAATTGGGTGGGCAGGGGGCACTACCCTTTATGGGAAAATGAGAAGGGGACATGGACATAAAATTGAATGAAAAACAAATGATAGGTGCAGTACACAGCTACGCATCAGATACAACCTCGATAGAGGCAAATTATAAGTGCATGGTACGCTGGCATTTGACACCAAATAGAATCAACAAAATCCAGCCAGCCAAGTCTCCACTGTTGGAGGAACTGTAATCAACTAGGAACAACATTTCATATATGGTAGAAATGCCCAGAGATCAAGGAATATTGGCTAGGTATACTAGATTATATAGAAGTAATAACAGGAGAGAGGATTCCCCAACATCATTGTAACTGCTTGTTCCATGGAACAACCAAAACAAGGTAACAAGATAAAAAATCCTTGCTTCCGCACCTGCTCAATGCAGCAAAAGGACTAATTCCGAAGAAATGGCTGTGTACTAAGAAGCCTAGCATTAAAGAGTGGCTACAGAGAGTAGACCACGTTAGTAATATGGAGTACCTAAGCAGTGTTGAGCAGGGACAGACCGAAATATATAGAGCACTATGGACAAGGTGGTTTAGATTTAAAATATCAGAAAGATTTGCACAGGGAATGATAGAACTGGTCTAATAAGGAAGATAGATGAGGAGGACAGCAGATCAAAATGGGGGGGGGGAGTAGGGTGTAATTCTTTTTGATACAGTACTTAATGAGCGTTATGTAGTATTTGACATTGTGTAGTTTGTATATTTGAAAGTTATAATAAAAGAATAAATTATAAAAAAAAGAAGAAATTGTACAGACCAACCTGACTTCTTGAGACAAGCGCAGTCTATCAAACTGCGTTTTGTTGAGAAAGGCTACCTTCCCTCGATCATTGATGAAGAGATCAATAAGGTCTCACTATTAGATCGACAGAAGCTAACCGCAGAACAACCTAAACGCGTGCCAGACACAAAGTTTAAATGGTCCTTTGTCACGCAATTTTCAGTACAGCATAAACAAGTTAAGAACATCCTGAATCTTCACTGGAATGTCCTAAAAAATTACCCACTTTTAGGCCCAGTACTCCCGGATAAAGCAGGAGTTATTTACAGAGGAGCTCCGTCCCTAAAAAGCCGGATTGTCCATAATGTGATCAACCCTCCAAAGAAACCTACCTTTTTTCAAGATTCCAAAGGATATTATCCATGCAGGAAATGCAATGTCTGCATGCATAACATCTGTGGATGGAGAAAATCAGAATGTTTTGAGTCTACTAGCACCTCTACTGTTTATCAAATGAAGCACTTCACCACATGTGCTACACGCTACATTGTTTACTTGATTACATGCCCATGTAAAAAGCAATATGTGGGACATACAATCAAATCATTCTCAGTTAGAGTTAACGAACACATTGCCTCTATTAAACAAGGCCTCACTAATCACAGTGTCCCTAGGCACTATTTACAGTTCCACAACAAGAATCCCATGGGCACTAAGTTTCAAGTAATTGACAAATTCATCCCACACTGGAGGGGTGGATCACGTATCAGGGGGGTCTCCAAATTAGAGACCTTCTGGATATACCAGCCCCAGTGCTATTCCCACCATGGGTTAGATATCAAATGGGACATTAATGCGTTCATTAACAAATCTTGAATTAGCATCCAATCACCCTTTTTTTTTTTTTTTTTTTTTTGGGTGAGTACCTAATATAAGTCCAATTCTCATGCAGTTTTTGTTTTGACATGTTGCTACCACCATTTCCATGTTTGCTATGTGTCTAGTAACATGCGTTGATAGATGGTTTGGGGTCCCTCTGGGGGGACACCAATATTGGGAGGTAACTAACTTATTGCGCCACTTGGGTCTAGATCCTTTGGTGTGTGGTTATTGGGTTCTACGTAATTAGTCCATCCCTATTCCCGCTGGTGTCACCCCTTACCCTCAACATCTGTCCTCGCATTACAATTGCATTTTTCAGATGTTTGATGTTTTCGTTTTTATACATGCGTTTTATGCATCTTTTATAAGATGTTTTACGCTAGTGTTTATTTTATATGCATTTTTTGTACAGATCGTTTACCACTATCATTTGTTATGGTTAACTTCCTCACTATGTTATGTGGGTTCATATTCTTGCAAAATTCATGCTAGCTGGAATTTTTTCAATGTCTTAAATTAGACATGGCCATCGGTGACTTTATCGTCATGTGATGTTTAACCACTTCAATACCAGGCACTTAGACACCTTCCTGCCCAGGCCAATTTTCAGCTTTCAGCGCTGTCGCAATTTGAATGACAATTGTGCGGTCATGCAACACTGTACCCAAGCAAGTTTTTTATCATTTTGTTCCCACAAATAGAGCTTTCTTTTGATGGTATTTGATCACCTCTGTGGTTTTTATTCTTTGCGCAACAAATAAAAAAAGACCGAAAATTTTGAAAAAAAAATAGTTTTTCTTTGTTTCTGTTAAAAATTTTTGTAAATAAGTATGTTTTCTTCTTCAATGATGGGCACTGATACGGCGGCACTGATGGGCACTGATACGGTGGCACTGATGGGCACTGATGAGGTGGCACCAATGAGGTGGCACTGATGAGGTGGCACTGATGGCCATTGATGATGGGTACTGATAGGCGGCACTGATGGGCACTGATAGGCACTGATAGGAGGCACTGATGGGCACTGATATGTGGCAATGGTATGCAGCACTGATGGGCACTCATAGGCAGCACTGATGGGCACTCGTAGGTGGCATTTATGGGTACTTATTGGTGGCACTGATGGGTACTTATGGGTGGCACTGATAGGTGGCACAGATGTGCACTGATAGGTGGGCACTGATGGGCACGGATGGGCACTGACAGGTGGCACCAATGGACACTGATGGGTGGCACTGATGACACTGATTGGTGGCACTGATGACACTAATGGTTGACATTGCTGGGCATCACTGAAATATATTGGTGCCAGTCAGTGCCCATTTGTGGGCACAGATTGGGCACAGACTGGGCACATGTGGATGGCCATGGGGTACATTCCTGGCCATCCACATGTTGCCCCCTTCCCTGGTGATTGGACACGGCTGATCACATGGTAAAGAGCCTCCGCCGGAGGCTCTTTGCCAAGATCGGTGGAGCGGTGTGTCAGACTGACACACCGCTCCACTGATTGCAGCAATGCGCACCCTCACGGGCACGCAGCGGCATGTTATCCTGCTGGACATCATACGACGCCCAGTCAGGATAACTGAACCACCGCCCGGCCATCAATCTGCTATAGGCTGGGCGAGAAGTGGTTAACATTCGGTATGAGCCCGGCGATTGGTCAGCACTCCGCCACTGCCCAGCCATCCTGCAGGTTGCTTTCCGGTTTAGGAGGCAGCCTGAGGCTTGAAGCGCAAACACCGGCCGTAGGGGTGTGCAATGATGTCATATAGCAGCAGCGTGTGGACGTGACCACGTGACTGCAGCTCCCTTGGCTCCCTTCTGGCCACAATGTCGTGAACGAACCCCGATTGGCTGCAATGTTCTGAACGCCCTCCGATTGGCTATAGTGTGCCGAACGCCCCCCGATTGGCTGCACTGTTCTGAATGGACCAATACATGACATGGTGAGGAGGGGCTGATGCTCACTGAGGACTTACAATTGGACATTGGAGCTCTCAGTGTCAGTGAGCACCAGCTGATATGTTTTAAGTGATTAACATTTGAGGCATACTACTCCTTATATTAGCATGGTATTCAGTAGCAGGCCTTATGCCCCAGTAGAAGAACTCTGGTTCGAAACATGTCTGGTTTATAGCCTGTTGCGCTTTTTATACCATGCTGTTCTTTTTATATTTTGTGATCACTGCATGTACGCATTGTGACTGATGGTCTGTACGTTTTTATTTTTTGTTTTTTGCTTTATTATGGATTAAATAAATCATTTTTTACCTTGCATTCATCTGCACTATGTGGAGACCCTTTTCTTTCCATCTTTTTTTCATGATTTATGCTGCTGATTGGATGTCAGTGTGATGTCGGTGTGAGGACTACAAACTCTTGTCAACCTAATCCATTTTGAGGATACCTGCCAGTGGTTGTCCCTAGGGTGAGGTATCCATCATCCATCCTGTCTGATGTGGACGCAGGTACACACCATTGTACCACAAAGGTCCCGTTTGGAGAGTCCGCTGGAGATGACTATTTGATGTCTGTTTGACCCACCGCCGTACGGCGTGTGTGTCCACACTTTAGGGTAAGAGTATCCATTCTCTCTGTTGTTCCATATGTAGCACTGACCTCCGAAGGAGCTGCTGATATTTGATTGGACCTGTACTCTGCTAACCTTACCCCCTATAATTTGCTCAACCCACTTGACATAGCTGTGGTGTAGTGTTGGTGTGAAGCATTAATGCCGTGTACACACAGTCGGACTTTTCGGCTACAAAAGTCCGACAGCCCGTCCAACAGACTTTCGACGGACTTTTGGCGGACTTGCAGCAGACTTGCGGCAGACTTTCTAACAAACGGACTTGCCTACATACGATCACACAAAAGTCTGATGGATTCGTACGTGATGACGTACACCGGACTAAAATAAGGAAGTTGATAGCCAGTAGCCAATAGCTGCCCTAGCGTGGGTTTTTGTCCGTCAGACTAGCATACAGACGAGCGGATTTCTGGGTCCGGCGTAGTTACGACGTAAAGATTTGAAGCATGTTTCAAATCTAAAGTCCGTCAGATTTGCGGCTGGAAAAGTCCGCTGAAAGTCCGGGGAAGCCCACACACGATCGGATTGTCAGCCGGCTTTGGTCCGTCGGACTTTTGTAGACGAAAAGTCCGACCGTGTGTACGCGGCATAAGAACTTAAGAACACTCCCACAATATACACAATAATGTACCTTTTACTAGTTCCTGGGTATCTGTAGCTTCACCTGCATGAGAATTAATAACACCTCCACACATTGAATTTAACCAGAATGTAATTTTACTGAGACTGGTATGAACAGTAGTTACAATGGCTGCACTGCCACACAAACGTAATATGACAATGCGCTGAACTTTCAGAACTTATTAAGATATAAAGATTTCTTAGATAATCCCCTGCAGGTGCGTCTCCAAATGGGACTAATGCTCAGAGTGAACAATGCCTTTACACTGGGCACCTTCCCACTTCCAGCACGCTGTACTAAACACAGTAATGCAAAGTTATAAACACAGCACAATACAATTGCTAATGAGCTCCTCCTGCTTTATGATGCAGTCCTTGTCACTGTGACTGAACACAAGTCCTTACAATGAAAGATGTAGTCTTTGACCTTCTGTCTTCTGCTAGCTATTATACTGCAGTGATTGTAATCCAAGGGTTTAACAAGCAAAGCAATAGTGTAGAATAATAAGTGAAACCGTTCTTGCTGTATAACGCATTTGTAACTGCCTCCAGTATAGTTGTCTCTGAACCACACAGTATCAATATTCAGTGAAGTATAGGCTTGAAGCCTGCTTGAACTCGGTCTATTTGAATGAGACCCCTCTGCGGAACTGCAGGTCTCAGCAACTCTGTAGTATGATGTCTAAGTGTGTAAAGTGCTTTAACCACTTGACCACTGGGCACTTAAACCCCCTTAATAACCAGACCAATTTTCAGCTTTTGGTGCTCTCACATTTTGAATGACAATTACTCAGTCATGCAACACTGTATCTATATGAATTTTTTGTCCTTTTTTTCACACAAATAGAGCTTTCTTTTGGTTTTATTTAATCACCGCTGGGTTCTTTATTTTTTGCGCTATAAAAGAAAAAAGACCGAAAAATCTGTAAAAAAATAAATTTTTCTTAGTTTCTGTTATAAAATTTTGAAAATTAGTAATTTTTCTTCATATATTTTGGCCAAAATTTATACCGCTACATATCTTTGGTAAAAATAACCCAAATTAGTGTATATTATTTGGTCTTTGTGAAAGTTATAGCGTCCACAAGCTATGGTACCAATATCTGAAAATTGATCACACCTGAAGTACTGACGGCCTATCTCATTTCTTGAGACCCTAACATGCCAGAAAAGTACAAATACCCCCCAAATGACCCCTTTTTGGAAAGAAGACATTCCAAGGTATTTAGAAAGATGCATGATGAGTTTTTTGAAGTTGTCTTTTTTTCCCACAATTCTTTGCAAAATCAAGTTTTTTTTTTTTCTTTTTTTTTTTTTTTCACAAAATTGTCATATTAGCAGGTTATTTCTCACACACAGCATATGCATACCACAAATTACACCCCAAAACACATTCTGCTATTACTCCCGAGTATGGCGATACCACATGTGTGAGACTTTTACACAGCGTGGCCACATACAGAGGCCCAACATGCAGGGGAGCACCTTCAGGCGTTCTGGAGCACCCAGGCCAATTCTGACATTTCTCTCCTACATGTAAAAATCATCATTTATTTGCTAGAAAATTACATAGAACCCCAAAACATTATATATGTTTTTTTAGCAAAGACCCTAGAGAATACAATAGCGGTCATTGCAACTTTTTATCTCGCACGATATTTGCGCAGCAATTTTTGGAACGCGTTTTTTTTGGAAAAAAAACTGTTTTTTGCTTAAAAAAAAAAAACAAAACAGTAAGGTTAGCCCAATGTTTTTGCATAATATGAAAGATGAAGTTACGCCGAGTTAATAGATACCTAACATGTCACCTTTCAAAATTGCACACGCTTGTGGAATGGCGCCAAACTTCACCACTTAAAAATCCCCATAGGCGACGCTTTAAAATTTTTTACTGGTTACAAATTTAGAGTTACAGAGGAGGTCTAGGGCCAAAATTATTGCTCTCGCTCTACCGATCGCAGCGATACCTCACATGTGTGGTTTGAACACCGTTTTCATATGTGGGCGGGACTTACGATTGCGTTCGCTTCTGCATGCGAGCACACGGACAGGGGCGCTTTAAAAAATTTTTATTTTTTTTTATTGTTCATTTTACTTTATTTATTTTAGTTTGACACTTTTTTCCAAAAAAAAAAAAATTTTTGATCACTTTTATTCCTATTACAAGGAATGTAAACATCCCTTGTAATAGGAATATGGCACGACAGGTCCTCTTTACAGTGAGATATGGGGTCAATAAGACCCCACATATCACCTCTAGGCTGTTCCTGAAATAAAAAAAAAAAAAAAAAGATCCTGGCTTCGATCATAGCGGTGAGTCGGTAGAAGCACCGGAGGGCGGTGGGAGGGGGGGGTCCCCTCTCGCCTCCCGTAAGAACGATCAAGCAGTGTAACAGCTGCTACAATCATTCTTATGGTGTAGGTAATCGCCGGCTGAAAAAGATGATATCTGAATGATGCCTGTAGCTGCACCCAGTCAGCACAAAGTCAAGGACGTCGTATGACGGAAGGCGGGAAGTGGTTAAAACGCTTTTTTTTTTTTTAACACAAAGTTGTCCATTTATACAATATTTCTAACACATAGCATGTATATACCAAAAATGACCCCCCAAAATAGATTCTCCTACTATTCCTGAGTACGGCGATACCACATGTGTGAGACTTCCACAGCCTGGCCACATACAGAGGCTGGGTACGGCTGAGCATGGCTGGGTATTGCAGAGTATCGCCGAGTATGACTGGGTATGGCAGAGTATGGCTGGGTATCACCGAGTATTGCAGAGTATGGCTGGGTATTGCAGAGTATGGCTGGGTATCACCGAGTATTGCAGAGTATGGCTGGGTATTGCAGAGTATGGCTGGGTATTGCAGAGTATGGCTGGGTATGGCAGAGTATGGCTGGGTATGGCAGAGTATGGCTGGGTATGGCAGAGTATTGCAGATTTTTGTGGGGTATTGCAGAGCATGGCTGGGTATGGCAGAGTATGGCTGGGTATCACTGAGTATTGCAGAGTATGGCTGGGTATTGCGGGATATTTCAGGGTATTTCAGGGTATTGCAGGGTATGGCAGAGTATTGCGGGGTATTCCAGGGTATGGCAGAGTATTGCGGGGTATTGCAGAGTATTGCGGGGTATTCCAGGGTATGGCAGAGTATTGCGGGGTATTGCAGGGTATGGCAGAGTATTGCAGGGTATGGCAGAGTATTGCAGGGTATTGGCAGAGTATTGCGGGGTATGGCAGAGTATTGCGGGGTATGGCAGAGTATTGCGGGGTATGGCAGAGTATTGCGGGGTATGGCAGAGTATTGCGGGGTATTTCAGGGTATTGCAGGGTATGGCAGAGTATTTCGGGGTATTGCAGGGTATGGCAGAGTATTTCGGGGTATTGCAGGGTATGGCAGAGTATTGTGGGGTATTCCAGGGTATGGCAGAGTATTGTGGGGTATTCCAGGGTATGGCAGAGTATTGCGGGGTATGGCAGAGTATTGCGGGGTATTCCAGGGTATGGCAGAGTATTGCGGGGTATTCCAGGGTATGGCAGAGTATTGCGGGGTATGGCAGAGTATTTTGGGGTATTGCAGGGTATGGCAGAGTATTGCGAGGTATTGCAGGGTATGGCAGAGTATTGCGGGGTATGGCAGAGTATTGCGGGGTATTGCAGGGTATGGCAGAGTATTGCGGGGTATGGCAGAGTATTGCGGGGTATTGCAGGGTATGGCAGAGTATTGCGGGGTATTGCAGGGTATGGCAGAGTATTGCGGGGTATTGCAGGGTATGGCAGAGTATTGCGGGGTATTGCAGAGGGAATTGCAGAGTATTGCACAGCATTGCAGGGCATGCAGAGTAGTAGGGATGGCTGAGCATGGATGGATGGATGGTTGGATGTCTCTGTGCAGCGCTGTGGGCACTACAGATGCAGCCCACAACGCTGCAGCCATCCATCCATCCGCCTCTTCGGTCACTGTGTATTGCGGGGTATGGCAGAGTATTGCGGGGTATGGCAGAGTATTGCGGGGTATGGCAGAGTATTGCGGGGTATTTCAGGGTATTGCAGGGTATGGCAGAGTATTTCGGGGTATTGCAGGGTATGGCAGAGTATTTCGGGGTATTGCAGGGTATGGCAGAGTATTGCGGGGTATAGCAGAGTATTTTGGGGTATTGCAGGGTATGGCAGAGTATTGCGAGGTATTGCAGGGTATGGCAGAGTATTGCGGGGTATGGCAGAGTATTGCGGGGTATTGCAGGGTATGGCAGAGTATTGCGGGGTATGGCAGAGTATTGCGGGGTATTGCAGGGTATGGCAGAGTATTGCGGGGTATTGCAGGGTATGGCAGAGTATTGCGGGGTATTGCAGGGTATGGCAGAGTATTGCGGGGTATTGCAGAGGGAATTGCAGAGTATTGCACAGCATTGCAGGGCATGCAGAGTAGTAGGGATGGCTGAGCATGGATGGATGGATGGTTGGATGTCTCTGTGCAGCGCTGTGGGCACTACAGATGCAGCCCACAACGCTGCAGCCATCCATCCATCCGCCTCTTCGGTCACTGTGTACCGATCGGTACACAGGAGGGGAGGAGAGGGGGAGGAGAGGAACCGGCGTCATCAGATGACGCCGGTTTGTTTACATGTGATCGCTCCGTCATTTGACGGAGCGATCACATGGTAAACGGCCGCGATCAGCGGCCATTTACCGGGATCTATGATGCGCCGGGTCCTGTGGACCCGGCGATCACGGATGCTCTCGAGTGCGTGCCCTAGGGGGCGCGCGAGAGCAGAATTCTGGGAGGACGTCCCTGGACGTCCTCCCAGAGTTAAACAACCGCCCTGTAGCCGTCATTTGGCTATGGGCCGGTTGTTAAGTGGTTAAAGAACGTTGGGCGACAGCCCTCTCACCAGACCAGGCCTGGAAACCTCCGCTCCGGCTGTCTCAGTCTTGCTGCCAGTCAGTACCGTCACACCGTTCCGCTCCACAAGATGACCGGGACCCTCAGATGGCTCCATCAAGCGTCTCTGGATCTTTCCCGATCCGATCACACTGTCTCTCCAACACTCAAGTGTAAAGCAGAGTCACTGGTCATTCCGCTCCGCGCGATACAGGCCGCTGTCTCTGGAACACCTCCTTAAGATCCCTGCAGGCAGGCCACGCATTCCCCCAAAAGAGAAGGAAAATGGCAGCGCTGGGCCTTTTATATCCCACCCAGCATTCAGTTCAGCCACTCTGTGTTTCTGGGTAGGTAAGTCCTTTTTCAAAGTAAATAATTAAGTCACTTCCTGTATGGGTTCCATGTGAAAGATTAACAAGTCTATTCATAAGTACATCAGTGGCGGGAGCCAAATACTAATTTATAACATTGTCCATTGTTTAACATTACATGGCATTAGAAGGCAAAAATACCAACGCTACTGTCAGGAAGATCCTGCCAGTAACAGGCATCCTGAGCATGCAGTTGCGCGATCGCACGCGCCTATGCGCAGGTGTGCACGTGTGCGCACGGGAGCGCACACGTGCCCATTAGCACCAGGCGGGCTATTTAAACCTAGCTGTCACACTGGGATCTTGCTGTCTGCTCTACAGCGTTACGTGTGTTTGATCCTTGAGAACCTGTTTCTGTGCTAAAGACCCGGCTTGTTCCTGATTATCCTTGTTGTCTGCCTGCATCTGATCCCGGCTTGTCTCTGACCATCCCTGTCTTCTGCCTGCATCCGACCCCGGCTTGTCTGACTACTCTTCTGCCTGACCCTCTGGCATATCCACTGTCCACCTGGCTACCGATCTGGCTTGTCTGACTCTCCAGCCTTAGTATCCTGACTTCAGTTCCAGTCTGCTATCCAGCTCCAGTCTGCTACCCGGCTCCAGTCTGCTGTCCAGTTCCAGTCTGCTATCCAGCTCCAGTCTGCTGCCCAGTTCCAGTCTGCTGTCCAGTTCCAGTCTGCTATCCGGCTCCAGTCTGCTGCCCAGTTCCAGTCTGCTGTCGGGTTCCAGTCTGCTATCTGGCTCCAGTCTGCTGTCCAGTTCCAGTCTGCTGTCCAGTCCCAGTCTGCTGCACCAGTCTGTTGATTCAGCTCCTTCCAGGTTCCAGTCTACCTTCTGGCTCAGTCTGAACTTCTATTGCACAGTGCTTCCTGAGTTCCAGACCCACCTCCTGCTGTTGGTCCTGCCAGGCGCTCATGCCACTCCTGACTCCTGTGCTTCCTGTACATCCTACCAGGGCCCTCGAGTCGGAGCCGCAAAAGAGGCCATCCCCTGCAAGTCGGGCTCATCCACAAGGTACGTGACAGCTACACATGTACACACCTGTGGTTACTGCATGGAGAAGTCTGCTTCCTCATATTTGTCAACACCAGAAGAAACATCTTTCGAAATATTTTTTCTGAATAGACTATACAGCACCACACAGAGGAGCTCTTAGATGTGCTCTTTGTTTACCATAGATTTATTATCATTTTTATTTTTAGTTTGTATATCATTTATACATGTGATTTTTTCATGCGTTTATGTTACACACATATGAGTCTTCTTGTCAGTATCTATGCATATATTACTCTCAGTGTTTATTTGCATACCACTATTTTCACCATTTTTGACTCACTAGTTGAACGTCCACTCCCATAGGTGATCCTGGGAGGGCCGAGGTTCCAAAAGTGCTGCATTTTATATTTCTTTCTTTTTCTTAAGCAACTTATCACGTTGTTGATGCTAGCTGCTGATTTGTACTCAGTTTCACTTTGACCCACTTGTAGCGCAACTTTTCACATATTTTTTGTTTATATATTAAAAGGACTGAGAATATTCAATTTAAAAAGTACATTTATACTTAGTTTTGCAAGTACAGTTGAGTAATACCCTTTTGCTTGCACATTATTGGATGCTTAAAGTTTAAACTGCAGCATCCAGTTGTCTGCAAGTAAGTGTGCAATGCTGATCATTGTTAAAAGGGGTGCAAGGTATCTGGCTAATAATATTGAAGAGGAAGAGATATTTCTAGATGTGCATTATGAAAAGCTTTAATTGTTGAAATGTTATGATTGGTCAGTGAGTTACTCAGTCATCAAAGAAAAATTGTCTACTCGTAAACTGTAAAAAAAGTTTTGAATTTACTTTTAAGCTACTTTCACACTGAGGAGCTTTACAGGCACTATAGCGCTAAAAATAGCGCCTGTAAAACGCCTGTAAAGCGCCTCTCCTCTCAATCCAGTGTGAAAGCCCGAGTGCTTTCACACTGGGGTGGAGCGCTGGCAGGACACCCAAAAAAGTCCTGCAAGCAGCATCTTTGAGGTGCTGTAGGAGCGATATATACACCGCTCCTAAAGCACCCCTGCCCATTGAAATCAATGGGCAGCACTGCTGAAGTGCCCTAAAAGCACCTGAAAAGCGCCGCTGCAACCCTTTTTTGTCCATTAGTGGGGGTTAAATGCGCCCCACTAGTGGCCGGAAAGCGGCACTTTACCATCAACGCCCGCCCCGTGTGAAAGTGCCCTTAGTTTGAAAAGAAACTACTTTACTCCACAGGACTTGCATGACCATAGCCCAGTGGTCATCAACCCTGTCCTCAGGGCCCATAACAGGCCAGGTTTTATATATTACCTTGGGGAGATACAGACTAGAATACTGCAATCACTGGGCAGCAAATTATATCACCTGTGATGTATTTCAGTTATCTCGCAAACCTGGCCTGTTAGTGGGCCCTGAGGACAGGGTTGATAACCACTGCCATAGCCATCCTTTGAATCTATGATGAAAGTGAGACCTGCAAATTACAAATAACTTAAATTTTTAAAAAAGCTGTGCTTAATTGTGCTTCTTGCTAATTAAGTCTACTTGTGTCTATAACCCTACTCCATAGAAGCCATGATTTACATACACTACACTGATGATGGTCAAATAGCGCAAAATAATAGTGTGCTGTCAGGAATAAATGGCTGTATAATATTAGGCTATGTACTATGCACCACTGGTTCTGGTTCTGTAGTTGGCCATAAGGGCATAAAGGGATGATTTACACCCACTACCCTAAAATTAGAGATAAACCCTTTTTTTTGGATCTGTGATGGAAGGGAAATGTGAAAATAACTTCTATACAGCCGGATGGGAGCAGTGCCTATGTAGGTGGACGAACCTGCATATCCTCCCCCATTTGCCGCTTGTGCACGCTTCGGAGAGCGGGCAGTGATGTGATCTGTGACTGTTGTGTCCACACTGTGATTGGACCTATACCATGCGATCGCTGTGACCAATCATAGCATTTGCAGTAGTAAACAAAGAATGCATTAATTCGTGAATGCAGCCCATGTTACTACTGTGATTGCGGGATCAGTTTCATTGTGTAACATATGATGCTGTGACCAATCACAGTATCAGAGTAGTAAACAAAAAAATGCACCCATGAATGAATGCAGCCTTTAAACTATCTTATTTAAATGATTGCTTGCACAGTCACCATGACTGTCAAAGCCAACAAAATCACTAAGTATGCCCATGCTGTGTGTGAGAAATATGTTATTAGTTGTGAACTTTGTGTAAAAAAAATACATTTTCATTTTCTTTCCTGCATTTTCCCAAAAAATTAGAATTGCAAAAAACTCACTGGGGTTGATTTACTAAATATGGAGCGTGCAAAATCTGTTGCAACTGTGCATGGTAGCCAATCAGCTTCTAACTTCAGCTTGTTCAAATAAGCTTTGACAAAAAACCTGCAAGCTGATTTGTTTCTATTCAGTGCTGAACCAGATTTTACACTCACCAGTTTTAGTAAATCAACCCCACTATAGATTGCCTTTCAGGAAATACCTTGAGGTATTTGCTTTCCAAAATATGGTAATTTTATGAGTGTTTACACTGTACTGGTGCTCCAAGGCCTCCAAAAATGTGATAGGAAGTTAGAAAATTAGACATGTAATTTATGCTACTTGAAAGGTTCTTCGTGGATTTTGGGCCCTTCAATTCCTCAGGGCTGTTAAAAACGTCCCACACGTGATATGATATCCCCATACTTGGGAGGAGTAGCAGAATGTGTTTTAAGGTGTAATTGAAATTATGGCTATGCTGTGTGTGTAAAAATAACTTGTTAACATGACAACTTTATGAAAAAAAAAATGAATTTCTTAATTTTCCAAAAAATTGTGACAAAGAAAAATTACAATTTCCAAAAACTCACTATGCCTCGCACCAAAAACCTTGAACTGTCTTCTTTTCAAAAAGAGGCCTTTTGGGAGTGTTTGTACTGTCTTGTCACTTTAGGGTCTCAAGAAATGAGAGGCAGTCAGTACATCAGGATTGATCATTTTTTAAATATACAGTATGTACCACAGTTTGTAGACTCTATAACTTTCACACAGTCCTAATAAGATACATCTATTTGTTTTTTATTTTAACCAAAGAAATTTATTAGAATACATTCTGACCTAAATTTATGAAGAAGTATTTATTATTTGCAAAGTTTTATATCGCAAACTAATAAATATGATTTTTTCACATTTTAAATGTGATTTTTTTTTTTATTCAAAGTGTCATTCAAAGTGTGACAGTGCTGAAAACTGAAAAAAATAACCTGGGCTAGAGAAGGGTTAAAATAGTCCAAACTTGATGTGGTTATGAAGACTCTAACGTATTTCTCAGTCATTCACACAATCTCTAACTTTAAAAATACAGTGCCTTGAAAAAGTATTCATACCCCTTGAAATTTTCCAAATTTTTTCATGTTACAACCAAAAACATAAATATATTTTATTGGGATTTTATGTGATAGATCAACACAAAATGGCAAATAATTGTGAAGTGAAACAGATGTCAGGTATATGAACAGATTTGTAATGTTGTATACACATAATCCTCAGGGGTTGATGTAAACTTGATATCTATAAGGTAAAAACGGTATAAGTATAATAGAGAAGGTAAAATAATTGTATAGGTTCAAAAGGTTAAAGGGCCGCCATTATGTGCCTATACTTACAAAACTGTTAGAGGGAATACACATGCTCATATTCACTGGACTACCGCTGAAAATGTCTGTCTGTCTCGGGAGCTGTGGGTGTAAGATCCAACAAGGCACCTTCTCTATTATACTTATATGGTATTTACCTTATAGATATCAAGTTTACATCAACCCCTGAGCAAGTGAAAAGGTGTTCATGAAACGCGTTGGGTCACTAGGATACATTCTTGTACTTATTTTGGACCTTTATCATGGAAAAATCGTATTTTATTGCAATATTATGTGTACAACTTTACAAATATACCTCACATATGTTTGAGGCTACTGTAGAGCTTGTGTGAACCGATAAATCTGTTGTTTTTTATTTCATCAATACCAGTGTCACACCTCATTTAAAGTCCCAAGGGCAAAAATTTCTGTATTTGCAAGACGGCCAATAAATACACCAGGCAGGTCAGGTATAAAGTTGTGGAGAAGTTTAAAGCAGGGTTTGGTTATAAAAAAATATCCCAAGCTTTGAACATCTCACGGAGCACTGTTCAATCGATCATCCGACAATGGAAAGGGTATGGAACAACTGCAAACCTTCCAAGACAAGGCCGTGCACCTAAACTTACAGGCCGGGCAAGGAGAGCATTATTCAGAGAAACATCCAAGAGGCCCATGGTAACTCTGGAGGAGCTGAAGAGATCCATAGCTCAGGTGGGAGAATCTGCCCACAGGACAACTATTAGACGTGCACTCCACAAATCTGGCCTTTATGGAAGAGTGGCAAGAAGAAAGCCATTATTGAAAGAAAGCCATAAGTAGTCCCATTTGCAGTTTGCAAGAAACCAATGTGGGGGACACAGCAAACATGTGGAAGAAGGAGCTCTGGTCAGATGAGACCAAAATTTAACTTTTTGGCCTAAAAGCAAAACGATATGTGTGGCGGAAAACTAACACTGCACATCACCCTGAACACACCATCCCCACTGTTGAACATGGTTATGGCCATGGTGATGGCAGCATCATGTTGTGGGATGCTTTTGTTCAGCAGGGACAGGGAAACTGCTCAATGTTGCTGGGTAGGTGGATGGATCCAAATACAGGGCAATCTTAGAAGAAAACATATTTCACATATTTATTTGTAAAACATTTTGAAAACCATTTATCATCTTACTCCCACTTCTCAACTATGTGCCACTTTGTGTTGGCTTATGACATAAAATACCAATAAAATACATTTATGTTTTTTGGTTGTAACATGACAAAATGTGGAAAATTTCCAGAGATATGAATACATTTTCAAAGCACTGTATAGCTGTCGCTCTTAGCTAATAGATACTTGCATTTATCCTCTTTTTTTCTAAAAAAAAACCCAAAAAAACTCTTTACACACTAAACATCCTCTGTCCTTTGTATATTAGACTACAATAATAAGAGCAACTATTTTTATTTGTGTTACTGTTTTAAAGCATTTAAGACACAGGGGGTTGATTTACTAAAGGCAAATAGGCTGTTCGCTTACAAGCAGGGACGGCAAACATTACCACCCCCCCGGTTGAACAGTCAGTTGGTTGGGCGGGTCTGGTGCACTTACCCCATCTATGGTGGGCAGCGCTTCTCCCGGGCTTCACCGGCGGCTTCCCTTGCTCGGTGGCGGCTTTCCCTTCCCCTGCTCTCGACGGGCATCACAGCGGCTTCCGTTCCCTCCCTCCTCCTCCTCGGCGGCCAATTGGGACTCTTCTCTTTTTGGCCAATCGGAAAACGGGTCTCAGACCTTCTTCTGATTGGCCGGATTGAGGATCAGTGTTTCAATAGCGAATATTCATTTGCTGTTGTAACACTTGGGTGGGCTCCTGGCGCAATGCTCTGTGCTACAAGCCCACCCTATTTTGAAGCCTATAAGAGACTCTGGTTCTAATCAGGTGCTTCAAAAAAACACCCTGGCTGCTGCAATTCAGGCGCCCAGCGTCCTAAAAGGGGCCAGATGCATGAAGGAAGGGTATTTTCCCTAGAGATTAGTAAATGTGGTGAAATGTAACTTTGCAATGGCAATAAAAAACAACCTTTTTGCTTGCATATGATTGGAAGTCAGCAAAGTTTCACTTCATTCACTTATTTCCTTGCAAAATGCAACTTCCTTTGCAAAGTGAACAGTCTTTTTGCTTTTAGTAAATCAACTTCATAAACTAATTTTATTTTTCTGTTTTTTTTTGCATAATTGCCTAAATGCTGTGTTGGGCAACGAATAGCACACCTGCTGTGCATTTGTGAAAGTCTTTAACCTCCCTGGCGGTATGATTATTTCGGATTTTAGGTGCTGAAAGCGGTACAATTATTTTGCATGGAAATTTGGCGTTTTATATTGTAGGTCTGTAATTCTTAACAATAACACACTTAAATCTGTCCAAACAAGAGTCTAGTAGATATCCCGGGTATGATGAAGTTTGAAACACAAAAACATAAATTATAATATAATAAATAAAAATAAATAATTAAAAAAAAATAATAATAATAATAAAATAAATTTCCCCACGATTCACTATCGTCCAATTCTGCAAGTGTTCTAATTTACTATCGCTGTTTTCTAGCTGGTCTAAAGCCACTTTTGACGTAAAGGGACACTTTTTGGTTGCTATGGACAACCTCCAGTTTCCAGGCAGAAAGAACAGTATATATAATATAAAACTGCATGCAGGGCATGGGCCAAAGCACTGGGGACAAAAGGGATGTGAAATCATTTCATACAGTACTGTAATCTGTAAGATTACAGTACTGTATGTTTTATGATTTTTACAATTTTTTGAATTTGCCGCCAGGCTCCGCCCCCGTGCGTCGCAATGCTCGCAGGGAACGGAGCCTGGCAAGGAGAGGCTTCGGAGGAGGACGGAGCCCGCAGACACAGCGGGGGACATCGCAGGATCCCGGGGACAAGGTAAGTAAAGCCACACCAGGATCCTGCGATGTAATCCCGAGTGTGGCTCGGGGTTACCGCTAATGGTGCTGAAATGTAACCCCGAGCCACACTCGGGAAAACCGCCAGGGAGGTTAAAGCAGAGAGACATATTTTTAAGTAAAAATATTTTTAAGTAAAAAAAAGTGTATAGAAATTCAAACAGTGTATGACTGTACATTTGCACATGTACATTTTTCCGTGTGAATGTGGCAAAAAACAAATGCTATTAGTCTATTCCCTGTGCTGAATTACAGTGTAATGCTTTTCATTGATTTTAAAAGGTAAATACAACATTTGGCCACTAGATGGAGCTAAGTATCACAGGCTCCTCTGAGTCTAACTAATCCATAGATCCAGAAGCCTGAGATCTGCAGACATCTCTGACAAGCCTTTGACATAAAGGTGTGGCCCCTCTTCTACAAGTGGGGAACTGTTTGCAGGGGTACCAGGGGTATTCTTGCCTTTTTTAAGGATGCTCATGATACCCCCTTTAACTCACAGGCTCCTTTACTCTGGAAAATCCTTGCTCACTTAACTTGAATAATGCTTATTTTTAGTATTCCCTCTCACAGAGTCATCTGGGACCAGTTTTCATTACTCCCTCCCCTAGCAGTTTCATGACTAGGGATGAACTGAACATATCTAGGTTTGGTAGAAAGCAGGTTCACAAACCATGACTAAATTTAGTAAATGTTAAAAACAGTAACCACCATTTGTTAGGCAAATACAAAAAGGATTGTCAAACAAATTATTTTCCCTAGGGGACATGTACCAAAGCAGAATTTTTAAAAAGGCAATTTTTTAAAGCATGCATTGAAATCTGACAAGCATGGTGGTAAGCACCCCTCCACAACCCCACTATCATGTTTCCCAGGCTCTGCTGTCTCACCTGTGGGCACAGGACCCTCATGACAGGAGTCACTGGGTAGAGGGGCAGGGGAACAGTGAACATTCATTCACTGATTACCCTTAGCTAGAATGAACATGGAAGGGAGTAACGTTATGTTTCTTCCAGGTATGGTTGTCACTTTCTCTGGCCTCTGTGGTCAGTTAAAAAATAATTGTACCACTTTCAGCACCTAAAATCCGAAATAATCATACCGCCAGGGAGGTTAAAGACTTTCACAAATGCACAGCAGGTGTGCTATTCGTATAAAGTTAATTATATGAGGGGGTTTTCTGGGACTTTAAATGAGGGACAATAATGTTCCTCCATCCGGTTTGTCAATACAAATGAATAAATAGGAAGTTGGGACTTTAAAATGAAGCAATTGGGTAGTGGAGGTGAAATAAACCGTCTGTAAATTGTAATATGAAATATTTATTAATTATAAAAAGTATAACACGCAGTAGAAGAGTATTAATTTCACATACAGTAAAATAATTCATTACATACATGTATAAATGGTGTACACATAGTAAGGCATAATAAAGAATAATACAAAATGGCAGCACATGATTGGATGTTGATAAAAAATAGAGAAACGTGATGTTGCTAACAGCAACATGCCTGATATCGATACATGCACCCACATTGTAAATGTGCATAAACTATGTAGGAAAATGGTAGATGTAGTCAAAAAAAAAGGACGAATAGTATAGGTTACTATGGTTCCATGTAAGATGTAACTAGGGCATCAAATGGCAAAGCTCGACGCGTTTCGTGGGTATATCCCCACTCATCAGGAGCTGATGTAAATACATTTTCCTGTAAAATATGTATAAAAAATATAATGAACCATAATGTCCATATAAAAAAGTAAAAAATAGATAACCGAACATTCAATATATAGAGCAGATTGTACTCAACGCACTCACCAACTCAGACAGCAGGTGCAGTGCGCGGTGGTGGGAGCAAGGTGGGCCAGGAACATAGCCTATCCACAGGAGCCGAGGCAGCGTAAGTAAAGGTGCAACAATGGGCAGGCGGAAAAGAAGCAAGAAAATGGGGCAAAGTGTATCCACTGAATAGAAATGTTTGTTGTAGAGACAACCAGATCTAAGAATAAAGTAATATATTCCATTAGGTGTATATATAACATGTAATAGTGTTTTATTAGTAATAATAATAGTAATGGAATAAAAGATAGTGAACCCAGTAAGTTCCAAGGAAGGTGATAAATATAATTAGCCAAGTGTATATGTGAAAGAATCTATAATAATAAGTAAGTGACGTGAAGAAAAGTATGAAAGTAGCCAAAGTAAGATGGGAGTATAGTGGTGACTATTGTGTAAGAAGTAACAGATGAAAGGTGATAAAGGACTAAAGGAGTGAATGAAAACAATTCACCAAGGAAGTAAACCCTTAAACCAAGAAAAGCCAGAACCAAGTGGGGGGAGAAAGAGGAAAAGAAAAACAGTAACCTACCCAAATGTGGCATCTAAAAGCACCACCAGCCGAGCGGGAACCGCAAGGCTGGTGTGCAGAGACCCCAGAGAGAGACCGGCCAGGAGGACCGCCAGCTCCAAATGGGGAGTACAAGTACACCGCCAACGCCACGTGGGTGACACGGAGGAGGGGCCGCCGCACCTGAGCTGAGTAAACCTCAGCCTGTGGCGCGAAAAGCCTCCTCCATTGGGACACCGAGGAGGAATCACTGAACGTCCGAGCCGCAAAGTCAAAGAATGACGTCACACGCCCGACGTAGGGTACGTGGCGCCGATGCGCAGAGTGGCGACCGCCCGATCCTCCAGTCACCAAAGGGATGGGGAGGAGAAAGGGAGGACCCACTGGCGCATCACTTAAGGTACTTGTGATCCTATATGTGAAAAAATAAAGTTAAGTGAAATAAGTGTAAAAAATGAAAGTTACATCCAAGCACTTAAAACACAGGTGTCAGAAGTATCTACATATGAAAACATTGATTGCTCTGCACATTTCATATCTCTGTGCATGCATTCATGGTTAACTGTAAACTGATGACCAGTAGGGGCATTTAAAGCATTGCCTATGGAAACTTTTTGGGTACCAAAGTTTGTTGTCATTTCATATGCCGGAAAAATTTTAAGGTTTGACATTGTTTGTATGTCTTTACTGAAAAATTTGGCAATATATTGTGTACCCTAAAATAAACTGAAATATATTTTTTATTGATTATTTGTGCCTGATAAACTGTTAAAAAAAGTGTTAAAATTGTGCCGCATAAAAATGTGGAAGTACCACCATTTTATTATTCAGAGTCTCCGCTTTGAAATAATTTGTAATGTTTTAGGGTTTTACCAATCTTCAGGCCTAAATGATTTATGTGTGTTAAAAAATACAAAAACCACTCTGGCAGCGAAAGGGCAAACTGTCAGTAAATGGCAGCTTTGGACCACTGTACTTCTGTTTGTAAACAAATATCTGGGGATTCTCTTCATTCATGCAGACCCTTATTCTAGATAAGTGTATGATATTTTTAATGGGGGATCCCACACGAAAGAATGAATTGGGGTTCCCCCTAAAAATACATGCAAGGCCGTTTTATTGATGAGGGTCTGGTATAGATGTCATGGTGAACCAAATGAAAAAAGTGTACGAATTTTAAGGGGGAACCCCATACAAAGAGAAGGACAAAAGAATGTACCTCCATAAATTCCATAAGAGATTCCCATCTGAGCATGCAGCCTGTCTGACTAGTAAAGGGGGTCCCCTGCTCTTAAACCATACAAGGACCACATGCCCTCAACTTGGGGGGGGGGGGGCTTGCCATTCAGGAGTCCCTTGACACAGCACCTTGTCCCCATGTTGGATAAGCACAAGGGCCTCTTCCCCACAACCTTGGTCCAGTGGTTGTCAGGGTCTACAGGTAGGGTGCTTATGGGAATCTGGAAGCCTCCTTTAACAATAAGATATACTGTATATCAGTCCCCTGTGTGAATTAGTAGGGGGTAGATAGTATACCTACTCACTCACAGATTTGAAAGTGCCCTGGGAAGCTAGTATGGGCATTATTGCTTTGTGGCTCATGTAGTAACACCCCACTACTTGTGCCTGCCACTTCACCAGAATGTACTGCACTGCTGGTGCTTGCCACTTCACCAGGATGTAGCACACTATTGGTTCTTGCCTGCTGCAATTCAGTAGGATGTTCAGTGCTTGATGACATAGTACACCTGACTGTTTAGCAAGGATTCCTTAAACACTGTTGCTTGCTTGTTCTAGTGACACTGGCATTGGTGTAGTGGTGATCAGGAACACTGTTGATGGCTACACTGGTCTGGCAACACTGATAATGGTGTTTTGGTGTTCAGGAACACTGTTGCTGGCTTACACTAGGCTGGAGATACTGTGACCGGTGTGGTTAGTGTTTAGGAACTCTGTTGCTGGCTTACACTGGTCTGGTGAAACTAGGACTGATGTCGTGGCAATCAGGAACACTGTTGCTACCTGCACTAGTTTTGTGACACCGGCATTGGTGTGGCTAGCGATCAGGAACAATGTGGTTGGCATCATTGGCCCTGGTCCCTCAGTAAATATGCTGCTAGTGTTAACAGGTTAGGAACACTCTGCTTGCTCTTATAGCTGATCAGTGTGTATGCAGCCTTTGTTTACATTTGTGATTGCTGTGAATTGTCAATGCAATCGCATGGTACAGGACCATTTCATGTGTTCTGTACCCTAGCTTTGTGATTTGCACTGTCTAATGGACACAGCAGTCACAGAGCATACTCATATGTGCTCTAGAGGGGATGCACGGGCAGCATAAAGGGGAGCTTATTCTAAAATGGGCTCCCACCCCACGAAGAAGCTTGTTGGTACTTCTACTTTGAAGTCTAACACTAATCATTTTTTTTTGGATATAATAGGGAAACATTTACATTTCCTTCACTTCCTGTCAAAGTAATGCGGGTACAAGAATTGGATTGTGAACATCAATGGGATAGAAAGACACAGACTGCAATAACAACATTGTCAAAAAACGTTTTCACTCTAATGCCCCATACATACGATAGGATTTTCCGACAGAAAATGTTCTATAGAAGCTTGTTGTCGGAAATTCCGACCGTGTGTAGGCTCCATCGGACATTTTTCATCGGTCAGACAGACCGATTTTCCGTCACACAGAATTTGAGAGCTGGTTCTCAAATTTTCCGACAACAAAATCCGTTGTCATAAATTCCGATCATGTGTACACAATTCCGACGCACAAAGTTCCACGCATGCTTGGAATCAAGCAGAAGAGCCGCACTAGCTATTGAACTTCATTTGCATCAGCTCGTCGTACGTGTTGTACATCACCGCGTTCTTGATGTTCGGAATTTCCGACAAGATTTGTGTGAATGTGTGTATGCAAGACAAGTTTGAGCCAACATCCGTCGGAAAAAAAAACATGGATTTTGTTGTCGGAAAATCCTATCGTGTGTACGGGGCATTAGGCCCCTTTCACACGACAAGCCCGCTCGGATCTGCCTGTCTGTTTTTCAGGCAGATCCAAGCGGGCCATCCATTGACTTCTATGGGGAGATGAATGTCAGATGTGTCTGCTGACACCCGTCTGCAATCCAATCTGCTAAAAACAGACTATGGCGATACGTTCGCCATCCGTCTTGGCGGATCGGCTCAAGTGAGATCTGATGAAAACGGACATGCTGTCCATTTTCTTCCAATCTCTCCATAGGAATCAGTGGCGCTCTGACAGGCCCCTCCCTGCTCAGCGAGCAGAAGATGGACCTGTCATCCACTAGCTCAGCGGAGATCAATGGAGCGATCTGCTGAGTGGCGGACTCTGCTAAACTGATCCATCCTGTGTGAATGAGGCCTAATGTGTTTTTGTTTGTGTCCCTGTTGGATAGATTTATCAATACTTCCTAGAAATCTTCCTAATAGGGAGACAAAAATAATAGATACCTGAGAGATGCTCTAACTTAATGGTGAGCAATTTTATTGCTATAGGGGGTCAAGTGTTGTTCTTGGCCTTTAGCAACAGGCCAAATATTGTATATAATTTAGTGAATGTAATGCTAAATAAAACTGTCAGATTGCAGACATGCAACAGAAGGTAGTCAGAAACTGTGAACATGCGATAGTGGTTGGAAACTGAGGACCTGTTTCAGGAGACATTTATTGCTAGAGATCACTTTTATTATTGCCCCTTTACAAATGAGAGCTTTTACATTTGTGCTCTCAACAAACCCTGTGAAAATTACATGGGCTTAGTGAAATATTTAGCAAGACCCAGTATACCAGATCTGAAATTAAAAAAAAAAAGAGAGAGCGAGAGAAGGGATAGAGAGCACTAAAAAGGTAACTAGGAGGCAATCTAAAAAATATTTTTCCATCACTGGCTTGAGTAAGCACCAACAACAGTCTGGAGCAGGCTCTCAAATTTTCTGACCACAAAACTTGTTGTCGGCAATTCCGATCGTGTGTACACAAGTCCGTCGCACAAAAGTTCACGCATGCTCTGAATCAAGCAAAAGGAGCCGCACTGGCTATTGAACTTCCTTTTTTCTCGGCTCGTCGTACGTGTTGTATGTCACCGCGTTCTTGACGTTCAGAATTTCCGACAATATTTGTGTGACTGTGTGTATGCAAGACAAGTTTGAGCCAACATCCTTCGGAAAAAAATCCACGGTTTTATTGTCGGAAAATCCAATTGTGTGTACGGGGCATAAGTCTGCACTTAAAGAATATGCATATAACTCGTGATAAATGTATCTTGAAGGTTACAGGATTGTCTAACCATATATCCCATGATATGTATGCCTCATATTAACCATATTAACCACTCCCACTTCTTATGATTTTGTAAATGGCATATAAGCTTTGTATGCACCAAATAAAGACAGACTTCCTTTGAATTCACATTGCTTGTTTCTGTGGTTTCATTGGGTCTCACGGTACCGGGAGTCATGTTGTTCTGCTGGAATTAACCAAGGGTGGTCCTCAAGAAGACGTAATTTCCTTTCAACTAGCAGAAGCAGTGTTTTGGGAGCATTAATAAAAGTGTTAAGTATAATTGGTAGACAGAGGCCTCAAACTAATCAATGAATACAGGTATGTCTTGAAAAGTAGTCAGACTTTATTAAATGTGCAGCCAATATTTTTCTTTGTAGGTACTGCACACATACAAATATGCAATCTTTTCCTTCTAAAAATGCAAACTTGCCCACACCTGAAACACATATTTTTACATGCAAATGATTATATTTAGTACTCAGTATAGCAAAGAATAACAATCAAAATGCAGTAAACCTTAGCGATAAAATATATCCGGTTTAATTTGAAAAACAAGGCTGAGCCTTGGTAATCTGAAATCATATTTTTTGCAATAGTACTTTATTGCTCCTTGTATTATTAAAGTCACAGAACCAAGCTACAGTTCTACAATAATATCTCATCACAACAGCACAAGTGAAAAAACTTTTGATTTATTAAAAGGGAAATTCAGTGTTTTCAATGTTTTTTTTTTGAAAGTTTGAAAGTTTTCAGCTTGATGTAAACAGTGGATGCAGCCATTGACTCATTATATATCTAGGATCTACTACCCACTTAGTAGTGTTATACAATTGTTGTTCTTTAGTGTTATTTATAAGTCTGTGCGGCTGAAAACAGTATACTATAATCCACTCTCAGGAGTTGTTAAAGGTATACTCCAGCTTTCATACCATATTTTATGTTGTACCCATACTTGGGGTATGACATGAGACATAATTGCATTCCCCAAACCTCACCTTGTTCGCAAGAGCAGGATTGTTATTAAGAATAGGTACTGTTTTCCGCAGTGTGACCACCAAGCCAAACTGATACCCACCTGTCACATTCTGTAACAACATTTGGATAGTTCTGCTTGCTGAGCTATTTACAGAAGAAAAGATCAGGAGAGTATTGGTCTGAGAAAAAAACCTATAGGAGAACTATACTGCATCTGAGCACCACAAAGCAAGCATGTGATTTCATTATCTTTTAATAGTCAAAGCAAACTCTTCTATTCATCCATGTCTCCTCTATCCATCAATACATGTCTTCATTCTTTATATTGGTGAGAAATCACCCCCTTATAATGTCTGACTATGGCCAACGTGAGTAAGGGCAGGTGATTCATGTAGCATTTACTTCCAAAAATCCATCTACCCTTCGCTCAGGCATGCAGGCAGGAGGGTGTGCTTAGCTCAGAAAAGTCCCCTCTTGAAGACTCAGGGGATATATGGTATCATTTGCCTAGGGCTAGAAACCAGAAAGTAACCGAAGAAATGTAAAAATAAAAAGATTAAACACAAGTAAGTAAAATGTTCTTTCCTATTTACTATTTTCCTATCTATTTACTAATGCTAGCAGCTTAATGATTGAAAATAGTTCATGTTGATTGAGAGTGAAATTCTGCTTTAAGCAAATAGTAATGCTTGAGCTTCCTGCTGTATTATGCATAGACTGTACAACCAATGCTTTCTGGACTGTACCTGATGAATTGTTATTTTTGACTGGGGTGGAGGGGTCATGGCTGTGCTGTACTGTGAGAGGAGGAAGACAGAGCAACTTTCATACCCCTGATATTTTAGCTAGGGCAGTACTGACCCCCTAAACTGTGTACATTACACGCACCTTGACCCTGCTCTATGTACATCACACACCCTTGACCCCTACCTTATATACATTGCACACTCCTAAGCCCTGTCCTGTATACAGTACATATGCCTGACCCCTGCAGGCCCTGGTTTAGGATTCTGTTATTAGCGTTATTTTACCACATCCACAATATGGTACTCTGTGTGGCCTCTCTTTTACAGGATGAGTTCAATATATATATATATATATATCGCTTACCCCCGAAGGAGCGGCTGAATAATTGTTATATCCGTAATTCACGTTTACCACCCAACTCATCGCAGCCCATAAATTTAGAAACACAGTCCATAATACTTTTTCTCTTGCTTTATTAATTAACATGAACTGGGATGGGAGAAGGACTTCTTTTGAGATGCTCTTTTGTTACATTATCATCTTCTCGCTGTCTCTTACGGGAAAACTAGAATCATTTGCGGATAATTAGGAAATCACTTTGTGTGATTTCTTCAATCAGGGAAGATGGAAGTAGATTTGATAGAGAATAATTGATAGAGTCACTCTAAATAACATCTTCATCTGCATGACTTTTCAAGAACAGTCCGTATCTCTATATGTGTGCTTGCAGCTTCACCGCTACCTTTTTACCACTACTTCCTATCTACATGGTACCTCCAGGTTGAGCCGAGAAAGAGTCATTCTGAATAACTTCTCCCGCCCAATTGATTGGAATCCCGGGGCATGGCTGAACCCAAAGTCACAGGCCATCACCACCTGTCTCACTGACTTGCGTACCAACACCCCTAAGCCTCTGGCAGTACCCTTCCCTTGGGCCTTCACTCACGTGATCAATAGTCCATGTGCCCCTCATAAACGATCAATCGCCCAGTTTCCTTCCGCTTTGTTGCTACTTCTCCCGCAATGATTCTTAGTTCCTTTTCCTTCTTTATGGCCCGCTCCCTTCCCCGCAGGGGCGGCCAATGACACCAGCGACTACATGCTGTAAGGTGTTGTCTCTTCCTCCATGGAGACCGGTTCCCCACCCTTCTCGCAAGGGGGGATCTCCATTGGCTCCCGAGAGGTGAAACCCCTCCCCTCCGGGAACCAGGCTGGCTTCTCCACGCTCGACTCCGGAAGACTCTCAAAAAAAAAAAAAAAAAAAAACCTTGACTGACCATGTGACCTGGCTTTTATATGAGAGTCCCGGGCATTACCAAGCAAATTAATGATTGGCCGAGACTAGCATACAAACTCCCTGCCACTCAAATGAGAAATAAACAAGAACAGGCCTGCTGTAATAGCACAAGCCTGTCTAAATTTACCTGACACTATAAACTAACAAAAAGGTCACCTACCTAAAAGTAGGTGCCCGCTACATATACAATGAGTAGGCTCAGGTGTTAATTTCTTTTCTTGGGGTATGCAAGGATGACCAGGGTCTTTCTCAATCCCAGTTACACCTCTTCCTAAATTAATTTTCTAGATTTTCTTTGACTTCTGTGGAATTAGTATAAGGCGCCACAATTTCCAATCTCTTTGAGGAATTTGCTGAATCTCCCATGAATCAAAACATAGCAGATATGTCCATCATTGGACAAAAGATCTAATATTACTAAACATGCAGTTATCCATCAAAAATTATGTGCTGCAAATCACATCATTTGTGTAATAAGCCTTAGATGCTCATTTTCTTTGAATCCTGGAATACAAAGACAACACTCACACTGAAATGGGATCTGGTTTCTCTGTCAAACAGTTTGGTTTCTCTGGAATAACATTTTGGCATAAAACTCAGAAAATATCTATATGAAGCTTCTCACAAAGGAATTTGACACAATATGGTGCAAAGGGCAGCATTATTCACATATTGTGGGAATGTAAAAATATACGCAGCTTTTGGTACGCAGTCTTTAAATTAATTTCCTCTATAACAGGCTTTTTTATTAAACCTAATCCCCAACTAGCCCTTCTTAACCTCACCATAAAGAAAGTACCAACCCAACTCAGGAGCATAATAACTCATATTATTATTGTGGCCCATCTGACAATTACAGCAAAATGGAAAAACTACCTTAGCCCCTAACACCGATGAATTTGTACAAAGGGTTAAAACTCAACATTCTTTTGACAGACACTTTGCTATTCAATCTAACACTTTAAATTCCTTCACTGTACAATGGTCACCATGGACCTCAAGGTTCCCAGATGATGCTTAACCTTATAAATGGATGCTTTATAACCAATCAATATATGGTCAATCCTCTTGTTCTGGTACAGTTGTATTTGTTTTTATTTTTTCAAACCTTATATTATGTTCTTGACGTATTTTAGTTGTAGGGTCAATGGAAGTATGTAATTTTTCCCACGCAGAAAGGGTTGCTGCTATTGAAGGGACATTTGGGCAATTTAATGGTATTTTTGTTAATTTGGCTAAAAGTAGGGAGGGAAAGTCTCTATTGCTTAAAATGGACTCTTCGATTTGCACACAAAGTTTAGCAGATTCTGGTTCAAACCAGGCTTTCATTTGGTCCAATATTACTGCCCAATAGGGATGAGCTTCGAGTTCGAGTCGAACTCATGTTCGACTGGAACATTGGCTGTTCGCAAGTTCGCCGAACAGCGAACAAATTGGGGTGTTTGCGGCAAATTCGAATGCCGCGGAACACCCTTTAAAAGTCTATGGGAGAAATCAAAAGTGCTAATTTTAAAGGCTTATATGCTAATTATTGTCATAAAAAGTGTTTGGGGACCTGGGTCCTGCCCCAGGGGACATGGATCAATGCAAAAAAAAAAGTTTTAAAAACGGCCGTTTTTTCAAGAGCAGTGATTTTAACGATGCTTAAAGTCAAACAATAAAAGTTCATTGATAAAAACGGCCTGAGAATTCCCCACAGGGGAACCCCGAACCAAAATTTAAAAAAATTACGTGGGGGTCCCCCTAAATTCCATACCAGACCCTTATCCGAGCACGCAACCTGGCAGGCCACAGGAAAAGAGGGGGGGGCTGAGAGTGCAGCCCCCCTCCTGAACCGTACCAGGCCACATGCCCTCAACATTGGGAGGGTGCTTTGGGGTAGCCCCCCAAAACACCTTGTCCCCATGTTGATGAGGACAAGGGTCTCCTCCTCCTCCTCCTCCTCCTCCTTATTTTACATTCAATATTTATTAATATTTATTATTTTTCATAACCTATGAAGCAATGTTTACCCATTTAATTAATTTCTCCCTCTGATTCCTAGTCTTAACTAAGGCTGATCCGTTTTCCTCCATGTTCATCCATTTTGTTATTTATTTCCAGTTTCGGTTTTTAGTTGCTTCATATACTTACAGTGGCTTCATCGCGCACTATATTTAGTTATTTATGTTTTGTTGCCATCATCTTGCCCACATCCTTAATGGAGGACTAGATAATATCTGCCCTCCATGTCTATTTGTTTGCGCTTCGTTCCTCAGCTCAGATCGAGGCTTGGCTAAATGTTGTTGTGTATTTAACGTGATGCGTCAGTGCGCCGCCCGTGCCCCAGACGATGTCAATTCATGACGAAACATACGTTGGGCGGACAGGACACGCTGACGTCATCACAGTAGACCTTCCGAGCGGACGGGCGCTCGCAAGCAGGCCCGGCTTTACATGCTTTTAACCTTTGTTTTTCTGTAAGTGCATGTCTTATTCCTTAAATAATAAATTTATTACGGTAATACACTATGGGAGCTTCCTTTTTGTCTTCCCGGCTTACACTCGGTACCCACCCCCATGCATCCTAGTGGGTGACAGCCACATGGAGTCTTTGGTCAAAGTTTGTGTGATCCATCTCTGATATCCACATAAAGGCCTTGGCTGGGTCATAGCCGCAAGCCATTTCTTTGCTTGCCTCTGGTAAGCATGCATTCCTTATGGTGATCAGCATTCAATGGTGGTGGAGGATTATACTGTATTTGTCACATTTTTTCCACATTTTGTTTTTGAGTTTTTTACCAATTTTTTGGACTTATAACCATTGACTATTACCCATTATTTTACTTATTGGTTTGATATTTGTTTATCACTATATATGTACTATTTTGAGCACAGCTATCCTTTTCTTGTAACCACCATAAGCAAGGCATTAAGCTGTACCCTGAATAAGGCAAACACTGCAGGTTCTGTAACAGATTGAACCACTTTGCTAAATGTTGCTGTACCACCTAAAGTACATCGGCTCATATCATTTGGGACATGTTACATGTTCCACCCATTTTTAGAACCTGTAACATATTCCAGCATCTGTAGCCTCTCCCCCGAAATCCCACAACCCTGTGACAGCAGGCGGGTGATCTTCTCCTCGCAGCTGCTGTCCTATTTTAAAAACAGTGCAGCTGTGTGGGGCTCCGCCCACATGGTTGTGTCATTCATTAACAGTTTCATGTGAATTAATGCCTACAAGTACCATCAGCCATTGCGGCTGAGGGCTTGTAGTTCTCAGTGAGCTGTTCTTGCAGTCCATTGATCTTCCTGCTACCAGGTAACTGCCTGTCTGCATGGGGTATGAGCAGACAGCTTTGCTGAGAGTCTGCAGGAGCCTGATATTGCACCAGCAATGTGCTGATTGCGCAATGCTCTGCAGGATCCTTAGAAAATAAATTAGAAATGCAATTTTTTTTTACCTGCAAAAAAAATGTGCTTGTGATATTTTTTAAAAAGGTGAACTTATCTTTAAAGCAGGTGGATCAGTAACCTAATGGTCTGCAAATTCATACAATTGGAAAGGATAGGATACATTTTAAACTGTCACTGTGTCAAAACTGTGTAAAAAAAAAACTAATGTCCATATTCTGCTGCTGTTAGACACAGGAGCAAAGGTTTTGAATGAAGCAAATTATTTGAGCAGTTTTGCATCTTATGTCAGTGAGGCTCCATTTACACTTTGTGACTTGGAATCACAGGCAGAATCACAGCGATTCTGCCTACAGTTCCAGATCATGTGGCAATTGGTGCAAAATGGGAATATTCCCGATAGTTTCAAATTTAGTCTTTAAAGAACCAGGAAAACCATATTTAATTCCCACAGAGTCACATGTGGCGGTACAGGAGGAGCCAAATGAGAGAATCTTGTAAAAATTATTGACCAATAAATAGGAGACCAGCGATATTTGGAATATGGGTAGGCTGAGATTTTCCCTATTAAATTTGTTCAGGGCCAAATGCTGATCCATGTCTAATTCCAGGAAGATTCTTCCACTGAGCATTTCCTGGTGTGAAACCTTCTTTCCTTGTACCAGGCGAAATAAGCCTTCATGTGCAATAGTAGCTCTTTGTAGACATAGTAGGGAGGTAGACATCTCAGCTTTTAACACCATGGGAAATACCTGGGTTTCACCATCCATGTCATTAAAGCTAGCAAACGTGAAGTAAGGTGGTAAACTTGTCCTTGGGATCAGAGATCTAGTTGATCTGAAAGCCCACATGGTGTCTTCCAGAGGTTTGATCAGGTCAGAATGCTACAGCCCGGACCAGTTTGGAGCTATAAGGATCACTGAAATGCCCCAAACTCGATCCTGTAGAGTAGACATGGGAGGGGTTTCAAAAGCGGAAAGGCAAGACTGGTAATGATCCCAAGGTTCATTGTTCTGCCATCTGAAAACAAAACTGTCCAGTTTTCTACCTTTCCCTCATGTTCTTGCCCCCACTACTGGCCCACTTCAGTTTGCAGCAGAACACGCAAATAGGCAAAAAATTTGTGTGAACGCGTGAACACCATTAAAGTCTATTGGACGCAAACGTGAAAAATCAAAACTGCTAATTTGAAAGGCTTATATGCAAGTTATTGCCATAAAAAGTGTTTAGGGACCCGGGTCCTGCCCCAAGGGACATGTATCAATGCAAAAAAAGTTTTAAAAATGTACGTTTTTTTCGGGAGCAGTGATTTTAATAATGCTTAAAGTAAAACAATAAAAATAAAATATTCTTTTAAATATTGTGCCTGGGGGATCTCCTTAGTCTGCCTGTAAAGTAGCACATCTTTACCATGTTTATAACAGTAGCACAGCAAAATGACATTTCTAAAGGAAAAAATGTAATTTAAAACTGCTCGCAGCTGTAATGTATTGTCAGATTCTGGCAATTTAGATAAAAATCATTGAAAAAAAAATGGCCCCAAAAAGTTCCCCCAGTCCATTACTAGGCCCAAAAATTTTTAAAAAATGGCGTGGACATTACATTCTCCCCCCCCCCACCAAAAAAAAAATCCATACCAGGCCCTTTAGGTCGAGTATGGATATTAACCTCCCTGGTGGTATGATTATTTCATATTTTTGATGCTGAAAGCGGTACAATTATTTTGCATGGAAATTTGGCGTTTTATATTGTAGTCCTGTAATTCTTAGGAATAACTCACTTAAAACTGTCCAAACAAGAGTCTAGTAGGTATGATAAAGTTTGAAACACTAAATCATAAATTATAATATAATAAATAACTATAAGTAATTATACCAAATAATAATAATAATAATAATAATAATAAACATTATTCAATAATGTAATCAAATCAAAAACACTGAAATTTGTTCAGTTGCAGAAATGTCACTGTCATTACTTCTCAGTGTTTGATGACGGGTCTCCCCACAAATCACTATCGCTCAATTCTGCAAGTGATTCTAATTTATTATCGCTGTTTTCTAGCTGGTCTAAAATCACTTTTGATGTAAAGGGACGGTTTTGGTTGCTATGGACAATCTCCAGTTTCCAGGCAGAAAGAACAGTTTTTATAATATAAAACTGCATGCAGGGCACTGGAGAAACCACTAGGGACAAAAGGGAGGTGAAATAATGTCATATAGTAACGTAATCTGTAAGATTACAGTGTACTGTATTATAGTGTGTGTTTCACTTTTTGAATTTGGCACCGTTCTCCGTCCCCGTGCCTTGCAATGCTCGCAGGGAACGGAGATCGGCTCCGTGATGAATCGAGCGGAAGACAAACCGCTCACACTACGGGGAGATATCACAGGATCCAGGGGACAAGGTAAGTAAGCTCTTCCTGGATCCTGTGATGAGATTCCAAGTCTGGCTCGGGGTTACGCTTTTGGTTCTGAAATTCCACCCAGAGCCTGACTCGGGAATACTGCCAGGGAGGTTAAGGGGAACCCCACACCAATTTATTTATTTTTTTTAAATGGTGTGGGGGTCCCCCAGGCACTATTTACTTTGAACAGCAGTATATATATATATATACTATACTGCCTGCCCTATATACTCTGCAGAAAAATTGGGCCTTAGGTGTTGGTGGTGCCAGAACACTGTAACCCCTCACAGCTACTCTTGTTGGGTGCAGGAACGGGTCCTGCTGTGAAATATTATATCAAAAATTTTAATTACATGGCCCTGTCAAACAGGAGCAGAAAAATTGGGCCTTTGGTTTTGGTGGTGCCAGAACACTGTAACCCCTCACAGTTACTTTTGTTAAGCACAGGAACGGGCCCTGCTTAACTATTATTTCAAAAATTTAATTACATGCCCCTGTTTGTTAAAAACTATACACCACTGAATGCACTGTATATATAGGCTACACTGAATGCAGAGTATATATACAGGCATTTATATATATATATATATATATATATATATATATATATATATATATATATATATATATATATATACACACACACACACACACACACACACACACACACACATACATATATACACACATACATATATACATACATAAATACATACACATATATATATATATATATATATATATATATATATATATATATATATATATATATATATACACACACACACACATATACACACACACACACACACACACACACACACACACACACACACACAAACACACACACAAACACACACACAAACACACACACAAACACACACACAAACACACATATACACAAGCATACCCCACTTTTAAGTACACAATGGGGTTTATTTACTAAAGCTGGAAAGTGCTAAATCAAGCTCACTTCTGCATAGAAACCAATGAGCTTCTAACCTCGGCTTGTTCAATTAAGCTTTGGTAATAAAAAATGGAAGCTCGTTGGTTTCTATGCAGAAGTGAGCCTGATTTTGCACTTTCCAGCTTTAGTAAATAAACCCCATTGTGTACTTAAAAGTGGGGTATGCCTGTATATATTAATATCAGACTGACTGTATATATATATATATCAAATACACTGCCATTAACTGAATAACCTGCCTGCTTAATCTAACTCGAACTGTCTCTGTCCACGCCAACAACCCTACACACGGCCGCTATGTAAGAAGCCTTATATAGTGTGGGGCGTGGAATTAGTCCCCCTGAGCCATGATTGACCAAAGGCACCCTGCCTTTGCCCAGTTATGGCTCTCTCAGCAGAGCGCGCTGTGATTGGCCAAAGCATGCAGGTCAGGTGCATCATCATCAATCATCATACAGCAATGCACTGCAATCTCACAGTAGCAGTGCATTATGGGACGTTCCGCGGCGCTCAAATTTCCTGCGAATGCCCCATATGTTGGGTTTGTTTTAGAACAAACGAACATCCCTAGCTAATATTGTAGCATTGTCTTTCTGGATCCCAATCAGAGGACCCTCCAATTGGGGCTACCAGAATTTCAGGGACAAACCAATTGCTTGGAGCTCTGGAGATGATATTCCTCTAATGCAGTGGTTCTCAACTCCAGTCCTCAGGACCCACCAACAGGCCAGATTTTAAGTATTACCTTGGGGAGATGCAGACTAGAATACTGCAATCACTGAGCAGCAAATTATATCACCTGTAATGTATTTCAGTTATCTTGCAAACCTGGCCTGTTAGTGGGCCCTGAGGACAGGAGTTGAGAACCACTGCTCTAGTGACTAAGTGACCAAGTCTCTTGCACCCACAGGGTGTTTAAGACTACCTGTCAGCATTTCAGGCTGACATCCATTGTGGCAATCTTTCAAGACAGTAGGAGGAAGGATTCCACAAGGCTGGAGATATCCTGGTCTTTAGTGTCAGGCATGTTGGTTTGTCTAGAGACAGCATTTGTGCCGATTCTTCCCTCAATAGAAGATCATGCAGATATCCCACACTGAGATACCCTGGGAGCCTAATAAAGCTAGCAATCAATACCTTGATGAACACTCAAGGTGCAGAAAACAGACCAAATGGTAGGGCTACAAACTGGTATGGTTGTGCACCCACAGCAAAACATAGTAGTAGTGTTGAAAGATGGGGACACACAAGTAGGAAACCTTGATGTCCAAAGAAGCTAGAAAGTCTTCCTGATGGAGGTAGGCTTTGATGGATGCCATTGAAATTTTAGAGATTTAAACGAAGACGTTTAGAGCTCACAGATCAAAAATGCCCCATTTTGGTTTTGGAGTAAAAATCCTGAAAACCTGAACAATGGCAATAACTCTTTGGCTGAAAAGATCTATAAGAACAGCATATCTGTGCTGTGCTGAGACACAGGCAGGTTGGGCAATATGCAGTGGGTAGTAGAGAGTGTAACTCTAGCTTGTAGAGCTTGAAAACCATGTCTCTTACCCAGGTATCCAAGATGCTTTCAGACCAGGTGTCCGCAAAGACCAATGGATGTCTGCCCACCTTGAAAAGTGGGGGCATCCCTTCATGATGAAAGAAACTTGTCTGTAAAATTTGGAGATTTAAATGCAGGTTGCAATTGAACTGGTCAGAAGCAAGTGAGTATTTTACTGCCAGTAACATCCTTTATGAATGTGTCCAAGGAATTAACAAAGAGACATTTACCAATAAAAGTTTTTTACATTGCTGCTCCACAACATTTCACCCAAAGAGCTCTCTACATATTCACAGATAGGAGACTCATTCAGCATGAATCGAGATTTACTTTATTTAATTGTTCTGCTTACCAATGTCACCAATAATGGAAGTGAAGGTAAATCCAAAATTTTGAGTTGCCATAAGAACAGGAAGCGAGGGGAAATCTTCCACGGAAGACTTGGGTATGACCTGAGAAAAAGCACACTCTATCACAAGTCTGCTAGGTATTAAAAAAGGTAAGAAGGAGCACAATAGCAGTATGTCTGATTGTATCCTTATGAGGTTGGTTGTTTGATTGTTGATAATTTATTAATCTAAATATATTATTTCCTACAGGGTGAAGAAAAGGGAAATTAACCCCGTTTGTATGTGCTGCCACAAAATAAAAATAAAATGTTGTGTACCTGTATGACATATGCATAAAAAATCAAAAATATCTAAGGAAATGGCATGGCATCTCAGGAAATTCTAAAAGATAGATATTAGACTCTCTCTAGAGTAATGTAATTTTCATAGCTGCCACTCGAGGTTGCCATTGAGTTATTCCAGTTATAATTGATTTTATGCTTGCTTCTGTCAAACTGCAAATATGTGAAGGATTGAAAACAAACCATCTGGGTTTCTAAATGTTTGTTTTTGTTTTATGTATTTTAAAGTGCTGACTTTCCAACAGTGCCCTAACATTTAAAACAATCACACTTGAAAATACATAATGTAAGGTCTGGCAAGGATGACTTATAAATATCAAAAAAGAAAGGTAGGGCGCTGGATTGTCTGTGCTATTTATCCTCATGGTGCTGGTCAAAGAGAACATTGTTTTTAGGCCCATTTTTGAAGAATGATGGCCAGAGCTCAGCTTGTATCTAAGGGTACAAAATGATGTGCAAGCAATAAAGGGCTGAACAATGTCAACTCACTTTAGAAACAGATCTTTTTAAACTCTATATTAATTTTTGGGATTACTTCACATTCACCAGTCCAATATAAACTTTGTCCACAGCAATTACCAAGGCCTGATAAAGGGGGACCTTTTGAACCCCTGAAATTAATTGACTGTTAACTGAATGTAACTTCTGATGAAAAAAAAAAATGGGAAAAACTGACAACTTCAAAAAACTCACCATACCTTTTACTAAATACCTTGGACTGTCTACTTTTCAAAATGGGGACATTTGGGGAGTATTTGTATTGTTCTGGCATTTTCAGGCCTCAAGAAATGAGGCTGTCAGTGCATCAGGATTGATCGATTTTCAGATATACAGTACTGGATATACCATAGTTTGTGGACTTTCTATAACTTTCCTACAGACTAATATACAGTGATTTGGGTTATTTTCACCAAAGAAATGTAGCAGTATACATTTTGGCCTAAATTTATGAAGAAAGATTATTAGCAAAATTCTGTAACAGAAACGAAGAAAAACTACCTGTTTTTAAAAATTTTCTGTATTTTTTCTTTTATATTGCAAAAAAATAAAAAATCCAGCAGTGATTAAATACCACCAAAAGAAAGCTCTATTTGTGTGAAAAAAAAAGGATAAAAATGTCATATGGGTACAGTGTTCCATGACAGTGCAATTGTCATTTAAAGTGTGACAGTGCTGAAAGTTGAAACTTGGCCTGGGCAGGAAGGGGATAAAAGTGTCCGATATTGAAGCGGTTAAAGCTGACCACTTCCAAGTTTATAGTCTTTAGAGGAGACCAGAGTTCAGGTGTTTCCTGAGCTTCTCTAGTTTGCCATCCTAGCATGATTTGTTCTGTCCTGGGCAAAATCTTTAAAATGCTAGCAGTTCTTTTGCAAGGTCTATTCTTTTACTGTAGTATAATATAGATCTACATTGATATTGTGTGTAGTGCTCTTTTCCAGTAGAAGAGGGAGGACACTTAAAGCCTAACTAAACTTACAGCTTAAATGAGCTAAATACATTCAAACTGCATCAAAACAAAATGTGTGCAGGGTCCTATAGTTTGTGTTCTTTAGAAAGTAGCCCCTTATAGCTCTGTAATAAGTAAAGCTCCTTGCTAAATGAAGAGCTCTAGCTTTGACTCTGCATGCAACGCTACAGAGAGACCATTGTTTCCACACAGAGAGCAAGGGTCCTTCTGTCACAGCATGCTGGTAGGAAACAGGCTTTTCTTTTCATGTTGTGACTGCTATTTAAAGAAAAGGAACTTCAAGACTTTGGAAATCTTTTGTTTTGATGCACCTTGATTGAATTTAGCTTGCTGGCAGAATGGGGGAACAGCATGCGGTCAAAATTTTAGGAGTTAGCACCCCTCATGACCGAAGGCCAATTTACTTCACTGGGCCCCACACCGATAGATAATATCTTTTTACTTGCCAGGGACACCTGTCCCAGCACCAACTACAGAGTCACTTTGAAACAAAACAGTCCGGATGGCCGCACTCCAATGAAAACTATTTCTTTATTGTTATAATAAATCCATGCTGCAAGGATAAAACCACTGACGCGTTTCACACCGTTACAGCAGGTGCTTATCAATAGCACCTGCTATAATGGTGTGAAACGCGTCAGTGGTTTTATTCTTGCTGCATGGATTTATTATAACAATAAAGAAATCGTTTTCATTGGAGTGCGGCCATCTGGACCTTTTTGTTCAATTTTTGCATACAGAGTCACTTTGGACTATCACTGATGTGGCATGGATGATCATTGATGTGGCACGGATAAGAACTGATGTGGCATGGATGTGGCACAAGTGATCACTGATGTGGCACGAGTCAGCACTGATGTAGCATGGATGTGGCACGGATAATCACTGATGTGGCATGGATGATCACTGATGTGGCATGAATGAGCCTGAATGAGGCCTAAATGAGCCATGGATGGGGATGGATGAGCCATGGATGGGAATGGATGAGCCATGGATGAGTATGAATGAGCCATGGATGGGGATGGATGAGCCATGGATGGGGATGAATGAGGCAGGAATTGGCACAGATCATCACTCTGGGCACTTCAGATCCAGCCCACAGTGCTGCTGCACTCGATCTCTCCCCTCTCCTCACACACTGTACTGATTGCCACAGAGAGGAGAAGAGTTGAACTGGGCATGCGCCAGCTTGTTGACAACTGAACTCTCCGTCATCGGACGGAGCGATCACATGGTAAAGGGCCGATGTCATTGACCAGTGGCCACGGACATTCCCGAGTGTGCGCTCCAAGGGGCAAGCAGGAGCGCGATTCTGGGAGGAATTCATAGTACGCCTTCCCATAGTTATCCGACCATGCTGTAGCCGTCATTCGGCTATGGCCCGGTTGGTAAGTGGTTAAATGCAGTGTGACAACTTGTGGTTTAGTAATGAAAAACAGTGATTTTTGGGGGGCGCGGCCTGCTGCCGAGCAGAATGGATGTTTGATCTCTCTGCTCCAGCGCTGACTGGAGTTTACCGCAGAGAAGCACTGCAGCACAGAACAAAACATTTCCCCACACGGACATCAGAGACCAGAGAATCACCCTGCCATGTTCCGAAAGAGAAAAGAATGCAGACAACCCAGAAAACTGACGGATTACCTCACACAGCCGCCGAGCCTCTGAATCCAAGATGGCGCCCACGGCCTGCAATACGGAAATGGCGGCGCATACACAGATCTCCCAGATGCCGATCCATCAGAAATATCCATCCCCGGGGATGGAGCGGCTGACAATCCGTCCTCCACAGCCTCCTCTACACAAAACAGCCCGGTGAAATTGCGGATGAGGCTGGATTCTGACCCTCACAACCCGGAGGTGAGTCCTGTAAGAACTGATTAACCTGCCTCACTGCCTCAGCCATCCCCTATTGCAGCATTCCCTACATCCAACCAACCGGTGCTAGACACCACAATGAAAGAGATGCTCATCTCTCTCCAAAACTCCCTACATGTCACTATATCCTCCATGTTCATGAAATTCTCCTCAGAGATGCATTCCATAGGGAACAAAGTGTCCCAAATAGACAACCAAGTGGGTGCAATAACAGAGACAGTAAATGATTTGGTGGATGCCCATGAACATACACGCGAAGTACACTAGTGGATGAGAGCCAAAATGGCGGACCTGGAAGACAGGTCTCATCGCAATAATGTGAAAATATGCGGTATACCCGAGAGTATCCTGTCACATGATCTTAATGCATACGCCAGACGGCTAATCTCCACCATGCTTCCTGAGCTGTCCCCCATGGAAATCATTATGATCGGATCCACCGTTTACCTAAACCTCCTCACCTCCCCGAAGAAGTTCCCCGTGATGTATTACTGAGAATACATTTCTATCACACAAAAGACCAGCTTCTATTTAAAGCTAGGCAATTGGGTCAACTCCCAGCACCATACTCCAACCTGCAATTGTTCGCTGACCTGTTGCAATACACCCGACAGCTCAGACGCCAACTAAATACAGTTACTAAACTTCTCAACAATCATAAAATTCCCTATCAATGGGGATTTCCTACGAAATTAATAGTCAGTAAAGAGGGGAAAAAACATACCATACACACGGTGGAGGAGGTTCTTCAGTTACTTCAATCTTGGGGAATCATCCCTGAATCTGTGATCCAAATACAGTCTTATCAGGGCAAAAACAACCCTTCATCATCCAGTAAATCTCACACAAACATCAAAATCAATGCTCCAAAATGAGTGCTTCCAACGCCCTATTTAAATACAGTTTTATGTTCCGGCTCGGCGCTACGCTAGTTGCAGCCAATCCACAAACTTTTACCCCAATACAACTCAGCAGCGCTAATTCTAAATCCTGCTGAATCACATCAATACCTTCACCCCTGTTGATTCTGACTTTTTGTTTCCTCCTCCCTCCTCGTTCATAGGTGGGGGACTTATTTAATATATATATAACTATTAATTATCTAACCCTCTCGTCCCCTTGAGTGCTACTCCCAAGAACACGCAAAGGACTTCTGTTCCAGTCTCATCACATCGTATACTCAGCAAATCCCAACTTCCATCTATCTGCTGTATAAAGAATCGGACCTCAACACCTCTAACTTCGACCAACTGTAAGTAAACCAGACACACGTTGCACCAGCTTTCTCACACCAGCCAAAATGCCGAAATTCATGTCACTCAACACCAAAGGCTTAAACCACCCTGCTAAAAGGACCTCACTTTGGCGCACAGCTCATGAATCTCACTGTGAAGTGATATGTATTCAAGAGACACATTTCAAGATTAACGAGAAACCCCACTGCTCCAACAAGAACTTTCCCCACATATATAAAGCCTCAGGCCCTCAAAATAAAAATGGAGTGCTAATAGCGATCAAAAACACTATATCCTTTACCCTCCATGATAGCCTTGTAGACATTGAGGGGAGATACCTGGCCCTAGACTGCACACTGGACAACACCAGATGTACCCTACTGAACATTTACGCCCCCAACACACGGCAAATCAAATTCCTGCAGAAACTTATGAAAAAAATAAACAAATTCAGACAAGGCCATCTTATAATTTGCGGGGACTTCAACTTAGCACCAGACAACTTTATGGACACCTCCTCCCGAACCAATCGATACATGTCACCAAAGGGAACTTTCATAAGGAATACTGATCTGTATGATGTTTGGAGGTGTCACCACACAACCGAACGTGATTACACATTTTTCTCTCATCAGCACAACTCGTATAGCCGAATCGACTACTTCCTGGTAGACAAATGGTTATTGCCCAATATCACCGAATCGACCATCTCTACAATAACTTGGTCGGACCATGCACCCGTCACTATTACTATCGACACCCTGCCAAAGACAAACACCAAGAGACTATGGAGAGCCAATGCTTCCATTCTACATTCCCCAAATATACTACTTACCTACGCAAACAACTGGAAGAATTCTTCGCCGTCAACAAAGGATCTGTAACAGACAATGCTACCCTATGGAATGCCCATAAATCATTCATTAGAGGAATTCTCATACAAATAGGGGCTAGGGAGAAGAGGAAAAGGGGGCAGCTTCTAAACTCCCTCACTTCATCCATCAAAGAGCTAGAAAAAATTAACCAAACTAAAGCAGACCCCAACAACAAAACGAAGCTTGTACTTCTTAGACAGGAACTAAGATCTTTCCTACTGGAATCCTTTGAAAACACCCAAAAAAAATTTAGAGCCAAACACTACGTTACGGGCAATAAGGCTGGGAAAGCTATGGCCTTAAAAATTAAGGGATATCACCACAAAACGAAAATCCCATACCTCTTCCACTCATCTACCAATAACAAGCTTATCGACCCCCAAGCCATAGCCGATGCTTTCAGTAATTACTACAACACATTATATAATCTAACAGATGACACCACGACACCCCAACCATCTGCCGACGAAGTTAACTCGTTCCTGAGAGAAATTAAATTACCTACACTCTCTCTAGATCAGCTCGCCACGCTCAATACCCCTTTCACAACACATGAACTGTCGGCCATATCAAAATTGCCTTCTAATAAATCACCAGGTCCAGATGGCCTCACAGGAGAATATTACAAAAGTTACCAGACGACTTTAGCGCCCTACCTGACCAACGTATGCAATGATGCTGCCTCCTCTTCCTCTCTCCCTCCTGAAATGCTTAAAGCTCTTATTATTACCCTACCGAAGCCAGGGAAAGAACCCACATCACCCCAAAACTTCAGACCGATTTCCCTGCTTAACTTCGATACAAAGATCTATGCCAAATTAACAGCTACCAGATTAACTGATATAATGCCATCCCTGATACACCAAGACCAATCCATCTTTACAGCAGGACGTCAAACGTTTGATGCTACATGAAGGCTCATTGACATTGTACATAATGCAGAGAACACCAGAGTGCCTTCTCTGCCTCTTTCTTTGGATGCAGAGAAGGCGTTCGACAGGGTACACTGGACTTACCTCCAGGGTGCCCTGTGCAAATTTGGTTTCCAAGGTTGTATACTATCGGCCATTATGGCCTTATATTCGTCCCCATCAGTACAAGTGTATTCAGCTGAAATGCTATCTAAACCATTCCTCATATCTAATGGAACGCGACAGGGATGTCCCCTATCACCGCTTATATTTAACCTAATCATGGAACCGCTCGCCGAACATATCAGATCACATCCACTTATTTCTGGATTCCAGATTGGCCCCATAGAACACAAAATTAATTTATTCGCAGATGATGTGATACTCATGCTGACCAACCCCACTGTTTCCCTGGCTTCGGTACAGACGGTTCTGCAAAGATTTAGTGCTATTTCATATTACAAAGTGAATGTTAGCAAATCATACATATTAGATCTCGGAATGGATGGTATCACCAGCAATATACTTAGAAATACTTATACTTACTCATGGGCAGACACAGGCATATCCTAATTGGGCATTACGATCACTAGATCTGTGAAACAACTCTTCACTACCAACTATGTTGATTTCAAACGCACACTATCCCAAGACTTGATCAAACTCTACAAATTTGAATTCACATGGACTGGACAACTAGCAACATTTAAGATGATGCTTCTACCTAAAATCTTATACCTGTTTCGCACTTTACCCATATCTATACCCTGCACATACCTCAGGTCCCTCCAATCCGCCATCAATCACTTCATCTGGCAGGGGAAAAAGGCTAGAAGTGGACATGATAAACTCATTAAACGTAGATTGGCCGGTGGGTCAGGTTATATAGACCTAAAAGACTACCACACAGCAACACTACTGACACAAATGAAAGACTGGCTCTCCATGCATCCTGCAACCTTATGGGGACACATAGAATCTACCATGATCCAGGGGGGCAATCTTAAGCTTTGGCTGTTCAGCACAGCTGTGAACCCTCCTGACCACAAGTTCCTCGCCCCAAGTGTACAGGCCTCCGCTGCTGCGTGGAAAACACTACACCTCTCTAAATGGTCGCACTTAGCCACTAAAAAAACTCCCAATTCCCCTGGAAACATTATGCCTACTAACCCTAGACTTAAACATACCTAGATGGCTCACAGATCATATAACCCTGACTTCAGATCTCCGTGATAAACTAACTCACAAGACATTTGCACAAATCCAAAAAATGTACAATGCACCTTCCAAAGACTTTCTGGTATATCACAGAATTCATCAATGTGCCTCCTCCTGCCCTCACCTGGAAGGAGCAATGCCTACAGACATATGGAACTACTATTTTTCCAATAGTAGGAATTGCAAGGGCATTTCCTTAATCTATGCAACATTATGTGAAAAGAGAATATTCACTAAATCATTGCCTTTCAGGAGATGGGAGGAGGATCTACAACAACAATTTACTGAACAACAATGGCAATCTGCCCTACGTTCTATTTATAAATCCACAAAATGTGCGTCGCTCTGGGAATTAACCCAGAAACTAACCTTGAGGTGGTACTTAACACCACAGAAACTAGGTAAATTCCATTTCAATCCCACTTCCAATTGCTGGAGACTCTGCAACCAAACAGGAATCCTATACCATATATTTTGGTCCTGTCCATACCTGAATAAGCTCTGGTCAGACATATCCAATATTATATCTGAAATTACACAAACACAAAGTAAAATTACCCCGCAACTAGCCATCCTAAACATTGACATTGGTTTATTTCCACCACACTTCAAAACCACAATTACACATTTACTGTTAGCAACAAGACTTCTGATTGCCAGAAACTGGAAGACCGACAAGGTTCCGACCGTACTAGATGTGATTACTATGGTACAGACCCATTACACCTATGAGCGCCTAATGGCTAATGAACCACTGACATACTCCAATATTCTTAAACAATGGCTTCCCTGGAAGAATTGGTATGAAAAGCTTGTCAACGTTTGAAATAATCAATGTACTCCACCTTTGCGTTCTTTTCCTTCCTACCTACCCGCCTTCCTTAAGCACCTAGGTGCGAGATTCTGTCTCCCTCCCCCCGACATAGCTTGTGCCCAGATGGGGTGTCTGGGGATGATAGACAGCAATCTTAACCTACGAATAGCATTCATGACTGTTACGACTGTTATTACTGTTCAAACTGTTTATTGATGTTCATGGCATATCTTGCTCTATCTACATGTAAGATGAACCTCACTGTTACATCTCAATGTATGCCAAAATGAATTACCTACTAAATATTATTTGTGAAAAATCAATTAAAAAATTATTGAAAAAAAAAAATCAATGGAATTCAGGTCTACAAAAACAAAAAACAAAAAAAACAAACAGTGATTTTACTCAACACCAGAAGTGTATTTTCAGGGCTTTTTCTGCCAACTTTTATTTAAACAAAAGAAAAGTTACACAAACAGAATATCAGTTGCCCATACAGGGGCTTTCACCATCAAATAAACAAAGGAGTATTCAGCCTCCTGGCTCTCTTTGCATCGTTACTGCTCACACTTATGCCCCGTACACACGGTCGGATTTTCCGATGGAAAATGTCCGATCAGAGCGTGTTGTCGGAAATTCTGACCGTGTGTGGGCTCCATCGGACATTTTCCATTGGATTTTCCGACACACAAAGTTGGAGAGCAGGAGATAAAATTTTCCGACAACAAAATCCGATCGCGTCAATTCCGACCGTGTGTGGCCTGTTCCGACGCACAAAGTGCCACGCATGCTCAGAAGAAATTCCAAGACGGAACAGCTCGTTCTGGTAAACTTAGCGTTCGCAATGGATACAGCACTTTCGTCACGCTGCAATGTTAAAAATGGTTTAATACAGCGCACTCTCTTCTTCTTTATAATGTGACAAGAATTAAGTAGTTTTGCTGCTCATATTCACACACACTTCTCACAAACTTATTTCGTTACTATTTATCGGGATTCCCTCAATATATTTTGATTTCTCACATCTGACAACATATTTTTGTATATTTTTTATATATTTTTTGGCTTTAATGTAGATTCTTTTTTTGTGTTTGTATTTTATTTTTATTTTGTTTGCGATTTTGATTTGTACTCCCGAAAATGTTTGTGTGTGTTTTTTGTGACAAGTTCCCACAACACCATTGATATGTTGTTCTATTTAATCTGTAGGAGATTGTTTGGTGTTGTTGTCTCTTGTTAATTTCACATTGTACTTTAGAAATGTACCTGAATCGTCACCAACAAACTGTCCTTTTTGGATGAAAACACACACAGGAGAGTATAATTTACCTAAAAAATTTTATTAACGGCTCACAACTAAACAAAGAGGGAGGCAACGCTGGAGAAACTGCAGAAGTGGGTGAAGCCTTGTACCCCCAGGGCAGACATCAACTATTTTTAAGCAAAATTGGTGGCCTGAGGAGTCCTTATCTAAGGGAGGGCAGTCTGGTCCAGAAGTCCCAGAGATCATGAACAGCAGCAGATGACATCTGTGTCCCCAGGCTGTGGTCATACGAGAGACTGCATCTTCTGTCAGACCAGACTGAACCCAGGGCCATCACTCTTTGGTCTTCTTTCCATGCCTCCTTCCACGCGGTGGCTGTGGTGTTGGAGTTGTGGCAGCAGGAGGAGGAGGAGGAGGAGGATGGTCCAACTCAACCACGTCGGTCTTGGGTGTTAGTTCCCCACTCACCCCCTTACGTAGGACTTTATAAAGCAGGTCCTCACAGAGCTTGCGTTGACCCTCCTGCATGCCCTGCAATTTGGTGGTAGCCATGCAGGCAAAGGCCTCTTCAGGAGTTGTAAGGCTCTGAGGGACGCCGAAGCCTCCTGGATCAGCCTGAACGCTGAATCCTGCACGGGACTCGGAGTGGCCTTCCTGGCTAGGGATGAGCCGAACACCACCCGGTTCGGTTCGCACCAGAACCTGCGAACGGACCGAAAATTCGCACGAACGTTAGAACCCCATTGGGGACTATGGGACTCGAACGTTCGAAATCAAAAGTGCTCATTTTAAAGGCTAATTTGCATGGTATTGTCCTAAAAAGGATTTGGGGACCCGGGTCCTACCCCAGGGGACATGTATCAATGCAAAAAAACTTTTAAAAACGGCCGTTTTTTCGGGAGCAGTGATTTTAATGATGGTTAAAGTAAAAAAAAAAAAAAGTTAAATATTCCTTTAAATATCGTACCTGGGGGGTGTCTATAGTATGCCTGTAAAGTGGCACGTGTTTCCCGTGTTTAGAACAGTCCCTGCACCAAATGTCATTTTTAAAGGAAAAAATCTCATTTAAAACTGCTTGCGGGTTTAATGTAATGTCGGGTCCTGGCAATATGGATGAAAATCAGTGAGACAAACAGCATGGGTACCCCCCAGTCCATTACCAGGCCCTTGGGGTCTTGTATGGATATTAAGGGGAACCCCGCACCCAAATTAAAATAAGGAAAGGTGTGGGGCCACAAGGCTCTATATACTCTGAACAGCAGTATACAGGCGGTGCAAACAAGACAGGGACTGTAGGTTTGTTGTTAAGTAGAATCTGTTTGTCATTTTGAACGGGTACATTTTTAACGTGTTTAGCTCCAGCCAAAAAATCTTTTTTAAGCTTTTTGGAAAACATAGGGAAGGGTTATCACCCCTGTGACATTTGTTTTGCTGTCTTTCCTCCTCTTTAGAAGATTTCACCTCACTTTTTGTCCCAATGAAAAATGTTTTTTGAAAATTTGGGTTTTTTTGTGGAACAAGGATTGGAAAGCATCAGTGGAAAGGAGAAATGTTTTTCCCATATTAACTCTTACAGGAGAGAATTTCCCTTCCTAGGGGTAGATTTCATCTCACTTCCTGTTGTCTCCTTCCGTTTGCAAGTAGGAGTCGTTTGTAAGTTAGATGTTTGAAAGTAGGGGCCTGCCCTATATACTCAGCATAAATTTGGCCCTTAGGTGTTGTTGTGGCCACAACAACGTATGCCCTCACAGGGCCCTGCTGTGAAATATTAGATCAAGAATTGTAATTACATGCCCCTTTTGAACAGGGGCAGAAAAACTGGGCCTTTGGTGGTGGTGGTGGTGGTGCTGGTGCCACAACACTGTAAGTCCTCACTCTCTTTTGGTGGGTGCAGAAATGGGCCCTGCTGTGAAATATTAGATCAAGAATTGTAATTACATGCCCCTGTTGAACAGGGGCAGAAAAATTGGGCCTTTGGTGGTGGTGGTGGTGCTGGTGCCACAACACTGCAACCCCTCACAGACACTCTAGTTGGAACGCAGGAACGAGCCCTGCTGCAAAGTATTGCATCAAAAATTGTAATTACACGCCCCTGTTAAACAGGGGCAGAAAAATTGGGCCTTAGGCACTGGTGCTGGTGCTACAACACTGCAACCCCTCACAGACACTCTAGTTGGAACGCAGGAACGAGCCCTGCTGCAAAGTATTGCATCAAAAATTGTAATCACACGCCCCTGTTAAACAGGGGCTGAAAAATTGTGCCTTAGGCATTGGTGGTGGCGCCCAGAACCAAAAATGTTCTTTCAAGCTATCAGCGTGACGATTGAGGAGGAAGAGGATAATTACTCAGGGATAGTCACTCAGCATCAGCATAGGCAGTCTTTGAAGGGATCTGAGATTTAAAAAAAATTATTCGGTTACATCAACATCAGGTGCTTGGTAGCTGGTGGTGATCCAAGACTGATTCATTTTTATGAAGGTCAGTCGATCGACCGAGTCGGTGGACAGACGCACCCTGTGATCAGTTACAAAGCCTCCAGCAGCACTGAATGTGCGTTCCGAAAGAACGCTGGATGCAGGACAGGCCAGTAGCTCAATTGCATACTGTGCAAGCTCTGGCCAGTGATCCATCCTCAAGACCCAGTAACCCAGAGGATTTTCGGTGGGAAAGGTGTCCAAGTCTGATCTTGCCCCTAGGTATTCCTGCACCATGTAAAACAGACGCTGGCGATGGTTGCTGGAACCGATCATACCTTGGGGCTGCGGACCAAAAAATTGTCTGAACACATCGGTCAGACGGCCACCTTCTCCACCGCTCCTTCTTTGACTGACCGAAGCCTCAGCAACACGTTGTCCAGAAACAGGAGTTTGTAACCTCCCAGTCTCTGGGAACGCGTTGCAAAGACCTTTCTGCAAGGCCTCCCGAAGATGTTTCATCCTCTGCTCCCTCTGCGATGGCAAGATAAGGTCCGCAACCTTACCCTTGTAACGTGGATCAAGGAGGGTTGCCAGCCAGTATTGGTCCTTCTCCTTGATACCACGAATACGAGGATCCTTACGCAGGCTTTGCAGGATCAGGGAGGCCATGCATTGTAGGTTTGCTGAGGCATTCGGTCCGGAGTCCTCTGGGTCACTAAGGACGACATGGTCCGCAGCCACCTCCTCCCAGCCACGTACAAGTCCATGTTTTTCATGGGACTGATCCCTTAAAGACTGCTGCTGATGCTGAGTGCCAGGCTCCACCTCCATACTGACACAATCTTCCTCCTCCTCGTCCTCTTCCTGTGTGATCGGCGGGCATGCAGAAACACTGTCTGGATAAAGGGGGCCTTGAGAGCTAAGGAAGTCCTCCTCTTCCTGCCTCTGTTCTGCCTCAAGTGCCCTGTCCATTATTCCACGCAGCGTGTGCTCCAACAGGTGGACAAGGGGGACAGTGTCACTGATGCATGCACTGTCACTGCTCACCATCCTCGTGGCTTCCTCAAATGGTGACAGGACAGTGCATGCATCCCTGATCATGGCCCACTGGCGTGGGGAAAAAAAACCAAGCTCCCCCGACCCTGTCCTGGTGCCATAGTCGCACAGGTACTCATTGATGGCCCTCTGCTGCATGTGCAGCCGCTGCAGCATGGCCAACGTTGAGTTCCACCTGGTGGGCATGTCACAGATTAGGCGGTTCTTGGGCAGGTTAAACTCCTTTTGGAGGTCCGTCAGCCGAGCACTGGCATTATATGACCGGCGGAAATGCACACAGACTTTCCTGGCCTGCCTCAGGACATCCTGTAAGCCCGGGTACCTGCCCAAGAACCGCTGCACCACCAAGTTAAGGACGTGAGCCAAACAGGGAACATGGGTCATTTGTCCCTGTCGGAGGGCAGAGAGGAGGTTGGTGCCATTGTCGCAAACCACCATTCCTGCCTTAAGTTGGCGTGGCGTCAACCACCTCTGAACCTGCCCCTGCAGAGCTGACAGAACCTCTGCCCCAGTGTGGCTCCTGTCCCCCAAGCACACCAGCTCAAGCACCGCATGGCATCTTTTGGCCTGCGTACTTGCATAGCCCCTTGAATGGCTACAGAGCACCGCTGGTTCCGAGGACAAAGCACAGGAAGAGGCCATGGAGGAAGAAGAGGAGGGGGTGGAGGAGAAAGGTGTGTCACAATCATTAGCATTTTGGAGGCGTGGTGGCGGAACAACCTCCAACACTACTGCACCTTGTCCTGCATCCTTCCCAGCTGCCAGCAGAGTCACCCAATGCGCCGTGAAACTTAAGTAACGTCCCTGTCCATGCCTGCTGGACCATGAGTCAGCGGTAATATGCACCTTACCACTGACCGCCCTGTCCAGCGAGGCATGGACATTGCCTTCCACATGCCAGTAGAGAGCCGGAATCGCCTTCCGTGAGAAAAAGTGGCGTTTAGGTACCTGCCACTGAGGAACCGCACATTCCACAAACTCACGGAAGGGGGCAGAGTCTACCAACTGAAAAGGCAGTAGTTGAAGTGCTAGCAATTTTGCCAAGCTAGCATTCAACCGCTGCGCATGTGGATGGCTGGGAGCAAACTTCTTTCGGCGGTGCAGCAGCTGGGGCAGGGAAATTTGCCTGGTACAATCTGACGTCGGTGTACCAAAAGCAGATTGCCCACAAGTACTTGGCTGTGACACACCTAATTCTACACCTTCATTCCTCTCAGTGCAGGTCTCAGAGAGGACTGAAGGTACAGTGGGGTTGGAGATCTCAGCTGATGAGGAGCAAGGAGAGGTCCTCTTTGTTCTTTGGTGTGGGTCTTTTAGATACGCTTGCCAACGAACTGCATGGCAGGTCAACATATGTCTGGTCAAGCATGTGGTACCCAAGCGGGAGATGTTTTGGCCACGCGAGATACGCTTGAGACATATGTTGCAAATAGCAGCGGTGCGATCTGATGCACTCGTCTCAAAAAAGGCCCACACCAAAGAACTTTTTGAATAACGCGCAGAGACTGCAGCGCCCTGCACATGTGGAGCTTTAGGGTGTGATGCAGTCAATGTGCTGCCCTTAGGCTGGCCTTGGAGGGCATCCTGCCTCGTTGGTGATATGCCGCCTCCTCCTCCTCTCTCCTATCAGGCACCCACGTTGAGTCAGTGACCTCATCATCCCCTCCCTCCTCATCACTGGAGCAAACCTGGCAGTATGCCGCAGCAGGGGGAGCATGACTGCCAGATTGCTGTCCTTCTTGGGCACCCCCTCTGTCTGCGCTCATGTTACTGCCTTCATCAAGCTCAGTATCATCATCAGAGCCTTCCAAACGCTGGGCATCCTCCTGGAGCATGTGCCCAACACTGTGGTCAAACAGTTCGAGGGACTCCTCAGGAGGACATGGTGGGGCTAGGGAAGGAGTCACTGATGACATTGAGCCGAGGGAAGAGGCCGCTGCTTTGCCAAAGTACCCTGGGCATGGGTGAGAGAGGATGAGGAGGATGAGGACAGCTTGGTCATCCACTCGACCAAGTCTTCCGCATGTTGTGGCTTAACACGGCCAGCTGCCGAAAAAAAGCCCAAGCGTGTCCCACGGCCACATGCTGATGAGGATGCACCGTCTCCATGACCAGCACTAGACACAGAGCCTGCTTGCCCTCTCTTATTGGCTTGTGACTGTCTGCCTCTCCTTCTTGGCCTTCCAGACATACTAATGGCCTGTAGCTGCACTAAGCTGGGATATGTGTATATATATATATATATATATATATATATATATGTACTGATACTGCAGCTAGCAAAATCAACTGCCTGCCTGTAGTATGAGAACACCACCACCCTTTTACAGGTAGCTTTAGCTGAACACTGTGAGGTGGACGCACCCCACTAACTTGTAGGTTTAGCTGAACACTGTGAGCAGGACGCACCCCACTAACTTGTAGGTTTAGCTGAACACTGTGAGGTGGATGCACCACACTAACTTGTAGGTTTAGCTGAACACTGTGAGGTGGATGCACTACACTAACTTGTAGGTTTAGCTGAACACTGTGAGGTGGACGCACCACACTAACTTGTAGGTTTAGCTGAACACTGTGAGCAGGACGCACCCCACTAACTTGTAGGTTTAGCTGAACACTGTGAGGTGGATGCACCACACTAACTTGTAGGTTTATCTGAACACTGTGAGGTGGACGCACCACACTAACTTGTAGGTTTAGCTGAACACTGTGAGCAGGACGCACCCCACTAACTTGTAGGTTTAGCTGAACACTGTGAGCAGGACGCACTGCACTAACTGTAAATAGTCTAGCTGCCTGACTGTGGTACTAATAGGATCAAAAGAACACCAGTAATTTTCTTCAGGTAGCTGTATATACTGTAACAAGACAAGCCTGCCTGTCAGTAGGAAGATAACAGGAACGGATCTAGCTGAACACTGTGAGCAGGGCGCACTGCACTAACTTGTAGGTTTAGCTGAACACTGTGAGGTGGACGCACCACACTAACTTGTAGGTTTAGCTGAACACTGTGAGCAGGACGCACCCCACTAACTTGTAGGTTTAGCTGAACACTGTGAGCAGGACGCACTGCACTAATTGTAAATAGTCTAGCTGCCTGACTGTGGTACTAATAGGATCAAAAGAACACCAGTAATTTTCTTCAGGTAGCTGTATATACTGTAACAAGACAAGCCTGCCTGTCAGTAAGAAGATAACAGGAACGGATCTAGCTGAACACTGTGAGGTGGATGCACCACACTAACTTGTAGGTTTAGCTGAACACTGTGAGCAGGACGTACCCCACTAACTTGTAGGTTTAGCTGAACACTGTGAGCAGGATGCACTGCACTAACTGTAAATAGTCTAGCTGCCTGACTGTGGTACTAATAGGATCAAAAGAACACCAGTAATTTTCTTCAGGTAGCTGTATATACTGTAACAAGACAAGCCTGCCTGTCAGTAAGAAGATAACAGGAACGGATCTAGCTGAACACTGTGAGCAGGACGCACTGCACTAACTTGTAGGTTTAGCTGAACACTGTGAGCAGGATGCATCACACTAACTTGTAGGTTTAGCTGAACACTGAGCAGGACGCACCCCACTAACTTGTAGGTTTAGCTGAACACTGTGAGCAGGACGCACCCCACTAACTTTTGTAGGTTTAGCTGAACACTGTTAGCAGGACGCACTGCACTAACTGTAAATAGTCTAGCTGCCTGACTGTGGTACTAATAGGATCAAAAGAACACCAGTAATTTTCTTCAGGTAGCTGTATATACTGTAACAAGACAAGCCTGCCTGTCAGTAAGAAGATAACAGGAACGGATCTAGCTGAACACTGTGAGCAGGACGCACTACACTAACTGTAAATAGTCTAGCTGCCTGACTGTGGTACTAATAGGATCAAAGGAACACCAGTAATTTTCTTCAGGTAGCTGTAAATACTGTAACAAGACAAGCCTGCCTGTCAGTAGGAAGATAACAAGAACGGATCTAGCTAAACTGAATACAGTGTATATATATATATGCAACACCTGGGATGCATATATATATACACAATACACTGTATGTGCAGCTAACTGACTGACTGTTCTGCCTAATCTATCTAACTCAAATCAAATGTTACTGTCTGTCTCTCTCTCTCTCTCTCTCAATGAACGCCGGAACACACACTACACAGGGCCGCCGTGCAGGCGGCCTTATATAGTGTGGGGCGTGTACTAAATCCCCTGAGCCATAATTGGCCAAAGCCTCCTTGGCTTTGGCCAATTACGGCTCTCTGTTCAGGCGGCGCTGTGATTGGCCAAGCATGCGGGTCATAGTGCATGCTTGGCCAATCATCAACCAGCAATGCACTGCGATGCCGCAGTGAATTATGGCCCGTGACGCGCCACACGAATTTGGCGCGAACGGCCCATATCTTTCGCAATTCGACGAACGATCGAACAGCCGATGTTCGAGTCGAACATGGGTTCGACTCGAACACGAAGCTCATCCCTATTCCTGGCTCGTTTATATGGCAGGCGGAGGGGAGGGACCTGAGACTCAGTCAGGCTGCGACTGGTTCCAGGCTTCTCTTGGCTGACACTTAGCCCCGCCTCCTCCTGGCTGCCACTAATCCCTGCCTCCTCCTGGCTGCCACTAATCCCCGCCTCCTCCTGACTGCCACATTCCACAACCTCCTCCTGGCTGAGGTCTTCCTGTGTATGAAAAAGGGACATAGTTTTAGTTTTTTCTTCATCACACACAATTTTCACCTCCTGACTGCTGCAAATTGAATGTTAACAAATATAACAGACTATCCTTCTGAGCCCAGCAGTTTTCATTCTTGTCCCAATTTTGGGTGCCCACTACTGTCTATTGATATGTAAAACACTTTTTTCAATCAGCAATTAGTGATCAATAATAACATCTAGTAAACATCATTTATTTAATCTGTAGAAGAATGCCATAGCTGACTCCAGCTGGGCTCCTTCACTTCTTCCTGGCTGGAAGGCCCAGGTTGGACATCGGAAGCCTCAGCTGGGGTGGAAGGAAGTGTGGAAGGAAGAGTAGAGAGGGATTCCCTGACTTCAGTGTGGTCTGACAGAAATCGCAGTTTCTCGTAGTACCAGAGCCTGGGGACATAAATGTTATCTGCTGCAGCTCCGGACCTCAGGGAATCTGTGACCTTCTTGCGTTCCCTAAGATATGTGCTCCTCAGGCCACCAATTTTGGCTTTTAAATAAGGGATGGTTGCTGTGGGGACCACCGGCTTCACCAACTCCAGCAGTTTCTCCAGCGCTGCCTGCCTCTTCTGTTTATGATTATAATGAGGGTGTCTCACTTGCCACAGACAGGGCAGCTCCCTGTATTTGTCTATGAACAGGGGCAGGAAATTGTGGTCGTTGAACCCATCCATTTTCTCTGCAAGACACAACACAAGACAAACCCTAATGTCAGGCAAAACTCCCCTAATCTTGTTACAATATAGGCTTCCATTTCGAAGCAGTATAGGCGCAAGTTTAGATCTTACCTTCGTTATCACGATCGGCGTCTCCGATGCTCCTTCCTCCGCTCACAGATCGAACGTAATACGCACGTGTGTTACGCTTTATACACACTGCGCATGCGTATAACTCTGCCCGCCCCTGACGTTCTTTCTAGTCAATTCCCCACCCCTTTTCGTTCGGCGCAGTGGGGGAAGAGCACATGGCAGATAGACAGCAGGTGCGTGCTAATTGTAGCAACGAGGAGGAGGAGGAGAGGCCGGAGCCTGAAACGTCCCGATCCAGAAGGAGATTTAAGGACTCAAATATGTCCTTTGGGGAGATGTTGGAAATGGTGGACATCCTGAAGAAGGCCGACTATGATGGAAAGTATGGGCCTTACCCCAACTCCAATATCCGAAAGGCCAAGATCATGGCGAAAGTGGTCAGGAGTCTGCACCGGAATTTCGGGGTACGACGATCGAAAGATCAGCTCAGGAAGCGGTGGTCGGACCTCAAATTACGAGAACACGAGCAGTACAGAAAGATCCGGAGAGTGCTGCAAAAAAGTAAGTAGTTGTGCTGTGTTCCTATTCTTTTTGTCTTTATTACGTTCGTGCTGCTCCATGTGCTTTTAGGAACTGTTGTACAGTTTAAAATGGCAACTTTCATGTTCATGGGCACATTATTCGTTCGGATCAAACATTTTTCGTTCCAACTATAAAATACCATTGTTTAGCCCATATGCATTTGGCCACCATTTTGACGCCCTATACTTGTCTTCAAAGAATTGGGTTGTGTAGATGGCTTTGTTTTAGAATGAAAGGCAAACTAGATTCTGTGTAAGGAGAGGACACTGAGCAGCTGTTTACACATCTGGACACTGGAGCACTAGTGTGGGACCCCAGAACACCATTTTTATTAGGGGGGCCACACAGGTGCTCCAGTGTATACTATAGGGGGGTCTCCATCTGTGAAGCTTGTACTAAACAGGTAAAGTATTGCAGCTTGACAAAGGACACTAAAAAAGCTACATCTTGGAACTCTGCTAAAATTGACAATTGTACCCCACTTCCAAGCAATGTTTCATCTTTATAGTTCTGACATTAAATATCTGTGTGCTAAGTATACCTTTTTTGTTTTACATAGGGGAGAAAAGATTCGGAGGACACCCCTCATCCGAGGAGACCAGAGCCCACCCCCCTCTGGAAGAAGGGGAAATCCCCCCAACACAAGCTGAGCAGGAGGATGAAGACGTGGTGGAAATTGGCACCACAACAGGTGAGTGTCTGCAACCACAGGCTCAGATAAGAGATGGATGGCGGCATTTTTTTTAAACCAAATTTATTTTGGGGTTCCTCTCTTTTTAGGTGATCGTGATGTTGTGGATCCAGATCCTTTCACATCCAAAAGTGCCCAGATCCTGATCGGGGAGATCATGGGGTGTAATTTACAATTGGAAATCATCAAGCAAAACATCAATGATGTTATTTCAAAATATAAAAACATCATTGATGTTTTGGGGCGAGTTTAAAACCCCTCCAAATCAATTTCTTCTTTTGTGTGCTACAATGTGCTAAATCTTTTTGTGATTTTTGACAAAGCCAAATTTGTAGGATGCACACAGTGTGCCAACATGTGCTATCTGCCATCACGGGAGATCAATGGACACGTTTTGGGGGTGCAACCCCTTCCTCAATAATAAAGTAGCTGAGAGGAAGGGGTTTCTCCCCCAAAACACGTCTCCTGATCCCCCGTGATGGCAGGTCGCACATGTTGACATTGGGAAATTTGTGTGCATCTTCCAAATTTGGCTTTTCCAGGGGTGATTTCCCCTTATCTAAATGCAATATCAAACACAGTTCCTAAATACTCATGTTTGATATTGCCTTCAAATTCGACCAAATGTGACGTTTGTAAGTTCAAGATTTGTGTCTTTCTTGTTGGTTTTACAGAGGCCTGTTTTCTATAAAATGGACATTTTGATTTTTGATAATGCCACCACAAAAATTGTTATACAACAAACATGTTGGTTTGTTTGAAAAACCTTTGGTAAATGCACATGTGATTGTGCAGGTATTAAAAAGATTGTTAATCAAGAATGTGTGGATTATTGTCTCAACGCTACAACACTTTTGGGGTGATGTAATTGTTGTTTTCTGAGAAAATGGGGGTTATTTCCTAAGGGCAAATCCACTTTGCACTACAAGGGCAGTTTCAGTGCAGTTGCAAGTGCACTTGTAGTGAAATGTGTTTTTGCATTTAGTAAATAACAGCCAACAGTGCTTTATATAAGTTTACACAATCACGCCATTTTCTGCACTCAAAACATTTCTGTCAGGGTCAGCTAAAACAAACACAAGCAGTAAATGTCCACAAAGACTTTCTTTTTGTTTTTTATTATAAAATGGCTTCACATATTTGCTGGCATATTGATAGCCCCCCTACCCGCAAATAACTCCAGGTAGCGTAACCGTACATCACGGGCACTCAGGGAGGGCAAGCCAGGACGGCCACTTTCAAGCGCCGTCAGTGTGGTTTGATGTATGATTCTGGCCTCAGGCCCAACTGAGCCAGCATAGTGGGCCGAATGTTTCCTTAAAAATTATGGAGAACACAGCACGCAAGTATAATATGGTTCAGTTTATACTCCGCCATATGGATGGGTGTCATAAATAGGCGGAACCGGCTGGCCAGGATTCCAAATGTGTTCTCCACCACTCTTCGGGCTCTGGCCAGCCGGTAATTAAAAACCCTCTGTTCCGGGGTGAGGGTCCTCATTGGGAATGGCCGCATCAGGTGGTCCCCCAGCGCAAACGCTTCATCAGCAACGAACACAAATGGGAGTCCTTCAACATTGTCCTCTGGAGCTGGCAAGTCCAAGCTGCCATTCTGGAGACGCTTGTAGAACTCCGTCTGGGCGATGACTCCACCATCGGACATCCGGCCATTCTTCCCCACGTCCACATACAAGAAGTCGTAATTAGCCGACACCACCGCCAACATCACTATACTATTGAACCCCTTGTAATTATAATAGTACGACCCCGAGTTGGGTGGTGGGACGATGTGGACGTGTTTCTCATCAATTGCCCCTCCGCAGTTAGGAAAGTCCCAACGCTGGGCAAAGTGGGAGGCCACAATCTGCCATTCCTGTGGCGTGGAAGGAAACTGTTGAGGAAAAAACAATAAACATTACTATTTTTTCACAGAAACATGGCAAGCAGATTAGACACAAACATTATGGGTCAACCTCCAGATAGCATTTAGTAAGGGGAATTTAACAAGGCCAAAGTATAAGGTACACCTATCATATCCCCCCCCCCTCTCATGGGCCATTTCTAACATTATAGGGGGTGTGTGGAAATCTTGGACAGGTAACCCTCTTCACTTCATTGAGAGATGAATGCCTAAATAATGGGTATTACTTGGAACAGCCCCTCCTTAGTTACACTATTGGCAGCCCACTGGACAGGTATGAAGTGTCATAATACAAAGATATAAATACACATTGTACACATTTGAGGACATTTGGACATTCTGCTATTACCTGTCAAGATAATAATAGGACACAAATACTTTAAACAGTACCATTGGAAAGTATACAGGCAGGCCCTTGCACTACATGCTTTGGGGAATTCCTCCATACATCTGACCACAAAAGAGGTGGGTATAGTGTGTATGGGTTTGGCAAAGTCAGTAGATAGATGATTGAGGATAGATAGAGAATTGGGATCAGCTGACTTAGCAGTTGGGGGAGTGAGGGTTACTAAAAATTATTTGGGGACACCACAAAAAAAAGCCTCTGGTACTCTGCCTGAATTTAAATCAAAAATAACATTTCAAAACATTTTAGGGGGTGTTTGGGGTAAAGCACTACTATAGAGCTGATAAAATACATTGTTAAGTGACTACATGAGGTGAATATAGGGCAGGAGACACCATGCTGGGGAGGTTATTGAAGGCAAATATGTATGAAGGACCTAAAATAATAATTACATAAAAATCCTGCATGAATGAGGACAAAGGGGACATTCACAGCATATTCCAATCATGGTAATTAGGGAATGAGGAAAGAAATACAAGATATTAGCAAACATTCAATACAATAAAATGTGATATAAAAGGATAAAAATCTTACCTTCATATACTCCTGCAGGACCTGGATGATGGCAGAACAGGTCTCTGGGATGATGATACCCAGAGCCTGGGGGGAGATGCCTGTCGAGAACTTCAAGTCCTGCAGGCTTCTCCCTGTGGCCAAATACCGCAGGGTAGCGACCAACCTCTGCTCCGGAGTGATGGCTTGCCTCATGCAGGTATCCTGCCTGCTAATATAGGGGGTCAGTGAAGCCAACAAACAGTGAAACACGGGGTCCGTCATCCTGAGAAAGTTCCTGAAATCATCAGGATTATTCTCACGGATCTCACGGAGCAAAGGCATATGACAGAACTGGTCACGCTGAAGCAACCAATTCTTGGTCCATGAACTCCTCCCCACCCTGTTCATGGACTGGACTTGTGTCAAGGTCAGGACCCCAACACCAAGTCCCCGCACAGCACAAACTCTACGAGGAGTACGCATACGAAACATGGCTAGAAAATGGTCGGCTGCTCAGAACGAAGTAACAGAACGCACTGAAGAACAGCAAGGCCTGTGAAGAGCGACCTGAAAAACAGTAACGAACGAACAAGAATACAATGACTACCTAAAGTCACGCGGAACTTGCTGCACACACTGAAGATAAGATACAAACCCACAAGCACAAACTGAACGGCAGAAAACGATCTGAAAGCCACGAGTCTGAAAAAGCGTGAATCGTCTCTCACCAAACTTTTACTAACACGAGATTAGCAAAAGGAGCCCAAAGGGTGCCGCGCTTGGTTCTGAACCGGCCTTTTCTAGTCTCGTCGTACATGGTGTACGTGACCGCGTGGTTGGCGATCGGAAATTCCGACAACTTTGTGCGACCGTGTGTAGACAAAAAAAGTTTGAGCCAACATCCGTTGGAAAAAATCCTAGGATTTTGTTGTCGGAATGTCCGAACAAAGTCCGACCGTGTGTACGCCCTATTAGTATCTTTGGTCCTCCTGGCCATCAAACACATCCCAGTGCTCGTTCACCAACCGCTGTACCTCTCGCAGCTGGTTTCTTATCCAGCAACTCCCTTCTGCTCCATCTCTCACAGACTCATGCCTCTGTCTGCATGGTGCAGACGTGCACCTCTCTCTGCTCTCAACACACTCTGACCCCCTCGGGAGGGTGGGGCCCTGAGCTCTAATCCTAAAAACTACTATGAAACCAGCACACACCTCCATTACTAATGTGCATGTGGCCCCAAAAATCTGGACCCTGGCATGGGCTTGCCCCTCCACATCGGGAAGCGCAAAAATGAACCCCATCCTTTCAAACTTGTTACTACAGTGATAGAAGTTGGAGAGATTTCTGCTCACTTTATTGTCAAAGTACCTACAGTTTCACCAGGCACAGTAGGATAAATCTGTAGCAGAGAAAATAACCAAGAAAGCTAATATGGGTTTTGTCTGTGTTTCTGATTGTATCGCATTTCCTTTCTTGTCTAATCCTTGTCACTGGGGCTGTAAGTGAGGCAAAATCTGAAAATTTGTGAAAACCCAGGGGGTTTGAAGCCTTCTCCACTCTATCCAAAACAAAAAAAAATATTTGGCTGAACATGCACTTTAGGCCATTTATCTGAATCAAATTAGTACACAATACTGGTATGCTACTATACTATATGAATAGGGTAAACCAGCATATAAATATAAAAATACAATATAATGATACAATTAAAATGCTACCGTAGAAACAGTGCATTACAAAGTATCACAAATTAAATGTGTGATAAGCAGTGTGATTAGTATTTTATGGAAGTAGCTGCTGACAACTCAATGCATGACATAAGAAGAAATGCTGCTGTGCCAGACTGAAGGGATATATCTTGGATGGAAAGTATCTATTTCCTTGATTTTGGAGCTGGGCCCTTTAAAAGCCAATACAGGGTTATGAACTGGGAAAATGAAAAGGAAATAGAGAGAAGGAGGAGGTTAGGTGTGTGTAGACTGGCCTGAGTTTAGCATTAACAAGGAGGGATTCCCTTCCTGCATTGGCGGGTGAGATTGATGCTGTTGCTGTTATGTATTTGAACTTTTGTTTGCTTTATGGACATTATACTACTAAAGTAAGCCAGCATCTTTTGTGTTTAAGACTTTACTAATGTAGCGCTGGTAGATTTCTAATCTACTGCTTATATGTAAATTTAGTGGTTCTGTACATAGTTCAAATTTAATCTATGGCTAAATTAGCCTCTGTTCCAGCATTGGCTGTGTTGCGTGCAGTTCCACACTGTCACCTGTAGGTGTCGTTGTCACCATAGGTCAGTGTTGGAAAAGCAACAAGCTGAGGTATATTGAGTGCTCTTCTTTCTCGGAGGCAACTCGGCAGAGGTGGTCCGCTGCTGTGCATTCTGGGAGAGGGTACTTAAGGGGCAGACGCCATTTTTCTTGGTCTTTCACCTGCTGGCCCTCCTGGCCTAAAGGTATGTGATGGAGAGTTCTACCTTATGGCCCTCCAGGCCAGAGGGCTGCAATGCTGCAGCCGTGCAAGTAGGCCCAGAAGCCTGTCTGGGGCCTACTGTTGCGGAGATGGTCTTGTGCTGTCTGTCCTGCGGGAAGAAGCCGGACAATTGTGAAGACCCAGGGGAGGACCCGTCTTTGGAGAGGACCGTGCAGAAGGCTGGTATCTCGAGAGGGGCCTGGTGACTCAATTGGAGGACGCATCTTAATCTAATCTACCACACAAGTACTGCCGGGTCAGCTTAAAAGTTCTGGTACTGTGTCGCTGTTCATCTAACACATCCTGTGTCAGAGGATCCTACAACAAATTTGTTCATTTAAAGTCTGTGGCAGAGACTTTTGTTTGTGCGCCATTCTGGCTGCCAGGTTAGTGAGAGAGACCTATCCGGGTGGGCAAAAGATCTTTGGATTGAAGGTTTAATCGTCTCTAAGATCTCCAATCCCTCAATGATCTAAAGAAAAAGGTATTTGAACTTTCCTGCAACTCTTCTTCTACCTCTTTCCTGCTACTTCTTCCAGTTATTTCCTATTAAAGCATTGGAAAATACTAAAGTGACTGGTGTCTACATTATCGGATACAAAGCTCAACATGGACTCTAAGTTCTGATATTGGTGAAACTACAGGTAAAGGGGTGACGGTAACAGCCCGATATAAATCAGCAGCTCCTTCGGGGGTTAGTGCTACACTAAGTTGCCACAAGAAGCACTGTTTATGTTTATTGTATGCAGCTGAAAACATATCTGCAAAGGTCACAAAAAAGACTAAGTTTTGTGGCAAACATTTTGGTGGAGGATGTGGGCAGATTGCAGTGCATTGACGGCTGCTGATTGGCCAAAGCATGTACCTGACCTACATGCCTTGGCCAATCACAGCATGCTCTGCTGTGAGAGCTATGATTGGCCAAAGGCAAAGTGCTGTTGAGCAATCACGGCTCAGGGGGCCCACGCCCCACACTATGTAAGGCTGCTCACACGGCAGCCATACATAGTTTTATGAATGAGAGCAGCAAAATTACATTTGTAAAGGAAAAAAATGTCATTTTAAACTGCATGCAGCTGTAATGTATTGACGGATCCCTGCAATATACATAAAAATCATTGAAAAAAATGGCATGGGATCCCCCCAGTCCAATGCCAGGCCCTTTGGGTCTGGTATGGATATTAAGGGGAACCCTGTGCCAAAAGTAAAAAAAAAAAAATTGTGTGGGGGTCCACCACAAAATCCATACCAGGTCCTTCAGGTCTGATAAGCTCCCTGCCCGTAGACCCCCACAACCACAAGGCAGGGGTTGTGGGGAAGAGGCCCTTGTACCCATCAACATGGGGACAAGGTGTTTTTGGGGGACCCCAAAACTCCCTCCCCATGTTGAGGGCATGTGGCCTGGTACAGTTCAGGGGGGGTGCTCTCCCTTCCCCCTCTTTTCCTGTGGCCTGCCAGGTTGCATGCTCAGATAAGGGTCTGGTATGGATTTTGGGGGGATTACCACACCATTTTTTAAATTTTGGTGCGGGGTTCCTCTTAAAATCCATACCTTCGGGTCTGGTATGGATTTTGGGGGGCACCCCCACGCCATTTTTTTTTGTTAAATTTTGGAGCAGGGTTCCCCTTAATATCCATACTAGACCTGGAGAGCCCGGTATGGTTTTTTCGGGGGACCCCACACAGTTTGTTTTTCAATTTTGATGTGGGGTTCCCCTTAATATTATTTTGCCGCGATCCGACAATTCATTACAGCCACAAGCAGTTTTAAATTACGTTTTTTCCTTTAGAAATATAATTTTGCTGTGGTATTGTTCTAAACACGGGAAAGATGCACTACTTTAGAGGCATACTAAGGACACCCCCAGACATGATATTTAAAGGAATATTTCACTTTTATTGTTTCACTTTAAGGATTATTAAATCACTTCTCCTGAAAAAAATGCCTTTTTTTAAAACTTTTTTTTGCATTGATACATGTCCCCCAGGGCAGGACCCGGGTCCCCAAACACTTTTTATGGCAATAACATGCATATAATCCTTTAAAAGTAGCACTTTTGATCTTTCATGTTCGTGTCCTATAGACTTTAACGGTGTTCACACAAATGTTTTGCCTGTTCGCAAGTACTGGTTCGAACCGAACCGGGGGGTGTTCGGCTCATCCCTAAATCAAAGCTATAGCTTGTGAATTATTTTAAATGTTGTCTCAGACAGGTTTTTCTAAGAAGATTTCCATATACCAGGACACACTGTTTATATCAAGAGTCATGGCAGAAGTGCACAAATTGTTCCAAATCAAGCATTTGCACAATTCTGTATACCATCCACTGAGTTAAACACAGGGTACAAAAGATATGAAATAGAATTGGGACTGCCTTTGCACAGCAATCATATTTGCTATAAATGAGGTGCTGGGGTTCTCCCCCTTTCAGATTGGTCCTCGGCCGGTGCCTGCTTGACCTGGTAAAAGACTTGGGGGAATGAGTCTTCCCCAACAAAAGTGTTTTAGAGTATGTTTCCCAGATACATAAATGGATTGAAAAGTAATGCAATTGGTTAAGGAGCACCTACAACATGCAAAGTTGGCACAATGCTATAACTGCTCAGTGACATTACCAGGTAGGGAACTTATGAATGTTAGTACTAATCCTAACTGGACAGGGTAAGTTATTGGCTTAATAACAAGGCCCTTTAGAAGTCAAAGAAAAAGTTGGAGAGATGAGAATTTAAAATTCACCAACCAGGTGAAAACAGAGCACAACTTAGTTGAATTACCATAAGAAGCACAGTTAATGTTTATTTTATGTAGTTGAAGACAAACCTGCCAACCCAATAAAGACTATGTTTTGTGACACATATTTTGGTGTCTTGCATCTCAGCAAATCCCCAAATATCACACTACTTATTGGTGTTTTTGGTGATTTGGTTTTAAAAAAAGTCTCTTTGAGGTCTTCAGAGAGTGACTTACAAAATCAGAAACAAATTTAGCTTACTATTAGTTGGAGTGTAATCATTTTAGAATTGTTTAATGGATAACAACTTTAAACTATCATTTAAGGACTGAAAATGTAGAGGTGTTGACTATGAAACTGTAAAAACAATCTGGTGCCTTATTGTATTTAGGAACAAATCCTGCTCACCCCTAAAATGCACAAAATAGTGTTTATAACTTTTGGGTCTACATTCAGGTTGGGTGGGCAGTGGCACAAAGCTGAGAATGGGGGAGCAGAGTGGGTGCCAGCTTTGCTATTTACTATCACCTAGCTTAAAACAGACTCCACCCTTTTTCTAGTTTGTCTGGGACCTGGAAATCTTAGAAGGGAAACCTTAATATAAAATACAACCTTGTATGTGCAAGTGATTTGATATATATGAGCAATTCCGTATTCTGTCAATAAAAGAAAACATAAACGTCTTAAGCTACTTGAAACATGTTTCTGCAATCAGAGCTGAAAACCTTATTTTTATTTATTGCTAACCGAAATGAACAGCGTTGTCACCCTGCTATAGGAAGTAATTAAAACACGGATTTACTAGCAGGATCAACAGGTTATAAATGAACCTGTTCCCGACCAGCCGCCGCAGTTATACTGCGGCAGGATGGCTCCAATGTAGCTGTATGTTGGCTCTTTAGGAGGCACATGCGCGTCTCCGGAGCCGATGCGAGTGCCCGGCAGGCGCGATGACCACCAAGTACCCATGATCGCTCGTGACAGAACGAGGACCGGGATCTGTGTATGTAAACACACAAATCCTGGTTCTGTCAGGGGAGAGGAGAGAGATCGGGTGTTCCTACTAAGTAGGAACATCGATCTCTCTCCTCCCCTAGTCAGTCCCATCCCCCCACTGTTAGAACACACCTAGGAAACACAGTTAACCCCTTGATCACCCCCTAGTGTTAACCCATTCCCTGCCAGTGACATTTATACAGTAATCAGTGCATTTTTATAGCACTGATCGCTGTATAAATGCAACTGGTCCCAAAAATGTGTCATAAGTGTCCGATTTGTCCGCCACAATATCGCAGTCCGATAAAAATCGCTGATCGCTGCCATTACTAGTAAAAAAAAAAATAAAATAATAAAAATGCCATAAATCTATCCCCTATTTTGTAGACGTTATAACTTTTGCGCAAACCAATCAATATACGCTTATTGCGTTTTTTTTTTTTTTTTTACTAAAAATATGTAGAAGAATATATATCGGCCTAAACTGAGGAAAACATTTTTTTTTTAAATTGGGATATTTATTCTAGCAAAAAGTAAAAGATATTGGGGTTTATTTACTAAAGGCAAATCCACTCTGCATTCCAAGTGCACTGAAAGTGCACTTGGAATTGCAGTCATTGTAGATCTGAGGGGAAGATCTGAAACGAGGGGAAGCTCTGCTGATTTTATCATCCAATCATGTGCAAGCTAAAACGCTGTTTTTTACTTTCCTTGCATGTCTCCCTCAGATCTACAGCGACTGCACTTTCAAGTGCACGTTCAGTGCACTTTCAAGTGCACTTGTAGTGTAGAGTGGATTTGTCTTTAGTAAATAACCCCCATTGTGTTTTTTTCAAAATTATCGCTCTTCTTTTGTTTATTGCACAAAAAATAAAAACTGCAGGAGGTGATAAAATACCACCAAAGCTTTATTTGTGGGGAAAAAAGGACGTAAATTTTGTTTGGGTACAGCGTCGCACGACAGCGCAATTGTCAGTTAAAGCGACGCAGTGCCGTATCGCAAAAAAATGGCCTGGTCATGAAGGGGGTAAATTCTCCTGGAGCTGAAGTGTTAAGGATACTTCAAGACTAAGAAAAAACAAAACAGCTCTGTCAGTGCTAATGACAGATTGCATTATATATGCCATTTTTAATGCTTACCACAGTTCATTTATGTGCAGAACTCTTAAATCATCAAGTTTCTATTCAGATAGTAACTTCGGGAAAGATGTTTTATGCATTCTTGAACCATAATTTGACTCCAGAATGTACAGTGTGCTCCGTAAGTCTGGCATGAAAAAAAATGTACAACGGTATCTTTAAACCTGTTAGTTATTGTATGCACCTAATCACCGCTGATGGGTAATTTGTCCTTATGTTGCTGGGTAAAGTCTTATAATTGAAGGATCAGCAAGCATTTTATTATTCTCAGTTGATGCATTTGTATGCAGAGATTTTACAAGTCATGTTGACAGATATCTTGTTGACTTTGACCTCCATCTGTAGTGTGTAAAAAAATCTCTACCTTCTTTTGATACAAACAAAAAAACTTGTGGGTTTAACAGGTCAAGGCTGTTAATCGACAGTATATTAATCCATAAAGTAAATAGCAAGTTAATTATTGTAAATTGAATTTAATCAAATGTGCACAAAAAGAAAATCTATGTATGGCAAACACGTATGAGTAAGGGTAGCACACTGGTTAATACAAAAAAAAAAGTAAACTTCCCAATTATACACACACAAATACATACATATTCACATTATATCTATCTATCTATCTATCTAAACATTATGAAAGGCAAGATGATAGGTGATTGATGGATGTAATGCTTCACCTCACATGCATTCATTTGCTGACAACTAAGGTGGAATTTGGTCCAAGTTTTACCAGCCACCTTGGCAGGGTTGGTTCCGGACCAGATTTTGCGGTTCACTTGTGTCCACCAACAGGTGGTATAAATAAAGCAGGACTGGAGCAAAGAATTGCTCTTGGCTTTGGAAGCCAAAACCCTGAGAGAGCTGCTTATGTGAAGTTTACTTTGTAAGAGAAAAGGTTTGCATTATCTTTGTTTTGTGGGTGACTGGGAGAAGCCCTTCACCTGTGAGTTAGGAACCTGCAATGTTCATTTAGTGCCTGGATGGCAAGGATTTATTTTCTGTTTATGTTTGTGTTATTTTCATGCAACCTTTTAAAAAAACTGGGTACAAGTCAGATTTTTAAGAAACCTGCCATTTGATCTTTTTCCCAGGGAA